>NC_071263.1:20611970-20926970 GCF_023375685.1 Ictalurus furcatus
GGTGGATACAGAGGTGGTGGATATGGAGGAGGTGGAGGACGTGGTGGTGGTGGCGGATATGGAGGAGGTGGCGGATATGGAGGAGGTGGACATAGAGGTGGATATGGAGGAGGTGGACATGGGGGTGGGTATGGGGGAGGCGGACATGGGGGTGGGTATGGGGGAGGCGGACATAGAAGTGGTGGACACGGAAGCAGTGGACAAGGTGGATGGGGCCGAGATGGAGGTGGAGGACGAAACCAAGGGGGAAGGGGTGGTAAGGGGGGTTATTATCAGCGTTAGCGTTATTCACGTTGTATTAGAAGCACAGTATTACAGTATTGAAATGAAAGATTTAAATGTGTTAAGTTGCATTTTTTTTTTTTAATTATCTTGAAATTGTGCTCAGAGACTGAATCAGGAATCATAAACATATTTAAATCACTCAGATATGATGCATTGACTTGGTTGCAGGGGCAAGTAGTTCATAGAGGAAAGGTAATGATCTACCATGCTTTTTTTTTTTTAATTTTTTTTACATGGTTTTGAAAAAAGGAACAATGCGGAACATGCCTGTAGTACTATAGTGTTAGCTTTCAGGTGCACATTCACTTTTTAAATCACCTTTTGTATTATTTGTGTGGACTTTTTATTTTGTTTGGTAACCAGATTTGTGTGATGAATCCTAGGGATTAGCATTCTATTATAGTAGATTAGAATAATAAAGACATGACAGCAGTAACAGTGTAACACTTCCTCAAAATAAAGCTGCTATAATCTGGCACCTCTGGAAGTGACTTTTTTTTGTATACATGAATGGTGCTGCTGCCTTTTTATTTTACATTACTATTAAGTTTATTCAGTGGTATGAATTATTTCTCATGTATCCGAAATACACTACTGGCAACGAAAAATGTGATTGTAATTAAAAGTGAGGATATGAACCCCTGCATATCAGATACTGCACTGTCAAGAAACAACTTCAGCAGAAAATCAAATGAATAAACCTTTATGTTGTTTGCTTTACTTTGTATTGTTTTGGTTTACTTTTAAGAATGAAAATGTGGCCCAAAGTCTGCTGGTTTTGGAAGAAGATTTATATGGACAAGCAATCAAAATAATCAGTAGTTTTATCTTTTATTTCATACGTGCAAGGGCTCCAACAAAACCGTCTCTAGCAGGTACGAGTATGACACCACTGACTGCTCTCAATTAGTTCAACTCAAACTGTTAAAATACTGTCTGAATGCCCTGTCTTTATGATTATGGCATCAAATGTCAGATTTAAAGAGTGCGGTGAGCAGCAAAATTATATATGCATTTATTTTATGCAAGTGTCAAGAAACGCTTCTTTATGTACAGTATTTGGAGATCTAAAGAGCAGGTCCTAACAGAAAAATCATGATCATCCGGGTTCACTTCCGAGTCGGAGGTAAGAGTATTCTTTGAATTATTATACATTATATGAACTTCCAATGTAATACCATCAACATCATTAATGCTGATATCCATGATGCCTAAAGCATGGGCAGTATAAAGACTAATATTCTTCCACTAATCTGAGAACCTTTTTAACTCAAATGTGAAGCAGAGAAAACAAGCTGCTAGGTAAGTCCGCTAAAATAAAGACAATAGGCAATAATTGAATGTTTTCAGCAGTTGTTCACAGTAAAAGGCAGTAAATGTTTTTGTCTTATTTCATGATGTATTTCATATTTGCAATGGTCTTTAGTCATTGTGAAAATTATAGCCTACATTGAGATATGATCAATGGGATGTATAAGTAATAATGCATATATTGCATAATGCATATTTTTAATTGAGGCATAACAGTGCTGCCAATAACAAATTACTTTTACCATTTCAGTGGGAGCCTCTCTCATTTATACAAAATTTGTGTTGGTCCTTTCTTTATTTTTACAAAACAGGTTTAACATGACTTTTGGTAAAACCTAAAAGACTAGTTTGTTATCTTAAAGTAGAAAGTGAAATTATAAAGTGCTCATTTTGAGTAATAGCCCAGATTTGTTGTTGATCATTCACTGGGACCATCCACTGTTACAGTAATGTCCATATCTCCTGATTACTGAGTTATCTCCATGTGGACAGCAGTGGCTCAGTGGTTAATGTTCTGTGTTGTTCAGATTCCTGCTATACGTTCTGTATGGAGGAATCATAAATTAAAGCATTCATAGCTTAATGGTTTTATCTGCAGTATGTACAAGTTTATTGCATTTCTCATAAATCATGTCAGTATTCACAATTAGTGTAAACATCACAGCAATTTGAATCAGTTAATTTTTTGTGTGAGAGCAACCATTTTTAACCAAAGAAATGATTTTAAAAAATAATAATAAGACAACACACAAGAAATATATCCTAAATTTGCAACAATAAACTGATCTCAAGTGGGAAAAATTTTGGTTAAATTATTCCACCTGACCAGCCCGTGACATTTTGCTCGGTACAGAATAATAACAAAATGGCTAAATGCACAAATAACAAGCTACTTTTTCATATTTATATTCAGTATAAAATCATGCAAACTACTTAACTTACTTCAATTTAGAAACAGTTATGCTAGACCCCACAAAACGGTATTTCAGCAAAATTAAGTCTTGTATGAATTCACATTTGCCAAGACCACCAATTCATGTTATTTACACAAACATTAACTGAGCATATTTAAAAGTCCTTCCAGCTCCAACAATTTAAAGAATTTACAGTGGTGCATACATCAAAACATGCTGTGTTCAGTGTTCATGATATTAACATGTATTGTTGACAACCTCGTGGCCTTTCAGGCTTTCTTTCTGTTTCTGAACTGTCTGGCAATCAGAAATAAACCACGAAACTTTAACCTTTGTTGAACATGGTGTTGATAGTGTTTGAATTGGAAGATAAATTTAAGCTGCAGTGGATTAAGAATCTAAAGCATTCAAAGGAATATTAGAAGAAATATATAATTAAATACAATGAATGTGATGTCTACATGAATGTAATGTTTTCTATACCCAGTCCATTGTCTTTAGATATTCTGTAATCTACAGCAGCAGTTCTCAAAATGGACCCCAGGGGAACAAATTATTATTTTTTTTAATTATCATTATTTAGGTACAGTGGAGAAAATCACATTATCATTAATTACTGAGTTCTTATAGTTATTAGCCTCTTTGACTGGTAACTATAATTGAATGGGTTTAATCCAAACTTCAATAACTGAGAAACACGTAGTCTATAACAATACCTGGATGCAATGTGTTCTGTTAGTGGACAGTTCTGTGAATCTATTTAAATACAGTACAATTATATTTTGTCTATTTATTAATGTTCATAAAATCAATATGTACTGATGAAGTATATGGAATTATTTGTATAGTTAAAGGGGTCCCGGGCTATAAAATGTTTAAGAACTCCTGATCGTCATTATCTGGAAATTATTATGCTTACAGGTTTGGGTGTTTTCAACAGTTTTCTTGAAATTCTCATACAAAGGTTGCCTACAGCACCATAAACCAAATGAATTAAAGAACTAAAAATACTTTGTCAAAATGTTGCTTTTTAACATCCTTATTTAAAAGTTATTTCATAACTGTTGTAAAATTCCAATAAGAAAACTGCATTTTGAAAAAAGTGCATATGGATTAAATGCTACCTTTTTCATCCCTGTTGTTATCTTCTTGTTCTTCTTGTGAACTTTCATTGCACCTCCACAACGTCTATCCCAGCCTTTGATAGTTCAGACCACTCCAGTGCTGTAGCTCACCGGTGTGTTAGGAGTAGATGGACCAGTAGATGATGTTGAAGAGGGTGTATGCTCCAGGAAAAATCACCCTTGAGTACTTGTCTATGGCGTGAGTGTCTATCCAGATGTTGACGTAGCTTCTTAAGCTCCTCACGTGACTGGTGGTCTGATTGTCTGCTAATGTGAACTGAGCGAAGATCCTCTCTTGTCTCACTTCGTTGTCTGGCATCCCATAGTTCCCTGTTGTGCTTTGATCCACGTCACTATAGGCAGTAGTCACCATCATGTGCTCGTTTGGGTGTGCTATACCACATGTGCAGGGTAACTAAAGAGTCAGAGCATTAACAGGATGAACAGTAATTGGTAAGTGGAGTCAAATCAAAACCTTTTAATTATAAGAGCATCTTTGACTACGTTTACATGCACATCAAATTCCATTTAAAGTCTATATTCGGGTTGCAGACATATTCCGAACACGATGTTTATATGCGTACAGGCATTGGAAAATTCCTGTACACATGCTTGTTATAAGTATGCCTGAGTTGCTATTCCTAAATACCTAGCCTACAGCTAAGCATCTGTTAGCACCCACAATTCCTTGTGGACTGAGCATGCACATATATCTCCTTTCAGTGGATTTTCTGAATAAGGTGTTTACATGCAACAGATTTCAGATATATTCCAGGGTTGGGAAACACTCACTTGCTCTCGGAGCTTCCTCTCTGTGCGCTCCTGCACGGTGGTCAGGTAGTTGACAGCTGCATACTCAATAACAGAGAGGAACACGAACACAAAGCTGACCCACAGGTAGATGTCCACTGCTTTGATGTAGGACACACGTGGCATGGAGGCATTGACACCAGTGATGATAGTGGACATTGTAAGAACTGTAGTGATACCTGATTAACAGTCAACAGCCATGTGAGGGCAGAATGATCTTACACATCTTTTTTTTTAACCTATAGTATAGATGTGATAGATTTCTCACAGAAAAAAATGTAAACAGCCTCAAATGAAGAAACTAACCCAATCCACTTTGTGGTAATACAATATATCATTAATGTATGTCTGGAACCATTAAAATTTGCAACATTAAAGCAGCAGTACATAACATTTAGGTATTTGGAAAGTCTGTACTGATGGCTGCAACTGACAAGTCAATACACACTCATGATGAATGTAGTTGTTCAAGTAAAGTTTCAAAATTGTCTGTCAGGATTTTTTTTTTTTTTTTTGATTTTCAGTACAAATACATATTGTTGTAGTGTATTTTTCCCCAGTTAATTCAATAATGCTACTTCTTTTTTAAATAATAATAAAAAAAAGTTACATAATGAGCATCAATAAATACTCCAAATGAAAACCATTTTTGGAAAAGCATATGAGTAAGCTGTTTTACTGTACACTGTTAGGTTTAGGTAGGAACATGACTTTGTGAACTAACCTAAAGGTACTCGAGCAGGCACGGCCCTGCGATCGATCCAGAACGACACCCAGGACAACATGACCATGAGCGTGGCAGGGAAATATGTCTGCAGCAGAAAGAAGAAGATGTGGCGCCGGAGGGTGAAGTGGATGTACAGCCTATTGTACCAGCCTGTAAAAAAAAAAAAAAAAGTTTAGTAACATAGTGGGTGACAGTTTTTAAAGTAGTATTGTATTAGTAACACAATATGATGGATTACCCGTGCTGCTGTAGAAAGCCAGCTTTGTAGTTGTGTGAAACTTTTGGATGAGAAACTGGGACAGAGAGATCCTGTCATCTGTGTTTAATGACTCATTCCCTTTCTTCCAGTACAACATGAGGTCATCATCAGTGTATGCATCTACAATGGTAATACAGCATATTTTGCAATACATGACAGTCATTCTATAGAAGATTTCTCGGTCACTACTTTTCTTGGCTTTTTTGATTTGCTTGTCCAGTGAGTTGCCAGTTTATTAGGTACACATATCTAGTAGCATATAGCATGAATAATAGGCTTGCTGCAAGTTGCTCTTTCCACCTCATCCCAAAGGTATTTGATAAAGTTGAGATTCAGGTACTGTGCAGACCACTGTAGCAATGACAACTTGTTGAGTTCATTTCATTAATGGTACATACAATACCATGCTGGAAGTGTGGATGATCTGTAGGCATGAAAATACTGTACTTGTAAATATGTAAAGATTATTGAGATTACTGAAGCTGTACCACTTAAAAACCATGAAGATGGCTTTGGACTGCAATTGATATGAACAGTTTTGCTATGATGGCTAGGACTACTATTGCTATGATAACTTTAGGACTGCAATTGCCACAAACAGTTTTGCACTGAAGTCTCCATCAGTGAACAACTGATAACATCAAAATAAACTTCATGTGAAAATTATAATCCATTTCCTGGTTACACAATTGCATATTTTGACCATGTAGTACACAGTTATAAAATAATTATTTATAATTGCACTATCCGGTGTCACCCAGGTGAGGATGGATTCCCTTTTAAGTCTGGTTCCTCTCAAGGTTTCTTTCTCATATCGTCTCAGGGAGTTTTTCCTTGCCACTGTCGCCTCTGGCTTGCTCATTAGGGGTACATTTATACATTTATAATGTATATCCTGAATTTATATCTTTCTGTAAATCTGCTTTGTGACAGTGTACATTGTTAAAAGCGCTGTACAAATAAAATTGAACTGAACTTGATCAGCAATAATGTTTTGATACTCTGTCATTTAGATATTTTTCAGTGTGTATCATAGGAATTGATGTGTGGCAGTAAAATATTCCCCACACCATCAATGCCACTGGCTTGCACTCACACATGGATGATCTCATGGACTCATGTTCCACAAAATATTGAGCCCTTCAGCAGCATGATTGAACTGTAAGCTTCTTTAAACTGTAAGGTTCCTTTGGTCAATGCTAGCAACAATGGCACCTGATATAGTCTTATATATATATATATATATATATATATATATATATATATATATATATATATATATATATATATAGATAGATAGATAGATAGATAGATAGATAGATATAGATATAGATATAGATATATAGATATATATACTGTAGCATATTCAAGACAAATAATTGATGGCCCTTAACATGACATTCTACAGCATTCTACAGATGAGTGTTGAATTTGGATGTGGTTTCCCCAGTTGTAGCCAGTCTGTGAGATGCTAGAATTGGCAATCCTGCTGAAAAATCTATCTTAGTCTGTGCAGCCACCATCTGCCAAAATACAGGCCAAGCTTGTCAAGCTGATAGACCATCTTTTATAGGTGGTAGGTTATTTTCCTATTTTCCTAGGTTATTTTTATAGGTGGTAGGTTACACTAAATTGATCAACAAATGTTAGAGATTTTCTAATTGCTCTACTGTTGTGTTATTACAATGAAGCATTTCTAACAATAATTCATTAATTATTTTTCTTTCTACCAGTATTTACCAGCTGGCAAATATATTCTATCAGTTTGACCAGCTGGTAGATGGTCACACTAACCTGGATTTTGTTAGTGCCTAGTGATACATTCAAAGTCACTGGTTCAGACCATTGTAGTGCTCAATCAGGCAATGTATTAATTGTTTAAATGTTATAGTATGTTCACCAGTCAAAACTGATAGTTGTAATGCAGTGCTTTCAGAGAAACCTATAAGTTGTCTATATAATATTTCACAGTAATAATTTAAAAAAAAAAAAAATCAAATCTACATACAGCTCTCTATCTCGAGTGAGCAGGTTTGTGTGTCCAGGGGGAAACGACTGAGGTCCATATTGCACATGGCAGTGACTGTTACTCTGCAAAACACAATGACATAATAATTTAATCCCATTACCTTGACAGTTTCATCCAATTAATATGGTACAGTCTTGCAAAAGTTTTCTGGTGGTTATATTCATCTTAATATTCACTATTACCCACAGTGTCATCTTATGATTAGTAAACAATTTACAATGCTTTTAGAGAATACACTGTTGAATATCAAACACACTAAATGTCTCTCTGTGTTTGCTGATATATATATATATAAAGTTATTTTTTTAATTGTGTTCACATTTCCATCCTATGAATGGGGTACTACATGTTAGCATGAAATTAATTACATTTAGTTTAGTTTGTAATATCAGCTAGATTGTTGTGCCTATTCATAGTATTTAGTTTTATTAATTTAATAATCCATGTGAGAGGCATATGGAAGATATAAATGTGTAGTGTTTCTCATGATTACCACATTATGCAGGCCATGTGTCCTCTTTGCTGCAGGCTTTAAGCAACTAACTGAAATCCCGAAATGTCACATAAGTGTAGTATACCCCTAGGTTACACTAAACTGAGTGTGAACATGAGGAGAGGAGAGGAAAGGCAATCGCTTAGAGATGCTGTCCCTTGCAGCATGATCTGAGGTCCATGAGTTCAATATTGAGTGGAATGTTCTAAATTTAACTAAAAGTGGTGTATTGTGGACGGCAGTAGCCTGGAGGCAGGAACATTTGGACATAGTTGTTTGCTCTCCAGCTGATCCCTTCCTCCTGCTGCTCTGCCCTGAGCAAGGCAAAAAACCTCAAAACTGCCACAGCAACTCTCTATGCTGGCTAATATAAATCGAAACAAACTTTGTCAAAAAAAAGACATTCGTTATGATATTAATAATAATAATAATAATAATAATACATTTGTCTTAGATATGTTTTGTACCGTAGACTGTAGAGCACGTTTCCGTCAGGATAAACCCGCAGCATCACGTTGTCCGTGGTAGTGTCGTGGATGAAAGATCTTTTCGAGTGAACAAAGAACATGTCAGGCACCCAAATCTTCTTCACCAGCCTACTGTCAAAGGTCATGCTCTGGTTGTTGGTGCTTGGAAAGGATAGGCGCTCGTCCTTCCAATAATGTCTCAGATAAAGAGTCATAGTAAAGTCCTGGAACATAAAAATACGGCTTTCTGCACCACAGTTTGGTGATTTGGGATTTGAGATACAACTTACATGTATGACATCTAATTACATTCATCACATTTACATACAATAATTTTTTACATTATGCCACTCTGGTAAATGATTTGACTAATTGAACCACTCATAAACAAGGATTTTTAAATGCTTATACCATTTTCGAATGTATATTTTCTTCCATGCTGCACACTTATTATGTCTGTCCAACTTTTCCTGTAGACTATAGTCTCATGAAAGTAGAGACCATTCTATAGGTCTGTATGATGCAGGTTTCTATGAGCATATACAGTACTGAGAAATCACTGCAGTTTTACTAATGTCAATCATCTGTTTATCTGCTTTTGGTGGAGCTTTTCATTACAAATTCAGTTAAAGTAAGGGTAACACTTTAGAATACGGATCCATTATTAATGATTAACTACACAGGAAGAAATTAATAATGCAATATTAGCTTTCTAGTAACTACTATTAACTAACAAGAAACTCTGATTAACGAATTAGTAAGTAATAGCACACAGATGAATGCGGTAGTTCACTATTAGCTAATCAATAATTATTTCTTTCATGCCTCCCAGAGAACTACTAAGAAACTATTAATAACTACTATTTATTTCATGCATCCCAGAGAAATTCGGTTACTGCACACAATCTTGGGGTAACCACGGACAATCAACTGTCCCTAACTTGTGATATTTTTGACAGGTTTAGCTGAGAACATAATGATTTACTGTAAGTCAAGACTCGAGACTCAAGATGTAAACCAACACTGAAATTTCCACATCTTTCTGAGTAGTTTATTAGCATATTCATGTATATTCATAGGTCCTGGCATTTATATGAGTGTTAAGATGTGTGGAGAAGTGTGGAGATGCTCCTATGTGATTTTAGTTGTTTTTTGTAAATTAGAATCAACAATGGTTATGGTTCGCTTGAGAGTATTTTAAGTGGCACTTTGGAAGTCATGTTTAATTGTCCATGTTTTATGTCCTTGTCTGCAGGTAAATGAATCAAAAAGCAAAACAAATCACACCCAGATTACCCCAGCTACTACCAAACAAGTACAGAAGCTTACCGTATGTCTGCCATGTCAATTTCACGCACTCGTATAACTAATTTAATTTATAGATAAATACATACCATATCAACCTCAGAGATAGTGTCAAGGCTCTCAACCTGAACATCTACCCCGACTGGTATAGGCGGTCCTGCAAATGCATAATTATAGTAAATAAGCACAGCAAGGATTACATTCTCTCTTTCAGAGGTTCCATTATTCATTATAATATATTTTAATATATTTGTATTCACTCCAGGCTTATAAATGTTACACACTTGACTAAAAGGGTTTCATCAATCCATGAGTATTTGATGATGCTAGTTTTTAGCTCGAAATAATTTCCCACAATAAAAAAAAAACTATATTTAGGTTACAATGGATCAAAGTTCCCACATCTGACTAGGCCTCTGTTTTGCCTTCACTAGGTAATTTTAAAGCCGTCATCAGCTGTCGTTACATAGCAGTTGCAAAACCTGGCAAAGCAGATCATTTACAGTGTGAAGAGAAGATGACTGTCACTGTCCTCTTCACATTAAGCACATGTAGCTTGTATTTTCTGAACATCATTAATGTCACTGCCATTTATGATCATTGTTGTGTTGATCCTGGTATGATATATTTTTTTTAGATTATGTTAACATCTTACAGTTTCTGCTTTCATTGCAAAATACTGAGCGTGTCTATGCATACAAAGGTTTTATAATCCTGTTTGCCATGACATCACACTAAATCCCTGTAAACTGACCATTCAACCACAAACAAATCATGCAGTCATGTTCAGCTTGAGCATATTCAAATATTACCACAGGATATTGGCCTTGTATTAGTGTATTCATTCTGTCAGAGTCTGGTCATGTGACCTAACACAGCAGCTCTCCTTGAGGATTAAGCAGGTTAGCGTGATCATTTAGTTTCACATTCTCAGACAATAGTCACTGCTATGAGTTCTCCAGATACATCTTGTTGAAATTTCATTGGTAATTTGCTTGCATGTTTGCAGATATTTCACATGAATGCATGGTAGTTACCTTCTACATGCAGTACAGTATGTACCTGGAATTTGAACCTGAGTCCCCTTAGTAGGTCTTAGCTCTGTTTTTATTTATTTGTATTGCCTACTTACACTAATCATGATGTATTTGACATAGAATTCAGAAAAAGATATTAGCTGATAAGAATATTGGAGACTTACCTCCAAATGCTGGTCTCATTGTAAAGTCATGGTCCTCTATCCTTAATAATTGTTCCGATTTTGTCACAGGAGATTTTGTTAGATCCGGACTTCTTCTGAAGATTGGACTGTTTCAGTGATTACAGGTAATTTAATAATTCTTAATTTAGCTAAATTAAATCAGCAATTTACAATTATATCAATAAATGAAATGATGCAGAGTACTGTACATTTAATCAGTATGTATTTCATTAAGCTAAAATCTTGTTTACCGTTAAAAGTATTCTTCTGCAACCACAGCTTAACAATTAACATTAAACATAACAGTTCTTCCCTTAAATGCTTAGCGATTTTGGTGTGGAAGCAATAGCAATCGATGTGACAGATGTGAAACTCTCCCCTAGATATTTATGTCTACATAAATTGAATGACTCACTATGATAACACTGATAAAACTGTAAAGTTCTAATACAGATCATGTTTGGTTTAAACAAAAAAATAAATAATTCAGGCAGCTCTGTTTCTAGCTAGATTGATACACTGGAAGTGCAACTTAAATAAAATGAAGCAAAATCTTCAGACCTGCCAGACTTGTGAGTTCCTCCGTCTACCACTTCTAGCTCCCTCCGGGATCTACACAAGAAGAATCGGGTCACATTGTTTCAAAAACACATTGATAACACATTGTAAAATATGACTGTGCATGCTGTTAGAGGAAAATAATAAATTATGAAGTTTATTTTCCAGTAACAGCACATCCTGAAGAGTTTAATTATACCTTTATCTCTTATACCTTTTTTTTAATTCATTAAAGAACCACCTATAATACTTTTTTTTAATTCATATTTAATTACATATAATGTTGTATCCACAAAACAATTTCCTGTTATCACTTAAGTTATAAATAGTCATTCTCTCAGCAGCCTCTTTCTTGAACTTAATAAGTCATATAAGTAGCTTGTCATTTTACAGACATACTGCAAAGACCTCTGTCATGAAAACTTTCCCATGTCAGAAAACTTAAATGAACAGCTCTACCTCTGATTGTCACAAAGTGCTGACACTAGAGATTCCTTCCAAAAATTCTAAGTAAACACCCTCACAGAAAACGTTACCATATCAATGATTACACGTTTTATATATATATATATATATATATATATATATATATATATATATATATATATATATATATTTACATAAAGTATCCACTTTACAAGTCCTTGTGTAATTTGTTAACTATATACAATTGATCATGTATTAGTATGAGCACTGTAATATAAACCTGTGATTTGCTGTGTAGCCTGAACTACTGTCAGAGATGCTGTTACAGAAAATTCATTAACACTTTCTGACCAATCATAATCAGGAATTCAACAGCACTATGGTATAAGTACTAATAAACCACAGCAGATTTAACTGCAATGCCTTCTTGACAGTTTGTTATGCTAAATACTGCTGCTCAAGGATTTCCCAGTACTGGGAAGATTTTTAACTTTTTTTTATTATTATTATTTTTTAAAACCCATTTTAGCTTTTTTGTTCTTTATCCATCTTTATGACACAGAAGTTATTGCACTGTTATTTGAACATCACATATGAATATGATGTTTATGCACAGTAAGCCTTGCATGCGTAATATTAAATAGGTCACAGTAAATGAATTTGAATGCCTAAAATAGATTACTGAAGGAACAAAAGCAAAACGTGTACTGTCTCACAGACTATCAGGCAGCAGAATGCCAAGGTGTAAAATGATATTTGATATAATCTGTCATGACGAAGGCAGGGTGTTGCTGTTTGAGAGAAAGTGAGAGTGCTGTGGTAACCGCTGCTTTCCCATTCTGTGTCACTCAGCAGCTGGTTACTAATCCTCTTGACTCAGAGGTCTGTCCAATCCACTCCTGCCTACATCAGTGAACAAATCTGCAGGTCTACTCACTTCAGGGTGTGCACTGACTTATACACAAGGGTGCACATTTTTAATTATGTCTTTACCTGGAATACTCAGTTTGAAATAAATCTGCATATACCTTTTTTATTTTATATATACCTTTTTAAAGTTATATAAGCTGTATATATAAGGCTAACTATTTTCAACAAGCTGAGTCAAAGTGAATCATATAGCTCAGCCTGAAGTGTGCTTTAGATGCATGGGTCTGAGAGTATTACTATTAAGATATCTACCACGTATAACACTTTATATATCAATATATACTGCATATGACAATTTCCATGTTAAAATTGACAAGAAAGGTGAAGTAAATGATGAAATTCTACAAGTCAGTTAAATATTGTTGCAATCATGTTTAGCCATGATAAAGAGTAAACTAATGTGTGTAATTTGTGGAACAAAAATTTTCTTTCTGGATATTGCAATTTACAGCCCTGTCAGAATTTAGTTGTCTTGGTCATACTCCAGGACACCATACTATGCCATTATATTGTTTGTACACTGAAAAATCTTAACAAGTGAAAATATTTTGACTATAGATAAATGTATCTAATATTTCTCATTAGGAGATTAAGATAAAGCAAATATAAGATTATTAAGCCTTTTTATAGACATTTGTCACTCCTTTCAAGCTTGATAATTTATGCTTCTATAACCCTCTAATCATAAACATACAATAAGAAATATTAGATATGTTGAACTATATTCAAGGTTGTTGTTTTTTTTTGCACTTTAGAAGATGAGTATCCAATCCAGCCTTCTCTTTTAGTGTCCTATGTCAAGTGTTTTAATGCATTACATTGTAGGCAGTATGTATCAGGTTTCTGAATGCTTTCCATAGAGACAAATTCCCACTTCAAGTCATTAACTTGGTTGTTTGGAGCAATTAAATATTAACACATTACAAAAAAATCAACCCATAACAGTTCATGAACATTCATTCATCTTTAGTAAACACTTGAAGCAGATTACAGTGGTTCTGGCGCCTATCCCAGGAACACTGGACCAACCCATCACAGGGTATCTAGGGGCAATTTGAACAAAACCACTCCATCTACCCGCATGTTTTTAGGTGATAGTAAGAAAACAGAGAACCCATAGGAAATCCAGGCAAAACCTGGGGAGAACATGCACTGAAAGACAGTAACCTGAGCCTGAGCTCAGAGACCATGGACCTGAGATGGAAAAACTACCCACTCTGATGTTCTATCAATCATATTTCTATCAAACTTGCTTTGTAAAAACAAACAAAAAATGTATTATCAAAATTGCTTTCCATATTTTTGGTTGCTCCCTTTAATTGTTTCAGTTTAACATAAAATTTAAGCAAACTGAATCTAGCCAAGCCCTGCGATGGACTGGCACTCTGTCCAGGGTGTACCCCGCCTTGTGCCTGATACTCCCTGGGATAGGCTCCAGGTTCCCCATGACCCTGAAAAGGAGTAAGCGGTAGAAGATGGATGGATGTATGGATGAATCTAGCCAATATAATATCCTTTATAAAATGGAGAAGGCTAAAGTACAAGACAAACTATGAACTAAATATGAATGTTGTGTCAGATGTCAGTACAATTGCCAATTTCAAAACAATAAAATCTCACTTTAACACTTAACATCTAGATTATAGGAAACATTTTTTTACATTTTATACAATGGACACTAAACCAGTCATTAAAGTTACTGCAAACAAAAAAGAGACTTTCATACACACACACACACACACACACACACACACACACACTCTCACCCACACAGAGAATTTTACTGAGCAAACGGCCTCTTTACCTGCTTTGCTTGTAGGCCTCGGGTTTATAACCCCTCTGGTAGACTGACTTCCCAGCAGCACCCATTAAACAGATAGAGATCAGCACAATTACAGCATCTATCTGCATAGTGCACATAGTCCTCCAATCACATCCAGTCAGATTCTACACACAGGTCCTGAACACACAGCCAAGAACATTCTCTTTTAGCATAGGAGCCAAGGAAGAACACACAGCTCAGCCCTCACTGTAAACACCACTCAGTTCTTAATCTCCCCACTGGGAAAAGCAATTTGCACTAACCCATAAATCCCTGAGCGTCAGATGGCACAGATTTGATCCCTCCAGTAGTGGATGTGTTGCGCTTACTCTGCACCGCCCCGAACCAATTCTCCTAATGATCCAGTGTTCTGCATTTAACAGTGAGGTCAGTCACGAGGATGGAAGAGATCCTGAACAGCTGTGCTGACCAGGAGACATGACCCCCCCCCCCCCCCCCCCCCCCCGACTTTTTTCTTAGTTTACTCAGCTCATCTAATCTTCTGGTAATCAGGAGGACTGAAAAAAAAAATCAAAACACAAATGATATGACAATGAGGTGAATTATTTCTTCTCTTGAATTTGATGATCATGATATTTTGTGTATGCTATGCTGGGATTTGTGACTTTGGTGACCTGATTTTAATAAGTGGAAAGATAATAATGGCATTTTTCAAAGAAATTAATACTGACAATGGTTATGATTTTATTTTTATTGATCCAAAAATTGTGATTTAGATTGTCATCTTGGCCAAGATCGTTCCATCATGTTGAATGAAATGCTATGCTTCATTAGCTGGGCATGGCTGACGTTTATTCCGATTTCCAGTTCACTAACAGACTTAAAGTCTGAAACACTGAAAATAAATTAATAGATACATTTGTTTAAAAACATCAACATATTGAACAATAAAGATGACAACAACAACAACAACAACAATGACAACAACATGTCATCTATGTTACCTATTGTCCACTAGGTTACCTTTACTGGGTAAAACAGTTGATGGGTAACTTAGCTGACATTTTCTGAATTTTCTGAATTTTCTGAACACTGTTGACTGTCCATTAATCTACTCTTGACACAGGGTGCCATTTTAACAAATATTTAGGAAAAGAGAGAGGGCATACCTTCTAGTCCTTCATTCATGTGCTTCTTGAGGAATTGACATAATGCTATGAAAATTCTGTGATTTGAGCAAAAAGCATTCCTTTTTGAAGGGGATTTTTGTAATGAGTAATTTAGTAGACAACGGTTTTTCAGACGCACATAAAATAACGTATATCGCAACAAACACTTTTTATTTTTGTAGTACACACCCAAATGTCTTGATTATCTAATCTTTCTAAAGGCAAAATTTTGAAATGAATTTATATTTGAGGTCATTTTCATGCTTAATTGAGTTGAATGAACTGAATACCAGGGTTTTATGTGAAATACACCTTCTTTTTGAAGAAAAAAAAAAGACATGGCTTTTCCCACATGTAGTGGTGGGATTTGGGAAAATATTATTTTGTATTAGGAAAATAAAGCATTGGTGATACATATTGATGAAAATATGTTAAAGATAAATCCCACGGACATGAGATGTACTCGCAATTATAGAATGACCCTAGGAATAACTGGACATTTGTTGATGCAAAGTATTCAGTGCAAATGTGAATACTTTCAAAATACACACAAGGCAGGAAACAAATAAAAGTAACAAAAATACATACATACATACATACATATATACATACATAAATACATGAGTATATAATTAAATAATAGTTTATTTCACAAAAAGAAATCTTAAGAACTTAACGATAACAAGAGTATTTAATATACTGATTAGCCCTAGTTGTTTAATAAAGACATAACTTTTCTTATTGTTAACATAATTTATACATATTATAAAATAAAAACAACAACAACAACAAAACCCTAATATGGCGTGTATTTGAGGTGAGTGACTGTCCATTCACGATAGGCTGACAGCATCAGGGGTCAAAGGTCGGCGGTAGCTATGATTCTCCACAGACCAGTTAAACATGGAGTCTATCTTCCACGAAAAAGTGAGTTCTGTTCGTTGTTTTCTTTATTGTACGTAACTAATGTCCAGTAATTTCAGCTGACTGCGCGGTGTAGTTGTAAAGAAAGGAGTGTTATCAAAAAGACGCGTCTCGGAGGTTTGTGCTTGTAGCTCGCCAGGTTTATAACTTGCTAGTTAGCCTAGCTTGCTAACAGGCTACAAACACACAACTCAGGCAGTCTCGTGAGAGTGACGGTACTTCTGTCACGCTTGTTTATTGTTTACATATACGTGTTTATGATGCGATTATTTTAATTGCGATGTAGATGAGTTTCAGTCGTTCTTACATGCTAAGTAGGTAGATATATTAGCTCGAGGAACTAGCTTTTACGGACTGGCTAGCGTTAGCTCGTTGCTTAGCTAGCTCAAGAGAGAGATCTTTTACAGTTTACACTTTAGGCTCATGGTGATATTTTCCGTCTTTCCCAGTCTGAAGATGTTGGTTGGTAACTGGCGGTTCTGGGTTTTTTTTTTCTGTCAGCTGTTTTAAAGATTGTCTGCGTAGTTTTACTTTGTCCAGTGTCAGTAAAGTGTTGTATGAAAATGTCCTTCTCTTACAGCAAGAAGGCTCTCTGTGTGCTCAGCACTGCCTGAACAACCTGCTGCAGGGAGAATACTTCACTCCTGTTGATCTGTCCTCTATCGCACATCAGCTGGATGAAGAGGAGAGGATGAGAATGGCTGAAGGTGGTTTGCTGAGTGAGGAGTACAGGACTTTTCTACAGGTATGAAAACGAGTTGATCTGGCTGTGGGTATTCTTTACTGCTGTTGGATTTGTATAATACGAAAGCCCTTAGAGGCCATGCATTATTACTCTATTTCTTTCTTGTTTTCTCATGATCACGACTTAAAAGCATTTAAACGTCATCTTTCAAACATCATTCTGTAGCCATGCGGCTGTCTAAGTCTTTCAGGTTGTCTGGCAATGAAACTGACTACATGTTCAGGGTCTCTGTGTTGTCTTCGATGATAAAGTTGTAGACCTGACGGCCTCCTTCTCAAGTTTCGGACACTAATGTGGAAGTTATCAATCACTGACAGATAGAGATCTGTTTCAGCTTGAGTGAGACTCTGATGGAAGTTAAATGGATTTGTTCATCCATGATGCTGTGGGATTGCACTAAGCTTTTGCTGCCTCCAAGACTATTAAAAACAATGTTACGTCGAGTACACAGATGTTACGTCGAGTATACAGATATGTACAGAGATGTTACGTTGAGCACACAGATGGTACGTCAAGTACACAGATGTTATGTCGAGTACACAGATGTGAGAAAAATTATTGGGATTCCCACCCCTAATTTATTGGACTGTGTCATTTCATATACGCTCCAGAAGGCACATAAAATTTTAAATGATCCAGACCACCCACTTTATCAGTATTTCAACCACCTTCCTTCTGGCCGTAGGTATATATTACCCATATGCAGAATGGCCAGCTATGGTAGGAGTTTTGTTCCTATGGTTATACAAGCGTTAAACACATAGGTAATCAGCCATTGTTATGCCATCTTATGCTCTGGCATTTGTTGTATGATTCTGATGTTTTCTCTTGTTTTTTTTCTTGTTTATTTCTTCTCTCCTCTATGTCTGTGAATGTTTTGATGGTTAATATGTATGGTGTTGTGTTTGTTTTCTACGCACCTGAACACAATTCAAAAAGGACAAAAAAAAAATTATCTATCTACGCAGATGTTATGTCAAGTACACAGTTATGTTGAGTACACATCATGATCATGAGAAAATTACTATTTTGTTATGTCAAGGTCAGGAGAAAACAAAAAAACTTCTGTAGTGTAAATTAACTTAACAATGTCTTTTTTTTGTGTGTGTGTGTGTTCTGTGTTGTTTTAGCAACCGTCCGGAAACATGGACGACAGCGGCTTCTTTTCTATTCAAGTGAGAAACTTTCTGTAATTTCAGTATTGATTCATGTCAAGTCACTGGGGCTTTTGTAATACATAAAAATTGTGTGTGTGTGTTCATCCATGTGTCTTGTCTGTCTATGTATGTATGTATGTATGTATGTACACTCTGTATCACTTTATTAGGAACACCTGTACACCTGCTCACACATGCATTTATACAATCAGCAAATCTTGTGGTTGCAGTACAGTCCATAAAATCATGCACAAATCACTCAGGCACGAAAACACGTTGGCCAGGTGAAGATTGGAAAAAGACCAGGTGAAGTTTTTCCAGTCTTCAGCTGTGTAGTTTAGGCAAACCTGAGCCCATTGTGCCTTCAGATTGCTGTTCGTGGAACCCGTTGTGGTCTTCCACTGTTGTAGCACATCTGCCTTAAGTTTTGGCATGTTGTGCATTCTAAGATACTTTTTCTGCTCACCACGGTGGTAAAGAGTGATTCGTGCATGATTTTGTGTGCTGCTGTGAAATGGTTGGTTAACTGGATAATTGCATGAATGAATAAAGCTACAGGTGTTCCTATTAAAGTGGCTGGTTTGTATGTGTGTTGTCATGTCGGATAAGCCATGCAGCTTCCGAGGTGTTTGCTTTCTGTACCGTTAAAATGTCCAAGCACCAAGAAGCACTTGGAAATAAAATTTCAGCCCCAAAAATTCTAAACACTAAGACTTCTCTTTATATTTATTCCTGTGCAGATTGGGAGGACCGGTTATATAACACCACGCAACAGACAAAATGTTTTCTTTTTATTAATTGGTATTGTATTATGCTTATCTAGTTGCATACACAGTGCTACTGTTTTTGTTGTACTAATTTGTGTAGTAATATGTTGTAAATCTTGTGATATGACTAATGTGTGCTGTAGTATGAGGTATGTTTCATTTTCTCAAATTCAACACTTATAGATGGATTGTTAAATATGTGAGATGATTGTTTCTGAATCCCAGAGATATTTTAACATTTGAACTGATGCAGATTTTGCCTGATAGCAAGGCTTAACACTGCCCTCATCTGGATCCAGGTGGTATCACTATCACAATTTAAGCTGATGACAAGTGAAACTGAATGATCCAGATGAAAATCTTTTGATAATGACAAGAAACCATAAACGTTCTGATGTTTGAAGTGATGTGGCTGTTTAGTGATGTTAGTTTGTTTACTATTGGGATGGACTGCAGGAAACTGACTGCTTTGGTATTCTGTCATCATGGCAGGTGATAAGTAACGCTCTAAGTGTTTGGGGTTTGGAGCTGATCCTCTTCAACAGCCGCGAGTACCAGCGACTAACGATAGACCCAGTGTAAGTTTTCCTGTGCCTTTCCGTGACTCATATTTCTCCTACTAATATTCTTCCTGTGATTGATATAATTCATATTAACTAGACTGTCGTCTGTGGTTTCAGAAATGAAAAAGCCTTTATATGTAACTACAAAGAGCATTGGTTTACAGTACGAAAACTGGGACATCAGGTATGATGTCTGAACAATAATACATTTTATCAAGACAAATCACAAAGACAAATTTTCCAAGCTAATTCTAAAAATAGGGGAAAAACTTTAATTGGTTTTAAGTGAAGTACCCGAAGGTGTCACTGATGTGACTTCCAAAATTTGGGTGAATATAAAACAAAATCTTTTTCTTTGTCATACTTATCTTTGCAAAGCAATGATATTTTATACTATATTGTCTGTTTTTGCACTTTTTTTTTTTTTTTTTTTTGCAGTGGTTTAATTTGAACTCATTGTTAACGGGACCAGAGCTGATATCAGATACTTACCTTGCACTTTTCCTAGCACAATTACAGCAAGAAGGTCAGCATGCTTTACATTTCCACTGTTGAAAGACTTTCAGTGACTGTGGTTAAAGAAGACACTCGGTATATGTGTATTATCCTTTTCTGTCTTTAGGCTATTCCATCTTTGTCATTCGAGGGAATTTGCCTGAATGCGAAGCAGACCAACTTTTGCAGATAATGAGGGTGGAACAACAGCATCGACCAAAACTCATAGGAGAGGACGAGGCTCAGACAAGCGGGCAGGGGTGGGGAGTCACAAGCCTGGCACTGTGTTCTCAACAGAAACCTACCCAATACAGATTATTTACTTTAAGTTGAATGCACCAGGTTGCAATATCAATAACTGATTTAAATCTCTTTGTAACATATATTTGTATTGAATAGGAAATGTTCCATTTATAGTATGCTATGGCTGAGTGTTGATTGTGAAACCTGTAGAGTATGATGTGGTTAGTTAAGTTAGGGTTTTGAGCTTCACATGCTTTAATCAACGAACGGAAACCCCAGATTGTTGATGTACTTTAGTTTAAATGATTAATTTCTCATTCTTCAGGCCCACTGTGCAGCATGGTGTGGAGACACAGCATGATATGGAACAGGGTGTAGTAGATGAGGATGACGAGGAGCTGAGAAAAGCATTGGCTCTTAGTAGACAGGACATAGAAGTGGAGGATGAGGAGGCTGATCTGCGTAGAGCCATACAGCTCAGTATGCAGGGTAAGAGAGCACCTAATCTAGTGGAATTTTAACTTTTGTCCTATTCAGAATTTAAAATGGGACATGCATACTCCATTCTGTATGCACACAATACATACACATATTTCTGCCTTTTTAACCAATTATATTTTTCTCCTTTTTTAGTGTTATGTTGATAACATGTTTAGACGCCTGAAAATAAGTTCTTTACAGAGATATTTTTGTAATATTCCTTAGCTTTTAACAACATTCAGCATAGGCACTGTGTAACTATTTCAAGGCTGTGTTGAGTCACAGCTGTTTGTTTTGGCTTTAATAATGATCAAAATGTGGACATTTGTCAATGATCATTAAACTCTAGTAGCAGTGCAGTGGATGTGGCCTCCCTGAGGCAGACACACAAGTCACAAACACTTTTGGAACCTTATCAGATTTTGGACATGTGCAGTGGGCAGGCTTATGTCCTGATCTAATCAGCAAGGTTTGGCATGTAATTGTCTTAAGGAGATTTGTGTGAAGATTTACTGAATTCTGTGCAGAGCATTTAAATCTCCTGTTGTTTTAGTGAAAGCCGATATTCATTTAAATGATCTTTTTTTAAAAAAAAAAAAAAAAAAAAAAAAGGAGAATTCAAGAGCTTTTATATTTATATATTGATATATTTATATCTTTGGCAGTGAATGACCAATTTGTCAAGTGGTCAGTACAAGATTCTTAGCCTCAGACACTCCACCTGTAACTCACAAAGCATCTAATAACATACTTGGCATTTACAGTCAGTTCTGTATAAAAAGTAACAGCTCTTGGACACATTTGTTTCAACACTATCAAAAGCTAGTAGTCTAGCTCTGTATATGTACATGTTGGAAAATGTGCTTAGACCATCCATATGAAAGCATATTAGAATTTTGTGCTTTTGCTATACTCACATGGATATTTTCCCCATCCTGCAGGAGCTTCAGGGAGCAGCAACCCTATAGTTCCCAAAGAAGGTAGTACGGCAGTAGCTCCAGGTTCCACAGAAAGCACTACAGGTGGACAGACAGAAAGCCTAACAGCAGAAGAGCTCCGCAGGAGAAGACAAGCCTACTTTGACAGGTTAGACAATTTTGAGTCTTCTTTCCTCCCGTGCTATATAATACATATGCACATATTGTGTTAGATTTTATTGGGTTCCTGTGTTTTGCTCAACCATGTAGGCAGTCCCAGCAACAAGCTCAAGTCACCTCTCCACATCAGCAGGACACACAAATATCTGGTAAGGATTGGAAAGGAAATTTTGTAAAATTTTGAAAATTTCTAATCTGAGAGGTCATATACACAGTATATATTGCCTGCTAAATAAAAAGACAAAAGTGTATAAATGTTTAGGTTGGGCAGAGTAACCTAAGGAAGAGCAAGAACTAATGGTACATGTGAATAATCACCCCAGCACCCACCCAGGTACCATTAGTTCCTGGGTGGGTGCTGGGATGATTATTCACATGTACCACATCAGACAACATGTAACACCAATCACACAAGCTGCGTCTGAATATCCCTACTACCCTAATCCACAGTAGGTGAAAAGCAGTATGCCAAAGGAGAAGCATGTCCGATTTCTCAGTATTCATAAAACAGTACGTGAGAAATACCTGGATGACCTACTTCTTCCGCCTCGATTCTGCAGTATGGAACCACTGGAAGCTGTGGATACTGGTGCAGAAGAGCCGGTAGAATCCGCGTAGTACGTCCGGATTCTTATTCATGCTTACCGCTTACACTGATCAGTACGTACTGCATCAATGGCCGAGCCATAGGTACTGAATCGAATGCAGTAGGTACTATCGTAGTATGTGATTTGGACGCAGCCATAAACAACCACTGAATTTTAAAAATCTGGTTTTGTGCAGTTAAAAGCAGCATTTTGCCAGTTTATTTTTTTTATCCTGCGCAAATCCGTTAATTTCTCACACAGACCAACCTGAAAAATGTGCTGATTTTCTGAGGTCTGTATTGTGGTAGTAATGTTGTTCGAATGTCCTTTTATTTCATTTCATGTTTTTGTCTAGAATCAAATTTGTCACAGCATTGACTTCTCATCTAGTTGAAATATGTCAAAATGTTAAGAAAAAGAAGAAAAAAACCTGTGAGATCTTCCTTAGGTTTTTTTTTTCTTTTTTCTTTTTTCTGGCTAGTGTAAGATGGTTAACCAAATGATGGTCAATCAGACAAAGGAACAATGTTAAACCTTCCTCCATTTTGGGTTTAACAGTGCCATTGTTTCACACTGTAATGATGCTGTAGCACTGTAGCTGTTCCTCATATTGGTGGAAAATGAAATGGATTTCCAAGCCATATTAGCAACTGAACCACTTGCTCTTTGCATTTACATCCTCAGGTGAAGAACAGGACACTGGGAGTAAACGCAGCCAGTGAACACCGTGACTATGGGGATCTATTTCCAGAGCTCTCTCGCAACCAACTACTGGCTGCCCGTCCATCTGTTTTAAAGCGCAGCCTCTTCCCTCTATAAACGGCTTCAGATTGTGAATGACAAGAAGGAGCAGATGGCCATTCACCATTAACACACCGCTCTTTTGGGCCACTCGTTGAGAGTATCACATGGACATAACTAACATGCACATGGAAAAATATGCCTGTTCATTCTTTACAGTTGTTACTTTAAAATTAGGATAGGGAAAAGGGGAGGGCTTAGCAGCCCAGTATACTTATTTCCTGCTTAACTATGGTATAGCATTTCTATCACAGCATCTATAAATGTAGCCATTTAATTTAATATAACTCCAATGTTATTTGAATTATAACTCAAATAACATTGGCCACACCTGCTCTTTCATGAGTCTGAAGAACTATGGTGGATCAATGTTTTAATCTGGTAACTGAAAAGACAATGTGAACCTGGGGGGAAAAAAGGAGGGGAACTAAAACCTTTCTTTAGGGTGCGGGAGCTACACAGGACCGCTAGACCCATTTGTGTTTACTTGGTGGACTACATCTGGTCGTAGCTTTTTTTGCCAGGCATATATTGAGGGACCTTTTCTGTATAAATTCTCATGAGCTACCTGTCTTAGGTGGGCTAGTATTCAAGGGCTGTTCAAGAGGGTTGATGCTTAATTCTCAGTAATACACAATTCTTTGTTTTGGGTTCAGTGAAAGGTGTAGTTTCAACTTTTCGATTATATCTGAAAAGTTAACACGTCAGATTATGTATATACCTGAAGTTGAACTCTGGCCTTCCACAATGATGCTTCATGTCTATAAGAGGCTACAGGAAGGGACAGTGTCTGTACTGTATGGACATGCAACCCTCAGTAATGTAACAGATACTGCTGTTCATTCTTCATTCAGCCTTTTGTTAGTTTTGTGTTTGCTTGTGTGTGTTTGTGTATGCACCAAGCTCCCATAGAGAGCACACCTGTTAACGGATAATCTGCATTAGTCACTGGAATGTAAGTATACGGTGTAATCGGTCGTCCTATATGTCCTAATGTTTTCAAATGGAATTTAGTTTTCTCTCAAACGCAAGATCATAAAAGGCACGAATCTATTTTCCCTCCATATCAATGACCTTTTATTGTATTCCATACATGAGGAAATTGGCCAGTTTAGCGTTGAATAAATTAGCATACCATTGTTTGAGCTCAATCACTGAATTAAAAGTTCTTGAGCTCATTCATAAAGTAGAGGAATTGGTCATTATCGGGGCACAAGATTAAGGTTGTAATAGTGGAAAAATGTTCAAACGAACTTTTTGAATCACCTGTTTGACAAGATATACAGATTGACCTTCCATCTATTTAGGGTTTTTTTTTTTTTTTTTTTTTTTTTTTTGTCCTTTTGAGTTTCAAACATTACAATTTCCAGAACATCTTTAGAGAAACAGAAAAATGCTACACGTCATGTAATATAAATCAAAGACTATCTTGTTGGGACAAATTCTTTGTTTCCAATGTGTATTCCAGGACTTATTGGAAAACCCACTATTACCAGGGCCGTTATGCTAAGATGCTACTTATTATTCACTGCACTTCCAATGCAGTAAAGTAATGAAGCTTTACTGAGAGTGTTTACAGGTACCTCACACTGGATTGTCCAGTGGAGCAACTATCTAGGGATGATGCTGAGTGTTGTGCGAGCAGTCACATGTGTGATGCTAATGTGTGTATGGTGGTAGTGTATATAAATAGGCTACTACATGAATTTATTATTATTATTATTATTATTATTATTATTATTATTATTATTGCACCTTTAAAAAGGTAGTAGACATTCAAGGCTTTTTGTCTTAGAACATACTCTTACTCTCAGACTGTGTTCTTTGTACTCATGTACCAGTACTGTCAGATTCATTTATCACTATTCCTTTTTTTAACCTTAAAATTAAATGTTCTTTTCCCATGAATGGTCTGTTGTTACAGTTGATTCTCGAGCCTGTTGTGATTACAGTGTATTATTAGTGGATTAAGAGATACTGATCTTTTCTTTAAATAAGACAATGTTTGGTGTAATATAAAATGTTGACAGTGCCATCACACTCAGACACACAAATGATGATTTGTTTTTTTAATTTATTTTTTATTGCCAATGAAGCCTTAGGTTTGTTATGGATTACGTTTCTTTTCTGGAGTCCACAAGTTTGAACATCCGATTGTTAATAGATAATCCTGAGTGTACACTTGCACTTTGTTTCCCCAAACACAAAGAACAGACCAGCCGGACTCTGACATCTGTCAGTAAGTTAAAAAATGAGATTCCTTTATATAATAGTTTTTACATTCTGATAACTAAACATATTACTTCTGTATTTTAATGTTTCGGAGCTGTCGATATAATTTTTTATTATTTTTTTTTTAATTCAGTACGCTATTGAATTGGGGGGGGGGGGGAGAAATCCGTTTCTATCTAGTATTATGTTTCTGTACCTTGTAATTTCTATATTAATATTTTAAAAGAGTCATGAAATAGTAACACAATTTAGTTTGTTAGTGTATCTAATCCGAATATTAACTTTGACATGACCGCAACCCTACAATCAGATGACTGATGTGAGAAATTAGTTTATGCTGATTTATAGAACCTTGCTATTTTATCTCTTAAGATACATCAACCAAGACGACATCATGGAACTTGCTGTGTTTTCCCTTCTGATCTGTGCTTCCTCATTCATGCCTTCTCTCCAATCTCCAGAACCCCATGCTCCTAACATCACTGATCTCACGTTTAAAAACATTGATTTTGCCATGAACCTTTATCTTAAGATTGCGAGCCGCCATGATGACAACATTTTCTTCTCACCACTGAGTGTTTCTACAGCATTTGCAGCACTTTCTTTGGCAGCCAGGAACTCCACTCGTAGTGAAATCCTGTCAGGACTGAATCTGGACGCGTTGGATCAGGCTGGGCAGCTGGAGCTCATCCCACAACTCTTCCAGCACCTGCAGGGGAACATCAGCCAAGATGGAGCACTGAAGTTGGAACAGGGAACAGCACTCTTCGTGGACCTGACTTTTCAAATAGAGAAGGCTTTTGGTGATCAGATCAAGTTATTCTTCAATGCTGATGTTGAGAATGTGGACTTTAAAAAATCTGAAATCAGTAAGGAGATCATCAATAAGCATGTGAGGGAGAAAACCGGTGGTAAAGTGAAGGAGATGGTGACTAGCATTGATCCCTTGACCAGAATTATGCTGATAAATACTATCTTCTTTCAGGGTGGGTGACAACTACTGAATATCATTGATGCTATTTATTCTGCTACATATATTCTGAATGCATATATTTAAATAAGACAACTCTTGTCTATATATAGGTGCCTGGAAGTATCCTTTTAATCCAAACAGCACTGAAAGCGGTCGCTTTTATGTAGACAAGTACAACATTGTCCAGGTTCCCATGATGTTCTGTGTGGACAAATTCTTTGTTGCCAGTGATGATGAGCTTAAGGCAAAGGTGTTGCGTCTCCCTTATTTGGGTGGTGCAGCTATGCTCATTGTCCTACCTAACCTCAATACTGATTACACTACTATAGATGATGAAATAAATGCAGAACGATTTCTTAGCTGGATCAAGAATTTGAAGCAGAAGTAAGTTTCGTGCCAAAACTTACATGTTTGTTGTAATTTGTGCTTCAGAAATACAACTGCACATGAGCTTTTCTGTTAAATATACTGAGATGTATGAGATGTTTAAGTCAGAACACTAGTTTAATATCCCATGGTTTCATTCCAAGGAAACTGGATGTCTCTCTGCCAAAATTTACAATGGAGAAGTCCTATGCACTACACACCATTCTCCCAGCAATGGGCATTCAAGATATCTTCAGGGATACTGCTAACTTCAAAGGCATGAGTCAAGAGCCTGGTCTGAAAGTCTCCCAGGTCAGTGAGCAATTCTCATTTTAACATAGGATCTTTCTGTAACTTATAAGCTTAATAAAATATTAACATTTTATTTTTTTTTATTTTTTTTTGCAATCAGTTTGAGATTTAAAACTACAACCAGAATATGAAATTCATACCAAGGAGATCATAAAGAACCATTCCCTTTAAATATATTTAAATATGTTTATATTTACAGTACCTTTTTAAAGTGTTTAGATTTTAATATTTGTGACATGCTTAGTGCTGGTTTTAATTTCATGGTTGCTCCTGTATCTTCATTATCCACAGGAAAAGTTGGTGCTTATCACAGGGGACAAAAAAATTCAACAGTTTGAAACTTCATAAGGAATAACCATTAGGTTGTACTGTTATCTCCAGACTACAAAAGAGTTTCTTTTCTCACTTACCATTTTCCAGAGACATTCAGTATCGTATTGATGAGAAATTGAACATAGAAATAGTAGAGACAGGAAATGATGGTCTCCAGAATGCAATACAACTATATAGTGCAGTTGCGTTGAGTTATGGCAGAGACTTGGCTTGATTAGTTGGCAATGAAGTGTATGAGATGTCAAGCACGATTGTATTAGCATGAAAGTTGAAGCTTTGTAAACGTATCTATCTTAACCTATCTGAGCAGGGTGAGGGAGCTGGATAGACTAAAGACTAAAGCACTGCTGCAATGCTCTTTTTTTGGTAGAGTATTGCTATGTTCGACTAAAGCTCAATTCAGACTTTCTGAACTCTGATTAGGAAAAAGCAAATTTGGAAATCCTACTTGGAAAGTCAGGAAAATCTCCTCAACTCCAAGCTGAGCATATCAAAATGGCTGCTCACACTGTCAGTAGTAAATAAAATATTACTACACTACTATAGATGATTTTATAGTAGTATTTACTTTTGATCGATCAACACAGACACATAAACACAGACCATATATTTCACTGATTTGAGAATAAACACTGTTTTAAGAATAAACTCATGTTCACTAATGTTAGCTGGCTAGCTTGTTCCTCACAAAACATGCTTTCATGGAGGCTTCCATTATTTTTTCTCAGTTTGTAGTAAAAATGCACTGAGATTTAAAAAAATAAAAAAGTCAGGCATTTCCTCTTGATTTGTGTTCAGGTTCTGCACAAAGCTGTGATTGAGGTGGATGAAAAAGGCACCAAAGCAGCAGCAGCTACAAGCGTGGGTATCACACCATACTCACTGCCAGAAAACTTCATTGTGAACAGGCCTTTCTTCTTTTTTATTTACCATGAGGCAACCAACAGTCTGTTGTTTATGGGCAGGGTTATTGACCCCACTAAGAAATAAACCATTTGTACAGTCAGGGAAATGAAGTGCTTTTTTCAGATATGCTAATGAAATTGTACTGTATTATATCATGTTATTTTCTGTATATCACTGTCACTTTCATAAAACCAGCACTAGCACATTAATTATTTTACATGTAATTAGGGCTGCAACTAACGATTATTTTGATAATCGATTCATCGGCCGATTATGTTTTTCGATTAATCAGATGGAGGGGCCAAACCTTTAGTACCATGTTATCGTTTATTTAAAATAAAATCCACAAACTGAGTGTTACAAATATATATGCTCATAAAACGTATAAATAAAACTTGATCAAAAGTTTGTGGACAGATGATCTTCACACCCATATGTACTTTTTGTACATCCCATTCCAGATTTAATCCCCTCCTTTTGCTGTTATAATAACCTCCACTCTTCTGCAAAGGCTTTTCACTGTATTTTGGAGCAGGGCTGTGGGGATTGGCTCGTTCATCCACAAGAGTATCAGCAAGGTCATGCACTGATTGTCTCCTTTAGTGAAAAGTGGACTAGTTCAACAAAACAGACTTCATATCAAAACCATAATGAACTTCCCTTTGCTTTCACACTATCCATTGTTACCCATATGAGGATGGGTTCCCTTCTGAGTCTGGTTCCTCTCAAGGTTTCTTCCTCATATCATCTTAGGGAGTTTTTCCTCACCACTGGCTTGCTCATTAGGGATAAATTCACACACTTAAAATCTGTATCCTGTGTTTATATGTTTCTGTAAAGTTGCTTTGAGACAATGTCCATTGTTAAAAGTGCTATACAAATAAAATTTTATTTAATTGAATTGAGGGGAGGCCTGGTGCACAGTCAGTGTTTCAATTTATGCAAAAGGTGTTCAGTGGGGTTGATGTCAGGGCCCAGTGCAGTCCACTCGAGTTCTTACACGCCAGCCTTGGCAAACCATGTCTTAATGGATCTTGCTTTGTGCACAGGGGCATTGTCATTCTGGAACAAGTTCCGATGAAGAGAATTCTTAATGCTACAGCATACAAAGACATCCTAGAAAATTGTGTGCTTTCAAATTTATGGCAACTATTTGGGAAAAACCCACATATGGGTATTATGGTCAGGTGTGTTCGTAAACATTTGCGTCAGCTCCAAATGGCTGGTACAGCTTGATTATTTTGGCTATCTTACCTAAACCTTACCCTAACCCCACCACTTGCTGGTATCCAGCCATTTGCTAGTGTAAGTCCATCTTACTAGCTGGTCTGCAGAGGAACATACTTGGGAACCTCTATGTCACCAAAGTGCGGACTTGGAGGAGGACTGCAGGGTTCAGCGCGCCATTTTGGACAGGACTGTGTTGCTGACGTTCTCCGCCTAGCCCCGCCCACTGACGGTTTGTTATTAATAAGACATATATATGTCGACTTAAGAATTCAATTAAAATAAATTAATATTATTAGTATGCGTGTTAATGGTATTTATATGCAAAAATGTGCATTATTTATTTAAAAGTTAGATTTTAATTTAAGAATAAATGTCCGCAGACAGTTTATTGAAAACCAGCTATGACCCCTGGAAAGTCGACATGCACGAGGGTATTTTTGTGTATTATTTTCGAATGGTAGGTAAATAAATGTGCGAATGAGATAAATGTGACGTGTTGTGAGAGCCACCAGTGTTTGGTTGACTGGTTTACTGTGAACTCTTCTCTGCTGTACACCGCACGGGTGTACGAATTTTACAAGTCGGGTAGGTGGAGTTCATTATAAAGATCTGGCAACCCTATCCGTCGTCATCGCTACAGTAATGGCAGCGCCCTCGTGTAGTGCATGTGCATGAGGAACAGTTTTTACGAGTTTCAACTTCTTACAAAGGTTGAACGTTCAGTGAGTATTATTTGTCTTTCTTCAAGCCATAAGTAATTTAGGAATCCTGCCTTGTGTAAAGCATTTAGCTTCTGTTCACTAGTTAAAGCACGTGATTAGATACTGTATAAAAACTGCGTTAGCATAAGAGCTAATGATTTGGACACCACCTGAAAACAAGTCTATTGTGTTTAGTAACCTATATATGTATATAAATAACAGTCGTACAGATAATGTGTTGGAGCTAATTATTTTTGTTTAGCGGGCTTTTTTTCCTGGACGGAGGTGCATAAGAGTCCTCGTGAAAACTGTTAAGACTCAGACTAGTTTGGAAGCAAAGAACATCAGTGTAGTGTTGTAGACTATAGTTATGACTGAAGTACAAACATCAACGCCAGCTGTAGTTAGGTTTAGTAAGTAATTTTTCTAAGTGTTAGTTCTTTTTCTTTCTTTATTCAGATAAAGAAAAATGAATACCAAAAATATGAAGGTGAAGAAGCGCTTTGGACCTTCCAAAAGAGGGATCCTTGTAAAGGGCAAATGGAAGCCTGTGGAGCTCGAGCCCAGCATTTTTGCTAATGAGGCCATGGGAGAAGTGGTGTGTTTTGAAGAACTCTCAGATTATTCCCTGGTTGATTCTGAAAAGGCTGCAGCCATGATTGGGCTGTTACAGGACACAACTGCCAGAACGAAGCGGAAAGATAAGAGAAAAGCCAGTGAAATTGAAACTGAAGAACATAAGTTAGAGGGAGATCAGGGTAAAGTCCTACAGCTGTCATCTGAAGAGAGTCCGGCTAAGAAGCGGAAAAAGAAAAAGAAGAAACGTGAGAGTGATGTGTTCACAGATGATGATTACGATGACATAGATTGTTTGGCTGAAGAAGGAGAGGGCAAGACACCACAAGACTCTGATGATTATACTGAGCTTACAGCAGAGACAACACAAAAGACCAAGGAGAAGAAGAAGAAGAAGAAGAAAAAGAAACAGAAAACTGCAGAACAAAAAGAGACTGATGCCCAAGTAGACACTGCCAATGAGGTCCAGGCTCCATCTAAAAGAAAAGCCAAGAACTGGGCAGATGCAGCTCTCTCAAAAACAGCAGGGCAGGACACCGATGTATCTGCATGGAACGAGCTGTTTGTACCTGAACCTGTGCTAAAGGCACTGAGCAAACTTGGATTTTCTGCACCTACACCGATTCAAGCTCTTGCACTTCCTCCTGCCATTCGAGATTACCTGGATATTCTGGGTGCAGCAGAGACAGGTAATGTGACATGTGCATGTGAGAAACTCTGCACTTTCTAGCTTTCATTCCTTTTTTTGTTGTTGTTTTAACAGGAAAGAGATTTTTGAGAGTTTGATAAATGGAGCTTTTTCTGGTGTTGAGCATGACGCACTGTAATTTTCAATTCAGAACAATGTTTAGACATTAGAGCAGCTAAAATGTATCAGATTCTGTGATGTAGGCTACAGCGTTTCTTAACAGTCTTGAGATTTTGAGCTTGGAACCTTATATGACTGAGCCAGCATTAAAAATGTCACCTTTTAGTGCTGTTCACCATGAACTTACACTGTAATCTTCTCTCATTGCTCTGCAGGAAGTGGAAAGACTTTATCTTTTGGAATTCCGATGATCCACCGTATATTAGAGTGGAAGAAAACCATTGACAGTAAAAATGCAGGTGCAGATGGGAAATCTGATTCTGTGGCAGAAGTGGAGAGCATTTACTTGCCTTCAGTCAGAGACTCAGAATATGACTCTGAGAAAGATGTGTCCATAGAGAAGTGCACTAATTCTGGAGAGGCTGACGGGCAGCAGTCAAACAAGACGGGTGGAGACAAAGCAACAGCAAGCACAGACAAAGCCTCTGGTGCACAGAATGACAATACAGACGATGAACATGAGGAAGAGAATCCTACAGAGGTTGATGGTAGTGCGGACGGTCAAGATGAGGATGATGATTGTGGGTCTGTTGATGACCATCAAATTCAAGATGATGATGATGGTGTACCAGCTGATGAGGAAGGTGCAATCCAGAGCATGAGCTTTAATACAAAGAGAGAAGAACAAGATGATGGAAAACAGCCTTTACTTGGACTTGTTCTTACACCGACCAGAGAACTAGCAGTGCAAGTCAAGCATCATATTGATGCTGTAGCACAGTTTACAGGTCTGTGATATTAAAGTGCAAGTTGTTACAATGTTTTGCTTCATGTGTAGGAACTGTACTGATTTGTGTTATCTTTAAACAGATATTAGAACTGCTCTTCTGGTGGGTGGGATGGCACCACAGAAACAAGATCGGATGTTGAAGCGCAGGCCAGAGATTGTCATCGCAACACCTGGGCGCCTGTGGGAGATGATTCAGGATAAACATCCTCATCTGCGCAACCTAAGGCAGCTCAGGTAACGCTATGAGGTGCTAATGTATTTCACTACTCCCTTCACGTATTGATTTGCCTGAGCAACATCACCATATAGTGTATTACTCTATTATTGTTACTGTCTTAATAATGTTATTACTGCTCTCTAACTGCTCATTCAAATGGTCAAGCCAGTGATGCTCATTAAACTATGGAACTATTACAAAACAAGTGGATAGCAGTATAACATACACAAAATGATCTCCTCAGGTGCCTGGTCATTGATGAAGCTGACCGCATGGTTGAAAAAGGTCATTTTGCTGAGCTTGAGAACTTGCTGGAGATGCTCAACACGTCCCAGTTCAACCCGAAGAGACAGACGTTTGTGTTCTCCGCTACACTGACCATGATCCACAGCCTCCCTGCCCGAGTGCTGCACAAGAAAGGAAAGAAGCTGGAGCAGCGCAGCAAGCTGGAGCTGCTCATGGAGAAAGTGGGGATCAAAGGCAAGCCTAAAGTGATCGACATCACTCGGAAAGAGGCCACAGTGGAGACGCTGACTGAAACCAGGATCCACTGTGACAAGGAGGAGAAAGATTATTATCTGTACTACTTCCTGCTGCAGTACCCTGGGCGCAGCATGGTGTTTGCCAACAGCATTGACTGCATCAAGAGGCTTAATTCACTACTTACTATTTTGGATTGCACCCCACTGCAACTTCATGCTAATATGCACCAGAAACAGCGGTTGAAAAACCTGGAGAGATTTGCAGAGAGGGAGAGGTGAGAGACAGTCACTTCTCTCTGTATTTATATGTTCTATTTTTAATACTTACAGCTGATTTCATGGTTAGCTTTGGGTAGGATGCCCTGGGTTTTTGATCATCACTTGACCTGTTTTAATAGCTGTTTAAATGTTGTGTACTTCCTTACAGTACCCTGGACAAGTAAATAGGATTATTATGATTAATATTCCAAGGTGAAACGTTTTAATTATGGAATTATAATTCTTTATATTTTAAAATAGCTGTGTCCTCCTCACGACGGATGTTGCTGCTCGAGGGCTTGACATTCCTGATGTCCAGCATGTCATCCACTATCAGGTAACCCATCACTTGCAATAGATGTTTATTATCTTTTGAAAATGCACATTTGTGGATTACTGCACAGTTTAATGCACAACCAATTTTACATACGGTCATTGCACCTTCTTACACGTACACTTATGATTTTACTTATGACTATTGTACATTTTTATACACTACCACACCTGCTCATCACACGTCTAATATTCGGTTTTAAACCTGCCAACCTGTATTTCATATATTTCATACAGTAAACTTGTTCAGGAAAATAACTTTGAGAGCTATTCATGTGTATATTTTTATTCCCTTGTATTTGTGGTATATTGTGAGTTTACTGTTCATTCTTACATTCTTAGTCCTCCCTGTTGCTCTTGTGTTGTGACACCAAATTCCCCCTTTGGGGCTCAATAAAGTTCTCTCTCTCTCTCTCTATCTATCTTAACTATTTGTGTCATTCTTGAAAAGGTCCCACGAACATCTGAGACATATGTCCATCGGAGTGGACGTACAGCTCGTGCTGCAAAAGAGGGTCTCAGCTTGCTCCTGATTGGTCCAGATGATATGATGAATTATAAGAAAATTTATAGGACGCTGGGAAAGGATGAGGATCTTCCAGTGTTTCCTGTTCAGAGCAAATGCATGACTGCCATTAAGGTATCAAGACTAACTTCATAGGACTCTTAAAAGGGAAAATGATATCATCAAATCTCAGTTTCCTTGTCTATCTGTGAAGTGAGTTAATTACATGTTTTGAAATTTATTAGGATGCTATTTCAGGATACAGCTTTATAGAATTTGGCTAGGAAACGTCTGTGGCAATAAAATGTACTTAATTGGTATGTAACTACTGATCAATTCTACAGGAACGTGTCAATGTGGCAAGAAAAATAGAAAAGATTGAATACTACAACAGCCGACAGAAGCAGCACAATTCTTGGTTCAGGCAGGCAGCAGAGGAAATGGACATAGACCTTGACGATGACTTGCTTTTGGGTTAGTATTGTTGAGCTGTAAAGTATTCTGCAGTGTTAGTGCTGTGTTGATTGTTCTTTAAATAGGTCACTGTTACCAGGTAATAATATGATTTTATATCTTGTAGGAGGAGACAGGAATGAAGAGACTGAAAGAGTGCAACAGAAACATGTGAAAGGCTTAAAGAAACACCTGAAGCACCTGCTCTCCCAGCCAGTCTTCAAAGCCCACATGAAGACCAAATACCCTACTCAGATGGGCAGACTTCAGCTGCCTGAGCTATCTTTCGCCAATGAAACAGCTCTCGTTAGTGTGACCAACCAAAAACAAAAACAGAAACAAAAGAACCAGAAAGGGAAACGGCAGCAAATGTAGTTTATATTTATACTAGAGGTTGGTGATATAATTCAAAGTTTTATACAAAAGAACAAGACCCTTTGTTCCATTAGTGATACATGAACTGTCTTTATGCATTTTTGTATTAGGACATTGCCACCATAACAGTACAGTTACTTGTTTATGGTCAGTTGGGAAAATTGTATAAAAATGTTTGAAGATTGTTATTGTCCATTTGCATGATTTTAAGGAAATATTCACTTGCAGAAGATGGCTGTCCAACATTTGGTTCCAGACTGTTTGGTCCAAGCATTATTTCCAATGCCCTCTGTGTTTGTAAAGAATGTCATAATGAGATGTCTTGTAAAGAAGATACAGGGAAGGTTGAGATCCCTCTGGAATGGTGTGGTATGTAAGGTGGCCATCACTGCCATCCATGGATATAATACACAGACTAATGTCCAACTCCTCAGATAAAGCCAGGATCTCCACATGATCACATTCCATCGCCATGGCTTCTACTTCCTAAGACACCACAAGATAACAAGAGGTTATCAATTTCATCTGATAACTGTAAGAGAGGTGATAGTAATAGAGCTCACCTGAGTGCAGTAAGCTTTTAAATTTGGAGCCTCCACAAAGTGCTGGAAGAAATCAGCATGGCTCTGTAGGTGTGCTGAAGTGAGCAGCCTCAGGTACTGCACCATGCTGTCTGAGGTAGCCTGGTCATTAAAAAGGTTTAACAGGGTCTCTTCACGGGCATCTGTTTCAATTCGCTCCAGTACCCTGTTAAACTTAAAAAAATAAAAATGCACATAGATAGGTTTTTTGTTTTTGTTTTTTTAGCAGGGTGTGTGGTCGATCATCCAGGATGATAATATAGATGATCTAGTGGTTTGAGCTCCTGGATCATATGTACTTACAGTGTTAAATAAATCTTTAAAAGTACTTTCATCAAAGCCAGCTGCAAGCAGTACTTGGTGACTTCTTACCAGCATGTCCCTAAATCTGAGAAACACAATTGACAGACCCTTTGTGAGGTATTGGGTTAAGCCTAGTTCCAGAAAATTAACTGTAGTAATTAAGTGAATGTACCGTTGTATAGCGCTTTCATTGTGTAGCAAGCTTTCTACAAGTGTAAAGCAGAGAGCCCTGTAAAAACAATTCCCGTCTCCCTTTACTCTGCGGATGAACCCAAACTGGTGGCAGATGTCCTACACAAAACAAGAAAAAGTGTGACACGAGTGGTTGGGTGTTTCGTGTAGAGCCAGGCGTTATATAGAATCATCACTTTAAGATCATTCATTTAAGGACAGATTATACCTGGTATTTTTCCGCTTTTGACTCTTCCAGTGTCTGAGCAGAAGTTGCCTCCTTGATGGAGACTAATGTGGACTCGTCCATCTGAAACAGCAGGGGTTGCACGAGCTGTTAATTTGCGTCATACATGGGCCCGAGATATTTACAGAGATTCTGACTATTGTTTATTCGCACGTCGGATTTGTCCATGAACGCAATTCGTTCCTTGATTTAATTTCTGTGTAATCTACCACACACTCGCGTCTAAACACTTACATTATACAGTTTTCAGTCCCAGGTGTGATGACGGCTAGTTCCCAAAACCACAGGACGGAAGTCTCTATCTAAAGCTCAACAGAGAACAAACGGTAGCTTCCATGATGACGCAGACACTTACACGCGCTCTGCCCAGCGCTTTTCTCAACTAGACACGAGCGACGTTTTAAAAGATAGTATTTTGCAATGTTTTGCCAATACCGGATGCACGAGCGCGTGTCTTTCTTAAAGGGACAGAACGATTTTAAAAGTGAAAGTGATTCAACATAATGATTACGACAGAGGTGATTGTTTTACGAGTCAACTGTTGGAAAAGGACGTACACAGTACGTTTAAAGGGAATACAGTGTTTTCTTTCTTTTTCTTTTTCATTTATGTTATGTTATGTTGCATTGATATGGTATCTTGTTATGTTGATGTTACTCTATCTAACGACAGGAGGCGCCATAACCCAGTCCGGTGCTTGGACACAGTGCAAATATAGCCACCGAACATCTCGATTCATATAAATTTTTTATTTATATTTGATGAATATTACCACTGAAGGAGAAAAAAGACACTGATTAGGAAATATGTTTTTTATAAATCAAACTGCCTCTCCATATGATGAAAATCAAAACTGTGTAGAACAGTTCTATTTGCTACCAGTTAATTATTTTTTTCTTTTATTTAAACTAGCAACAAACACAATTTACAGTTTACAATTTAGTATTTAAATCCAGGGTTGGCAATGTTTTGGGTTAAGGCCAACATGAAGCCAATATTTTTACCTTTGCTCTAGTCCTGTCTCTTCCAAGGAAGACATGCATGCTAGCATAGTTATCACATTTGCTAGAAAAATGCCAAATGTATTCTTTGAACATACACACACACACACACACACACACACAGGTGCTGCATTTGTGTACCATCTTGCAATAGGTTTTGTGTATAGTGCACTCAAGGTAGGAAATGGCAAATATTGCTCTTTTTTTCCCCCTCAACGGTGGGCTAAGAAAAACTGATTATTTTATTTAAGTTTCTTATTATCAGTCAGAAATGTGTTTTATTACATCATCTTAGAGGAGCTCAGAAGTTCACTTTCGCTTGTTTTGCTACTGCTCTTTAGGTTAACTTTACTGGAGCTGTTTACAGTCAGGGCTGGTCCTTTACTTCCTCTGTGTCTGCTCCTCTTCATCGGTTCTGAACTGGAGTCTGTTATCTGCAGTGCTCTCCTCTCTGTATCCACAGTCTCCAGAATGAACTCCTGAAGAAATAGATATGAGCAGACTTAATTTTTGGGTTTTCCCACAATAAAACTGACATTTCATTGTCCAGGTGGATAACGGACTAAGACTCGCGTGTTCATTGTGTTCTAAGTGACACAAATAATCTGACTATTTGTGACATTTTTGATACCTTTATCATGTCCATCATGGTCAGCGAGTCCATTTTTTGTAAAGGTCCATAGTGTTGCAGGTGGCATTGCTGTGCAAGATTTTTGACCGCTAGCAAAAGACACCCAATCTCCTCAATCTATCCACACACAAGAAACAAAGCTTTAAACTAGCTAGATAAGATGTTATTTGGGGGAAAATGTAAAAATCTTGATCTGTATTTTTATAAGACTGTGTTACAATCCATTAACAAGCTTTAATACAGCACTGCAGAAATTATGACATTATACATCAGATATCAGACCTGGTCTACAGACTGGTCATGTTGAATATACAGGGTCATCTCCAGTTGTTTATTCTTCTCTCTGATTTGATCCCACTGGGTCCGCAGTTCTGACAACTCCTTATTGGACATCTATCTCCAAAAATAAAATATATAGTTTAATCCTGGCCAAGACATTCAAACTCTGTGGTATACCACACTAAAGAAAGTCAACATAATCACACATTACAGTTGTGATACTTTGATAAGCACATACAAGTCTGCTTGTGCTGTGCTCCAGTTTAAGTGAGTCCAGGTTGCATCGGCCCTGGTCTAGTTCCTCTGCCAGACTGGTGAGACGTTGCAACAAGTCCTGCTGAGTGATGGACAAGGTCTCATGGCGTCTGATGATGGGCATCACCAAAGAATCTGAGCCATATTCTAAATAAGCTGCACATAAGGACATGCAATGCAAATCCTCATGAGCAAGAATGGCTTCATCAGATTCAATGTTCAAGTCACATTTGGATAAAAATCTAAATCTGTTGGTTATGTATTATAGCATATACATGTATATTACCCTCTGGTAGTAAATCTAGAATCTTCATCATATACTCTTCATAAATCTTATATTTATCAACTCGTTCTTTTAGTTGCTGATGCCTGTGGACAAAAAGTAAGAACACATTTAATAATATGTTGTATAAATAAGTACTGAAATGTACTTATAGTGGCCAGAGATGATTTCTGTCTTTTCAAAAATTCTTTACCTGAGCTGAAGCTGCTCAAGTTCTTCATATAGTTTGGATTTCTCCTCCTCCCTCAGTTCATTCTCTTTTTTCTCTAGTTGGTATTTCTTCAGAGCACGGCGTCGCTTTACCTCATTTTCTTCCACAAACTTTTCAAACTTCATTGCCCTCTCTTTCGTCTGTAGAAGAGACACAATTCCTGATCTAATTATTGCTTTCCAAGGTTCAGCTGATGTAGGTTTTAAGATGTGTTTGACTACTGATATTTTAAAAACTCAAGTACCATATAATTTACTGATTTGCACTCATTAATCTCATGTGACATCAGAAATGTGATCAGATGAACCAAACAATTAGGTGCATTAAAGTATGAAAAAGCCTGAATTTCCTTGGTACATTACTTCAATCTAACCTACTTCCTCCTGTTTTTCCAGAAGTGCTGCCCTTCTCTGTTCCAGAGCTTGCATTCGATCTTTGAACTCAAGCCGTTTCTGCAGTAACTGCCTGTTTACATCATCCAGTTGCACCTGCGTCTTCAGCACAAGCGTCTTTTGAAGAGTGTTGATACCCGTTTTCAGGATTCTGTCAGATGACTGCACATTAGCACGCAAGGTTAGCGTGTGTAGAAGTATGTTATTAACATCTACTGTCATGAGAGTGCTGCAAATGTTGGTGTTAACTTGAAATTGCCATGCAGAAACTGGTAAGAGGTCAAGAAGATCTGGGACCATATTTGCAGTTTTGACTTCTTCAATATTTTGTCATTAACTGAATACTAAGAATGTATTAGGGATTTCTGAAATCTCAAAGATGCCCTCTAACCATATCAGTAGTGAAAGAGATGCATACTCAAAGGAGACATGATGAACGGTTAGTGTTCATTGTGCCGAAATATTTTTGCCCACATCTGGTAATCTAAAAAAATAAATCCACAGGATTTTCTTCCCAAAATTTCATTCATTCATTCATTCATTATCAGTAATTGTGTTCACCTATTACAATCACAGCAGTTCCAGGGCCTATCCCAGGAACACTGGGTTCAAGGCAGGAATACAACCTGGATGGAACTCCATTCCATTGCAGCCCAAAACACAATGTAATAGATTTGCTATTAATCACCTAACACACTGTATGTATGTATTTTTTTTATTTTTATTTAAGCATTCTACCTTATTTAACACTTAATTCAACTTATCAGCTTATGTAAGTCACAATGTATAAAGTGTTGTATCAATTTAGATAATAGAAATAAAAATATACAAAACATAATGCAACTGCAATCTCTTAATATTAACATACTAGCATATTAGCAATTCATCTGTCAGTGTATATATATATATATATATATATAATTACATTTTGTTTAATAAGTTTCAGTATTTTTTCAAACGTCTGATTTTTTTTTTTTTTAAATCCTCAAGCATAGCTTTACTACTTTAACACTTATTTTATTGGAGAAGTGTGGTCCACATACAATTCAATTACTATTAGGAACACTTTATGGTTCACAGATTTATAGGTTTAAGATGAAGGATATGGAGGAACCTGTCATTCACCTCTTGGCACTTCTTGTTTGCCCAGTTCTGTGACATCATATCCATAAGCTCATGAAATTTTGATCACATGGTGTTACAGCTAAGGCTTAGTAATAGTAAGAATAGAATAACAAATAATAGCAGGCCTGTAAGCAATAGTATTACAATATGACATAAACACAACAAAGTGCTTAAATGGCCCTCATTACCGGAGTTCACCCTCTACTGAAGAAGCGGTGTAAACATGCATACCTCTGTTATGACAGGGATGTGTTTGACATTCTTTCCCTCTTCTCTGCTATGAGGAAGACTGCGAAAGAAAGAAACTATTATGCAAATTAGCTACATGCATGCCTGTGGCTGTTACACGTATTTCCTGCAGCACAATGGTTATAAATCACTTAATAACAATTCCGTAGTTTCCTTTGATTCATTATACCTTTAGTTTAAAGAATGTATGCATATAAAATCATACCCGTGGTCCTCTAACTGCGTTACAAAAATATTTTTCAGCCTGTTTTCCACTTCCAGGTGAAAACGCTGGTCGTTCTTATTCAGCAAAGGGAGAGAGCGTGCATCCATTTTGGGTGAGATAACTAGCCTGCTTTTAACAGGGAAAAAATACTAGTTCCAGATATTTAAATTTAAAGCGGTTCCTTCCGGGTTCTGTGTCCGTCTGAACTTGTGTTGCGCTGTTGCCAGGAGACCGCGGTATAGGAAAGACGAGGAGCGTTCTTCCTGTTGTCACAGCAACTGCCCCGGGGGCCTTTTCTCTATAGCGGAATCCTGCATCAGGCATCTACACTTAAGTCTTTAAAATGTGACTTTTAAATACAAAATGCACTCATCTATTTTCCCAAGTACATGTAGCATGTAAGTCAGTTTGTTACCCAATGTAGTTCAACTATTCGTAATGTGTCACTCACCTACCATTTATCTCATGCTCTCAAGTGGTCCACCACTGGCTATTGTTTGGATTGTGGACTATTCTCATACATTTACGGCATTTGGCAGACGCCCTTATCCAGAGCAACTCATACATTCATCTAATTTTTTAAAAAGGAAGAAGAAAAGAGCAGGCTCAGCGGTTACTGGGTTACTGATCAGAAAGTCGGGGTTCAAGCCCCAGCACCACCAAGCTTCTACTGTTGGGCCCTTGAGCAAGATGCTTAACCCTATCTGCTCCAGGGGTGCTGTATCTTGGCTGACCCTGCACTCTGACCCCAACTTTTTAACAAGCTGGGATATGCGAAGAAAAGGATTTCACTGTGCTGTAATGTATATGTGACAAAAAAAGGCTTCTTCTTCTTCTTCTTCTACAGCTGAGCAGTTGAGGGTTAAGCCCTTGCTCAAGGGCCCAGCAGTTGGCTCATGATCTTGTGATCAGTAGTCCAACATCTTAACCACTTCTCAATACAACAGTAGCACTGACGTACATTCAGTCATCTTCAGTAACTGCTTTACCCAGAGCCTTAGGAACACTGGATGCAAGGATGGAATACAACCTGTATAGGAAGTCAGTATATTTTCACACTCATTCATGCTTAGGAGTAGTTCAACATAACCACTCTGACTACTGGCATGTTTTAGCTTGATTCTTGATAGGTCACATGCTTCTTCAAACAAATGGCCCACCAGGAGCCATGCCTTTTTCTCTTCACCTAATAGTAACCACATTGTTTAGCTTTGCCTCTCTATTTAGTTTGACACAGTTAAGTGCATGGATTGTACTGCAGAGGCAAATGAGCCTAAGCAACATTGAGCATATCCTTAAAAGGTATTTGTAGCTCAGGCAGGGCAGCTTGGCCTTTTAGCTCAAATAGGGAGTGAAACTGGTTTCTCAGATGCAGACTCAGACAGATGCACTGGATGAGGCCAATGTGAGTACAGTGATTCTTAAAAGTTATCTTTCTTATGCTAAAGTATTGTGCTTCAGGTTTTAAGTGCTATAAGTGCTGCTACTTGTTTCATGCTTTAACACACACAATTCTGTGTGCATTGGTTTGCTATTATTTCTCATATTTATCAGCTAAAGAGTCGGCTACATACTGTCTTGTATGCATGCAGTGCAAAATAAGTGATTGACTAAACCAAACCACAAATACTACAAATGATTTATGAGAGATAATACAATACAATGCTGCATTAGCCTACAGGATTTCCTGATCCAGATTAGTGGTTGCATTCATTTATCTACACGAACAGCCATTAAAAGTGTTTGTAAGAAGGTGTGTGGCATTTCTAAATAGCCCTGCTTCCCCATCAGATCAACTTGGAGGTACTATTAATGGCATGGTAAGGTTTTTAAAATGATATTGCTTTTTATTCTGCAAGAAGATCCAAGCTCTCTCAATATCACAGTTATATCACTTTTACAGCACACAAAACATATTCTGTATTATGCTTTATGGCAGCATTTCTGAATGCACACCAGCTACACTGTATATGGAAAATTGCCAGAACTTTGTCTCTTGACATTTACGTTCTATCTTCAGGAGTCTAATTATGGGAAGACCATTCTGTTATCAGTCCTATCACAGCCTGCTGGCCTACTTCCTAAAAGGACATTCAACTTGCTTTTAAAGGAGTAGACTGGGGAAATGTCCAATTACACAGATTTTCTACTTTCTTCAAATGTAATCAAGTGGCTACAACATGTTTGTTTTGCATATGTAGCTTTGTGGTAGTGCTAAGAGCAATTCACTCATCTTAACCAGGCTACTATTTGTCATAATAGAAAAATGAACAAAAATACAAGCTTTTCTAATTTTTTAAAGAATTTTGAAAAATCAACAACCTGCTGCATTTAAGATAACCTAACTAGACAATTTTTTACCTTTCGTTGTGTAAATGTAATTCTGTCATTCACTCATTAAAATATGGTTCTGTACAGCACCTTAGGTTCTGCAAAGAACCTTCTTCTTGTCGAGAACTATTTTTCATTGTATAGGGTTCTTGAGAAGAGCTACCTGTATATGGTTCTTTGGAGATTAAAGGAGTTCTTTATGGTTCATTATAGATTCTTCAGAGTAGTGTATTGGTTCTTCAATGTATCATCCTTTAAAAGGTTAAAGTGAACCCTTATAAGCTTCTTAGTGGGACTGGAAAAGGTTCTTCTGGCATCACTCTTAAGAACCTTACTTTGGTTCCTTAAAGCATTGACTAAGGGTTTTTAAAGAACTTATGATAACATGGTTCCTTGTGGCACTGCTGCAAAGAATCATTTCTGGGTTCTTTAAAGCACCAGTAAATAGGTGGTTCTCTAAAGAACTTGAGAGCAGAAGGTTCTTTGTGCAACTTAAAAGGGTTCTCCTATGGCATCAGTCTGAAAAACCTTTTTTGCTTCCAATTGGAACCTTTATTTTTTAGTATTGTGTTTTGTGTAAAAAAAAAAAAAAAAAAAGAAGAAGAAAGAAAGAAAGAAATGAAAAGGCAATGTGGGCTTAATGCAGATCTTTGTCTTATTTTCATTTCTTTGGTAGGAAAACAAGTGCTTTGGGTGATCATATTTACCTTCGACTATTGTAGTGAATTCGTTGGAAGCCTGGGTGTGAGATGCGTGCCGTTAATGCCATTCATTCACTACACTGTTGAATCACTGCAGAGGTAAAGGAAGTCAAGCTGGAGAAGGAACACACTGGGGATTTATCGTGTAATATTACCAGTAAGATTTATCACTCGCACCGTGGTGATCACACGACCCGCAAGCCTGCGCCGGGCACAACAGGAAAATCAAAACAGAAGTACATAGCACGCCCACTTCATGATGTCATTTTGATAGTGTGAGCTGCTCATACATGGTAAACCTCAGCGGCCCCCCCCCATGTCAATGCCTAAAATTAACTCCGGCAACAGCTGAGCTCCAGCATTCTCTTTCTCTCCGTCTCTGTCTCTTCTTTCTCTCCCGCACTCTCTGTCCCTGTCGCTTGCTTTAAACATGACGCGGTTTAGTTATGCAGAATATCTCTCGTTGTTCCGTTCCAGTGGAGTGAAGAGTCACCAGCAGGGTTTTGACAGCGGAGCGCGGTGCGAGGACCCCAGTGACGTCACGGCAGCCCCATCACAGTGAGTCCTTTGTTGCTCGTTATTGTCTAATACAGATGGTTCATCCAGTTGGCCTTATTTACAAAAATAACGTGCAATATCCGATTTGCAATATAGTCGTGTGATGACAGTTGGGTTAAAATACAGCAATTTACTTCTGATCATTCCAGTGGCTCCCAGTTAGATTTCTTAATTCAGGATATTTTTAAGACTTTAATGCAATAAGCAATGCTGATTTCCTGTGTAATTTGCACTTGTAATGTAATTATGTCATCGAAAGTCAAATGACAAAAATTTTCCAGGGAGCCCATAATGCTGGCAGTTAGGAGAGGTAATGTCCAGACCGTGACTGAACTAGCAACATCAATATCATGCATCCAAACCCGTAATGCAGTGGAAGACTGGACAGCCCTACATGAAGCGGCTTATTATGGGCAGGCTGCCTGTGTAAAAGCTCTACTTAAAGGTAAACCCATGTGTTGGATGTTTACAATTGTACAGAATGTACAGAAATCTCTGAAAAGTTTGTCTTTCTTTGCCTCTGGGACAAAGCTCAAGGAAGCAAAGGCAGACTGAGATTGCAGTGGAACAGAGTTTATTGCTGTAATTGTTTCTGATGAATTTTACATGGAAAAATAAACTTGCTCAGCAAGTTGAACGACTGTTGTGCCTTTGGCTTTATCATCTGCTACACAAAATAGATAAGTTTAAGCTAAGAATAGTGTTCTGGGGGGTTGGGGGTCAGGTTTTTATGCATGTCCTCACACTGATAAGAATATGTGGAAATTTTGACCTAGTTAGGATATTTGACTGGTCCCCATGAGGAAAACTGCAGCTTTCATTAAAAACAAAACAAAACAACAACAACCTAAAAAGCCAAAAGGTTTCCTTTTGGTTACTGAGGTTAAGGTTAGGGTTAGTCATAGGTGTAGCATAGCATTGCATACCTGCATGACACAGTGCTATGTATTATGACACAGTACTCACAGTCTGACAAATGTGTGTGTGTGTGTGTGTGTGTGTGTGCACATTTAACACAGTTAAACCCACTTCAGTAGATAAGCGTACTCTCCAGGAGCAGACTGCTCTTCTAATTGCAACTGATGGGAAGCACCTGGAGTGTGTAAAGTTTCTTCTGGAGGCAGGTGCAGACCCAGATATCAGCAATAAAAGCAAAGAGACACCACTTTATAAAGGTACATGCTGCTTTATAGTATCAACATATTGTGTTTTTGTGTGTTTATACTACACGTTTATGTGTGTGCGCTTGATGTGTGAGCATTGTTGAATGATATGAGGAAAGTTATTGCACAGCACAAAAGGTTGTTTTACACTACACATGTACTATATACAAATGGGTGTGAAGGAGAAGTGTCTTAGTGTATTTTACCAGTATCTGGAACTGTACTGGAGGTATGAACCCAAGTCTTCCCAATGATATTTCATCAGTTGGTGTTTTGATGATGGTGGTGCTTCAGTCCAAAATCAATAATAGGAAGGCCATAGTATATAATTTACATCAATTTTATACTCATTAAACCATTTTGAAAGCCCAGTGGAAAGACCAATCCCAGCTGGATAGAAACTTAAAATAAACATTCATCTTGTGTTTTCTTTTCATATTGTACAGTGTTTTTAGACTGATGGTATTTTTAGCCCCTGACTAGTAAACTAGCATAAGGATGTGATTTTGATAGAGACTACAAAGCACTTCTGTTAGTCACTTTGGATAAGGGTGTCTCCTAAATAATGTACACTTAGAGAGTTTTTATCATGAGATACATTTGATCAGTGAGAATATATTTATTGATATGCAGGGACCCTTACATCTAAGGAGAAAAGAGGACCCAAACCATACCAGTAAAAAGTCTCCCAAAGCATAGCAATTTTTAAAAACTTGTTTCCTGTCTGTACCTTCAGCTTGTGAAAAAGAGAGCATTGACATTGTGAGGCTGATCCTAGCATTTGGAGGCTCAGTAAACCAGCGCTGCCATCGTGGCTGGACAGCTCTCCATGAAGCAGTGAGACGGGGGAACACACAGCTCTGTGAGGCTCTCCTGCAGGCCGGAGCTGCCATTGAAGCCACCAACTCTTACGGTATCACTCCACTCATAGAGGCAGCTCGGCATGGCAGGACAAAGATGGTGAACTACCTCATTAGTAAAGGTAGGCCAGCATAAACCCTGGACCTATACCATTTCATCATCACTGGAAGGCTGACAGGAGGTCAAGTGGCTGAGATGACAAACTGATATTTCAGTAACTTTGTAGTGTAGGTGTAATATGCCATCAAGTTGGCAATTCTTATTTACAATATTTAATTAGCTGAGGTGGGTGAACATGGCACTGCAAGATTCCTAGCCTTCTCTATAAATACAACATGCATCAGCTAATCAGAAATAGACATGGATAGAGCAGATTAACTGAAGAGTTCCTAATTACATTTAATTAGTACATTTCATATCGGGTGACTAGTAGTGGATGGTTATAACTCTGAAGTTAAGGTTCTTAACTTGTGCTCAAAAGACTTGCCAGATAGACACTCTTGTGCCCTTGAGCAAGACTTTTAACCTTCAGCTACCGGATTGTAAATTGCATTGCATAACAGTGTTTGCAAAATTATCACATGTAAGGTGACAGCACCCCTTATTGAGCACTGTTGTCAACCTTGTACGTGCTCTGGATCTAATCAGAAATAAAATCTTGTAATCTAGATAAAACTGTGTAAATTTTGTAAATTGCAAGAACAATTAGATGTGGAATATCAGGAAAAGGCCTATAAATATTATTGTATCAATATTTTTTTAATATTATAAAATATTGTATTGATAATAATAATAATAAGAAGAAGAAGAAGAAGAAGAAGAAGATAGTTTGATTTTATTACTCAATAATTATTTAGATTTCAGATTAGGTTAAAATTGTGGCAAATTACCAACATTACTCAGACAAACAGCATTTCTTTACAAAATGGATTACTTTTATGCAGAGGACTTGCTCCATTCGATAAGTGAGTGCCCCAAAAAGTGCCCTACCTTAAGTAAAACCACTGTTCTAGTTTTCTGCTTACCTCTGAAGTCTTCTACTACCTTATTAATTGTGGGACAACTTGTTTAAAATATATATTACACAGTTACTCACTATATTATAAGCATAATATTTTATTAGTCATATACATATATAAGCAGTCATTACTTAAGAAGGATTAGGTTTTTCTGATTGCCATGGCCCGGTTTTTCAGATTGCCATGACTACTCTTTGGCTGAGTGTAAGGATATGTAATACAGTATAGTGGGTGTAATATCTGTTTCAGTTTGATAACTAAAGATAGAGGGGTCATAGCAGCATGAACTGACATTGCAGATCATTATAACTCAAAGAGCCAAGTGGACATGTCATTTACATTTGCTGTACAAAAAACATTTTCCTGTATTCTAAAGTGTGTTTTTTTACCTTGTTTTGCATTTGTTCTTCTAAATAAAGTTGATTGGAACATTAAAGTTCATGACAGCTCAGCTGTTTTATATCTTCAAAGGTGCTGGCGTGAACCTACAGTCATGTGAAGGGACTACTGCTCTGAGTGAAGCCTGTAAACATGGTCATAGAGACACAGTGGACTTTTTGCTCAGACACCATGCAGATGCCAACAAAGGCTCCAAAACTGGACTTCTGCCTTTGCACATTGCTGCCCAGCATGGCCATGAAGAGTAAGCGCAATCATCTGCCAAATACAGATATCTTTGTATTATCCATAAGTTGTTTGCTAATAATGTGCCATTCCATGGATTTTAAAATAGCAGCTTCTAGACAGCTGTAGTAGAAGCTGTTGTCAATGACAGGTGTATGTCAACGGTATGATGTAACCCAACAGTGACTCCATGTGATGGCTCCCTTTTAGGAGGAGCAAGTCATTTTGGTGATGGGGGTGGGGTGGGAGAGCAGGTGGTGTGACAAAGTGCGTTATATCGAGAGTGCCTGCCTTGACAGGTGATGCAAACAAAACACTGACCTTCGGTTGCAGCTGTCAAGAATGACCCAACAGCTCAAGTGTGCTAAAGTTTACAGAGTACAAATTGTTAAAATGATCTTTAAAATCAAGCCAAGGTCTATATATCAACACATAGGATAAATAAGTAGTGATTCAGTGTATGCTAACTATTAGTTTTCTGTTCAGTGTATGCTAACTATTCAGTGTATGCTAACTATTTGTTTTGTTGTTTTATTTTCCTAGGATTGTATCATTACTGCTGCCTGTCACTAGTCGTGCAAAAATACGACAAAGTGGCATCACTCCTCTTCATCTGGCAGCTGAGTTCAACCAAGAAAAAGTTGTCAGCTTCTTGATCAAGTCAGGCTGTGATGTTAATGCAAGTCTGTCCCACGAACGCTCATCAATGTTCCATGACCAACGCAGCACAGCTCTGTACTGCGCTGTCACAGCTGGTAATGGAGAGGTTGTGGACTTGTTGCTCAAGGCTGGTGCAAACCCCAATCTGGACCCCCTCAGCCCACTGCTAGTCGCACTACGACACGGCTGTTTTAGGACTATAACTACACTAGTGGAACATGGAGCAGATGTTAATGCTCATGTACCAGCTCATCCCACTGATTTTCCAGGAGTGCTGTTATATATGCATAGCATGGGAATTTTACAGTATCTGTTGGACAATGGATGTGAGGCACAGGAATGTTTCAGGTGTGACCATACAGACAGCAGGCAACTTGCTAGCCAAAGCAGAATGGAGGACACAGACCAGACGACTCACTCAGTGACAGGAAATGCATTTCCATCACAAACAATCTGTACTGAATCAACAACCAGAAATCTACAGGTACAAAAACTGTATCTTAGCCTTCAAAGTTATTATTTTTGATTCTATAATATAGCTATATATACTTTTATTATTTCCCCTACATTCATAATTCAGCTACAAAAGAGGCAGTGCAACTTGAACTGGAAGTGTATTATTCCTGATAATTTATTAGATGTCTATCAGCCAAGTTGGAAACAATTCTTCATACTTTCATTTTTAAATGAAACTATTCCATTTAAAAATGTTTCCTTAAATTTTCTAGGTAATGAATTCAAAGCTTTAAAAAAAGTTTTGTATCAGATGTTTAATATATTTTACCATGGATTGTTTAATTCCACTAGTATATTCATTGTAAAGAAGGTTAGCACCCAATAAACCAAGCTTTGATTTTGTTGAAAACATTATATCTTACCTTCGCAGATGCCTTAACTTTCTTAGGAAGTATTCTTAATAGTATATTACTGTTATATTTTCAAAGGAACATTTTTATATTACTGAAATGAACAGAGGAAAGTATGTTTCAAACGCAAGTTAATGTCCATGTAAACCTGTGATTTTAAATTAAGCAAGCATGCCTATTTGAAAATTACAATTTACTAATATTCCTAAATGTCATTTAAATTAGTACTACATAGTAGTCTACATATTTCATGCTTCTGATACAGCTCTAAATACTTAGACTTCTTTATTGTGCCCAATCTCCATCTCCAGTTTTGTGAGTGGATTTCCTCTGTGAGTCATATGGCCGCACCTCTGATCACCTTGCTACTGGATTATGTTGGAAATGTCCAGCTGTGTTGCAGAGTCATTGAACTATTCAAAAGCAAAAAAGAATGGGCTGCCATTAAGGAAAAAGCATGTAAGTAGAGGTTTCTGATTTTTAAAAAAAAAATAGTTTAATATGTAATTCTCTTTCATTTATAATCAATTCCAAGGACCTGCCTTGGAACGAATAGACTGCAGTGGAGTGCATATTATACCACTGCATTACATGCATTATTGTGCTTTGACCTGTGTAAAACTTCTTCACAGCATCACCTCGTCCACTGATGCATCTGTGCAGGCTGAAGGTTCGAGAGCAAGTTGGTGCCCAGAGACTGACATCTCTAAATACTCTTCCAATACCGGGCAGACTGCTCCACTATCTGTGTTGTTCACAGGACAACACTACAGAATATACAGTCCTAAAGCTCACGTCAACTCACACATAAATTGCAAGTTATTTGAGATTTCTATTCTAACTTTGTTTGGACAGTTTGTGTCAGTTGTGCTTTTTGTGGTTGTGCACACAGTTTTATCTATTTATAAGAAGAGATGAGAGATCACATTTGAGGTACTTCAAATTTATGATGAATACTTATAATAGGTATACAATTACAATTAACCATTATCCACAACATAGCCAAAATGATGATTATCTACATACTGGTAATTGTAACTATTACACTGGAACACAGAGACTGAACAAGCTTCACATGTGTTGTGACTGGAAACAACATTTACATATAATGTAAAGTCTCCTCACTGAAAAATGAGAACATTTTTAATCATGTGATGTGTGTTTTTGGGTTGGTAGTCTTTACCATATCATGGGCCCTACATCAAGTCAAAATGTGCATTCTTAGTGAAGTGCATCAATTATACAGGTGAAACATGAAGAAACCTTGTTCAGAAGCTCACTTGATGTATTTTTTTAGATGGGTTTTAGGTTATCTGAGATGATTTATGCATTCACAGGCATAAGGTGAATATAATATAAGATGTGTGAAAAGGACATACATGAAGCCAAACAGCCAAGCAATGGACTGTGAAAAGGAACACATATTGGTATTAAAGTTATATTTTTAAGTTGATTTGTTGACTCTGTAATATTTGAGGTAGCTGGTAGCACATTCTAATCATAATGACTATATCAGTGTTTACGTGTATTATCCAATTTTATCCAAACTCTGTAAAGAATTATCCTTTGTTATGAAATGTCCCATTCTCTGTACAGAAGACACAACATTAGCAATCCATAATGATATATACTTTAACCCTAGTATAATATTCCAACTTACTATTCCAAAAGGTTAATAGCCTATTAAGTGTTAATTAAAGTTTCTAGAACAGTCTTGGTAAACACTAGACTAAACCCAGCCTCAGTAACATGAGCTTATAGCTTATTTTTTTTCTGAGCATGCTACATGTTTATTGGCCCTTTAAGTGCTTCATTAAGACATTGGCAGGCCTAAGGGCTTCTAACTGCCGTCAATATTTACATATCAAGACAATGAATACAGACGTAACTCTCTGAATGACCAAGTATTTACAGTTCGTAGTCTTTGTCATTTGTACTAATGATAGTAATGTTCAGGCATATCCGCAGACGGCTATATAAAACCGAACACGCTGAAAATGGAGGAAGAAACCGGTTTGGTTGGAATTGGCTTGACCACGACGTGCGTTGAACTGTATTTCAGTTCATCTTTGATTTTTTGCATGTCCAGTTCAGTCGCGGGTGTTTTAGCCCTGAGCCCCGGTCCGGTAAATGCACTATGAGGCGTTATAAGGTGGCTGTGGAGGAGTCGGTGTCCGTGGCACTGAAGCGGACAGTACGCGCACACGGCCACGTTGGTAGAAGTCAGATCCACCCTGAGAGGCTCCAGGTCCGAAGATCCCCGTCGAACGCGCAGCCACGAGTTTGCTTTCAGTTCATCTTCAATCGTGGTCCTTTTCTCTCCATCACCCTCCGAAGATCCGTACCCTACAGTCCCGCCTGAGTGGCTTTTCCACGCGTATTCAAAGCTGATGTGAGAGGAGCGCGGTTCTTCCCAGAAGGAAGCCGGAAGCTGGCGTTTGCGCATGGGAATGTGACCCGGTGCGCTCCGGTTCTCACTGTTTGGATTTCCATCCACGTTCTCTTCTCCACGTATATGCGTAGCTTGCGTTTCGTTCAAAAGCACATTTTTAGCACGTTCGTGCGTAAACATAACACGCTTGTCCTCGGTCAGTTTAGCAGCACTGGACTCGCTGATTCTGTGTGTGTGGCACCGAGGCGTCCTCGGGCACTTCTGTGAGAAACGCTTTAGCTGCTTCTGAAGGTACTTCCTGTGGTCCACGGAGCGTCTACAGGGGGCTGATTTGTCCAGGGCTGCCTTGATGTCGCTTGAAGCCAAATTCACGAAGTTAAGTAAGGTTTTCACTTCGCTATCAGAGCTTGCCATTTTTAACCAGCGCTTGTCTTTTAAGCCATTCCGCGTCCACAAATGTCACTCTGTATGAAAAAAAGGAATACAAATGAATTTCGCTCCATCTAAAAACAAAACGTTCCTGAATCATGTTTCATGAGTTCTTTGGGCTGCATCACATTAAGTGTCTTGAGGAACCCTTCCGCAAAGAAACTGAAACATAAATGGTTCCTGAAAAGAAAATGTATCTAAATAAATACATTAGTAATAACAGCTCTGAGTGGAACCTATTAAGGTCCAGGTAAAATTAATTTGGGGCTGATGATGCTCAGATTACAGCATATGATTGGTCCCTTAGGAAATCATCAAAAATTAAGCAAACGTCGCCCAGTATTCATTGCAAATGTTTGCTCTTAAAGATGTCAACTTATTGATATAAACTTTATCAAAAATCTCAAACTATCTCTAGCAGAACTCACTGTTTTGTGCAGAAACGCTGTCCAGCTTGGCTGCCCTCTCACTGCAGTAGTTTAACCACTTGAACAAGCTGAATGAATATAAACTTCGTGTAGTTATGGTGCTTCCTTTGAGCCAATCAGCGACCTCAATCCCCCTTCAATACCCCCCAATGAGCTCGCGCGCTCCCCGCCAGCGAATTCTTTCCCCGCGCATACTGTTGCCATGGTGATCCCCGGAGATCAAGCGACTAATAGTTGCGATATTTCTTTGTTGTGTTCTAGGTGGATAGCCCGGTGCGCTACATCTTATGGGTAGCTTAAAACCATCAAACGTTTGGTGCCCGTGCTGGCATGCTTCAGGGCAAAAGCACAAAGCGCGCTTTTTAGGATTTCGGGGACACTTTTAACTGTTCCGATCTAACACTCTCTCCTCTCCACCTAAGGGTGATGTCAGAAGCAGTTTGGGGGGGGGTCCCTAAAAAAGGTGGGCATAACCATGGAAAGGGGGCTTGAGCGCTCAAGAATCTTGTCTTTCTGTTTGCCCCCTCAATCGAGCCGCACAAAAGCTGAATTACTCATTCAAACCTCGCCGGACAAAGGCGGAGGAGCTTGGATAGCACTCCCCACATTTGTAGGCAAACATTTAGAGACCTAAATCGAGTCGTCGTGAAGGAGAAAGAGTTAGACAAAGCCCATAGAATTGCCATCAGCAAACATTTTCCCGTGTCATATTAGCGGGGTCTCCATGACTCCTTCTGGCCCGCGGACAATAGCGCAAGTTTGCACACTCGAATACTGTCACCCTGCCAACGGCTCCGAGGGCCGCAAACAGGACAATCCCCGCGCGCAAAAAAAGAAGCACGGGCTCCGCGGGGAAGGTCGCGGCAGAAAAGAGGAAAAAGGGACTTGTGAAATGCTAATTGAGCTCCGTCCCACATTCAGAGGGGGAAAAGAGAGAAGGCTACCTATCCACCTCCTTCTCCAGAGGCCTATTAGTGCTGTGAGGAAGCAGCTGTCTGGACAGCACTCTTCAAAGCATGCCCCAAAACTTTAACTTCACATGGTGGTCCCTATAGCACAAAGCATCACAAACTGTATAATGCATAATTAGCCTATTTATACATAGCCTATTATTTTAAATCTGTGTGTAACATGCCTTACCTTACCCTACCTTACCTTACCACCATACCCTACCTTACCAATATAAAAAAAAGCTATTTAACTTAATAGTTTGTGTTAACACTCACATTTTTAAGCTTTATGACTGTTTACATGGCTGTAAGATAAGAATTTGATCTCCTTACAAGGACATAGGCATACATGACTCCAGATCATCATAAAGCATACACGATAACATCAAAATATTAATGGAGTGAATGATGGAGTATAAGGGAGTGTAGGCTATACTCTCTGCACCCAAAAGTGCATTTTATAAGAAACTACTAGCATTCTATGGCTAGAACATCAGATTATTGACAGATATAATTAGGACATATTCAAAGCCAACTTTTTTTAATCACGCACTAGCATCTGCTCCACTACAGCTCTTTCATAAGACTGCGTTGCCATTTTCTCTTTTTGTTCTCACCAATCTCAAAAGGCCAATTAAACAATAGCACACTCTTTTCAAGGCTGTATGGTTCATTCCTGCTCTTTTGAAGTGACAAAGAAAAGAGATGAAAGGAGAAAGTAAGATGGGAAGATGGGCTATTACACCCATGGTTACTCTGATAGCCTGAGGAAGATGGATGGTTGGTCTATAAGTCAGATGATTGATTTATCTTTAAATTAAAAGTCATGGTGGAAAAGTGTCAAATGTAAAAGTGGATTCAACTAAAATACATGTATGCTATATGTAATGTTTAACATGCTTTATTTATTTGTTTATTTATTTATTTATTATCTCAAGCTAGACACTGGCTGCAATAGGTACAAAGATGTATTTATAGTCTAATATAGATCATATAGATCTCTATAACAACAATTCAATTCATCAAGCAATGTCTACAACCATAGCCCAAGCATTCCACAAAATTTGGCTTTATAGAACAAGAAGAAAGCCATTATAGGGGGAAATAAAATCCATAAGAAATCAAGTTCATGTTTGACAAATGCAAGTTTGGAGAGTCAGCATACATGAAAAAACATTTTGGCCTTGTCACAAAGCGCCATGTTTGTTGGAAACTCAACAATTTTTGAATAGGCAAAAATATCAAGATCAGTCAAAATATCCCAGACTTGAAGGTGTAATTGCAGCCAAAAGTAGTTCTACCAAATAGTGACCCAAGGGGGTGAATACTGATGCAGCCATCAAATGTATGCTTTTTTTCCCCCTTAAAGTTTCACAATAAAAAAGTCTTTAGATTGTTTAACCAAATGATACAAATACTAAGTAAGTTCATTTCAATTCCAGGTTGTAACACTACAATATGTGGAAAAGTTCAAGGGGAGTACCTCTATAGATACAATGAAATTCAAAGAAGCTGCTTTTGAATGTGTTGAATCATCACTAATTTTTTTTAAGTCAGCTCATCAGAGTGTCTACATGGCTATTTTCATCTGCAGCCAAAATTATTCTTGATATCTTCATTCTGAAGCTTGGGGAAAGCTGTAGCAATTTGTCTCAAGGTGCTTTGCCAGCATCTGGAATTAGGTAGTACATCATTAACAGGCTGATGGAACAGGTTTCCTCGAAACACAACTAAATGCTAATAGGCCATTGTGGGCATGCATTCAAAAAAACCGTATTACCAATGTCTACAACTAGAGGACAGCATTGCTGTGGCAAAAATAATACTTCCATCAATAATTCAGCACCAAAACATAAAGCATGTCTGTGTAATTGTATTCCATATGGTTTATGCATTTCAGAACAACACAGACACATTCTCCCTAAGAAGTTATCGCAAATAAAATAGTGTTATGACAAAGCAAATTTTTTCTTGACCTTGGGTAAAAATATAGCCCACTAGTAAAAAGTATACTAGTGTATATATATATTTTATTTGTTTTTCTTTCACTGCCAAAGAATATGTCTCTGTCTTTGCCTGATGTGAGTGCTTGCATGAGAGTGGGAAGGCTGACACATATCTCCTCCAACACTAATAGTATTTTCGGAGACCTTCAGTTACGCATGGTACCTGGCAGGCCTCTGCATTGCTAAGCAGTGCTTTTATTGGGTCCATCCTCTGGGGCGAAATAAGATTAGGCTGATGCAAGGCTCAGAGTTCTAAATGTCAGGTCTACCTCTCTCTTTATCACTAATAACATAAAGGCCTTGCAGCTCTGTTATTCTCCTTGCACATTTTAAACACTGGCTAAAAAGCCACATGTACCCTGGAGCTGACTTTCTGCAGTGAACATTTCTGCATGCCACTAAATTTAGGTTAAATCTGTCCCATTACAAGAGTGTGAGCACTATGAGATTATTTGTATTAAACTTAAAAACAATTCAGGTTAATGAAAAATGACTAGGGCCATAGTTTCATTTTCCCATAAACCTAAAGGCATACAATACAATAGCTACTGCAAGTATCAAAGGCTTAAAATCTTGTATAAGTGATATACATGTGATTAAAAGCTAACCTCAGATAAAAAACAATTAAGATGGTATAGTAAATTATAAAAAGTGGACATTTTGTGTTATTTTATGATGAGTATGTTTTTCCTCTCCACAAAGAACTATAAATGTGACTGTTCACTTAAACCCAAACCAATACGCTCTCTTATTTTCAATTAAAATGATTGGGATGAATTAAACCATTAATATTGGTCCAAATGTAATACATATGATTGTAATAATGTGTAGGTTTATGTTTTTCATTTCAGTTTTAGATGTGTCTGATCTGTCTGTCTAGAAGGTGAAGGGGAAGAGTGGAGAATGACATATGGTGTGGAGCAGCTGGAACCCCCTGTACTGAACAGAAGCCAGCGTGTCTCTAAACACGCAAGCGGGTTATGGAATATAAATATGCCTTGCAGCCTTATGATGTGAGCTGAAGCACAGCTTTTTCTTCATTTTTATTTTTATAATGGTTCTAATACTGTATGTGGCAGTTCTGTTGAATCCACACATGGAAAATGGCACTGAAGCTTAGTATACTGAACAGACTAAACTGCTAAGCAAAATAATCTAGACAAGATTTGTGAAAAAAGATTTCCTCATTAGCTTTGCCCTTAAAATGTTTTTAAAGGGCAGTCAATGACATTTTGGCATTCTGGAAGTAACTATTACTCATGTGGCATATGTGAATTTATATATAAAGATTCACAAATGAGGCAAAAGACAAAGATTTCTGTTATATATGTCCTGTTATATGATTACCTGCAAATGTAAAATAAAATAGATTTGTTTAAAAAATGTCTGGGATGTCTGGAAGATAAAATATTTTCAAGAGAATAAATCTGTACAACAGAATACAGGTAGGGTTCTCCTTATTAATGTCAATGAAGTATATAAAAAAAACAGTCTGATCTTTAATACAGCTCATTATAACTGCTCAAACTAGATGTTGGGTTACTGATAAAAGATAAAAGAGTGCATAATATGCATTAGCAGTTCTCATATCTGACCACAGGCAGAAAAACACCTCCATTAATACTCAGTAACAGCTTGCAACCAGTCAGATAGCATGTCACTCCCCATTAGCATTATCCACAAGCATCAGAAGGGTGATAATGGACTGAAGGCAATGAATACAAAAGTATACTTTTGAAAATATAAATGAACTTTGAATGATATGTATGTGTGGGTGTATATGTGAAAAGTATAATGGGCTTAAGAGATAGAGTGTATTAGGAAGGGAATAATGAATTTATTATATTTATTTCCATATGCTCTTGCTGATAGTGTGAAACATGGCAGAAACTGAGTGTAGATTTTCAATATGCTGAACATGAACCTGGTTCTCTGACATTAGTTTGCTTTCTTTCACAATGAGCATATGTGTTAGGAGCCTGTGTTAATGACTCAAGGCTTGCCACTTGTTCAATCTGCTCACGACTCCATCCATTTCACAATTCATGGTATCTCCTGTTTAGAATGCAGGCCTAAGGGTTTATTGTCAGTGTTAGTCAGTTGTCCCTAAAATCTCTACACTAAATATGTTGAGATGAAGAAGCAAACACCATGGTGGGTCTCTGGAATTATCAGAATATGTAGGGCAGGGGTGTCCAACCTTATCCAGAAAGGGCTGGTGTGGGTGCAGGTTTTCATTCCAACCAAGCAGAAGCCAGACCACAGTCTACTGAAAGCCGAGCTCAACTGATTAACTGGTGGAATGAGTTGTGACTTCTGCTTGATGGGAATGAAAATCTGCACCCACACCGGCCCTTTGTGGATAAGATTAGATACCCCTGGTGTAGGGTGTACTTACATTTAATCTTTAAGGGCTGGAGTCCAACAGAGTTTGGTGATCTTCCTCCTCTCACACACCAAGACTAGTGAGTATTTGAAACCCAAAATCCAAACAAATGCAGCTCATCCTTTGAATGCTCCCTCTAAAGCCACAGCTTCAAAAGACAAACCATGAGTATCGCACCTGAATATTGATACAAAAGGAAGGCTGGAAAGCAGAGATCCCTCCTTGATCGGTTGTACCCTGGTGGTCCGCATCATTTGATTTTTCTCTTGTTTAAAGACCTCTGGAGACATTAGAGACCAGATGTCTTATTGATGTGAAAATTGAGCAAAAATATTACAAAGTTTTCTGACTTAAAAATCTTTCTTCCACCATGGGTTTATTGGATTTTCCTTCAGTACTCCCCCACCCCCTTCAGTCTATTTTTTATTATTAACTGTATCTTCTCTGAAGGCACAGTGGCTTAGAGGTTAGCATGTTTGCCTTGCAACTCCAGGGTTGGGGGTTCAATTCCCGCCTCTTCCCTGTGTGCACAGAGTTCGCATGTTCTCCCTGTGCTTCGGGGGTTTCCTCCAGGCACTCCAGTTTCCTTCCCCAGTCCAAAGACATGTGTTGTAGGTTGACTGGCATCCTTAAATTGTCTGGTGTGTGTGTGTATGATTGTGCCCTGTGATGGGTTGGTACCCCATCCAGGGTGTCCCCTGCCTTGTTCTCCAAGTCCCCTGGGATAGGCTTCCCATGACCCTGTGTAGGTACAGAAAATTGATGTATCTTCTCAATGGATGTTGTTATCTTTTAGCGTTTAGGTCATTACACTGTCTAGTTCTAGTAAATCATGGTAATTAGACCTGTGGCGAATAAGACTTAGTATTCTGATATAATTGAAAAGTATTTTACTTCGTTGCTTTCTTTGCCTGGTGTACTGAACCGTTGTTTGCGCAACCACATCTTTCTTGGACTTCCTTTCCATCAGCACAGATCATCTAGCCAGTGTGTGTGTGTGTGTGTGCGTGCTTGCGTGCGTGCGGGCGGGCGTGCGTGTGCGCGCGCGCACGATCAAACAGGCTCTCGTGCGCACGAGCCGCACCTCATGAACTTTACGCGAGCATCTCCTTGATTTCCAACTTGTTTTCGTCTGACATCAGGGCACTTAACCCAGCATGGCCTTTTTCAGGATTTGGGACATGAAACGTGATTCAGAAAAGACCAATGCGTAGCTCGTGCGGATTACGCGGAGGGGAATACATCCACCTAGTGCATCTGACCACTCGACTCGACTGCCTCATGCACATTTACTCACACTACACAAGCAAGAAAGAAATCGGGAAGATGCTGTGGAGCGACACACGCTTCGATCAGGAAGCAGACGCACATGAAGCGGAGATGAACCTGCGACTTGCATGGATACGATGATTGACGTTCAACTCGGGAAAGTTTCTAAGGAAGACATTACCAAATTGTAAAGAATAATAATAATAATAATCATAATTTTTTAAAAAAGTATTATGCATATCTTGAATCCTTCGTTCGTGTGGATGTCCTTGGCATGAAGTGTTCAGGTGTCCTCTGGTTCCTGTAACGTTACTCCACCAGGCGCATCGCCATCAGTTCTATGCGCCCTCCGCCTGCTCACACGCCGATCTGTTTACCAGCTGAGCGAAGGAGGGATGCATAGTCGAGACAGAACCCCTTTCAGATCAAGGCTTCGGCCATTTCTGTTAGGCCACTGCTTTTTCTCGTCGTTTCTTCTTTTATGCCAGGTAGGTTGGCTTCTGGGCTGATGTTTGACCGTTACATGGAGTTTTGCGCTTCGTCTGGTCCGCAAAGAGGTTAAAGCGATTATCCGAGTCAACTTCATTGTTGTAATGTGGTTTCTGTAATTTCTGCAAAACTAGAAGGTTTTGCCAGTGGGTGCAGAGTTAACTTCACTGTAACAGGGCTTCTCAAACCTGCACTGGTTCAAGTTTCCCCTATTCCTAACCCACCTGATCATTTTACAAACTGGTAATTCCTCAGACTGTGCAGAGCAGTAGAGTTACAAGACGGAGCTGTAAAGCAAAAGCCTGCCCTTACATGTGCAAAGTTGCATATATACCCGTCATGAGATATTTAAAGGTTTTCCATAAATTAATTAGGCATTCTCTCAGATATGCACTTCAAATATTTAAAATGAATCCTGGATCTATTACTAGTGTCTGGTTTACATTAGGGAGGCACAATGGCTTAGAGGTTAGCATGCTTGCCTCGCACCTCCGGGGTTAGGGGGTTCGATTCCTGCCTCCGTCCTGCGTGCGCGGAGCTTGCATATTTTCCAAGGGTGTCCTCTGGGTACTCTGGTTTCCTCCCCAGTGCAAAAACATGCATTGTAGGCTGATTGGCATCTCTAAATTGTCTGTGGTGTGTGTGAATGTGCCCTGCGATGGGTTGATACCCTGTCCAGGGTGTCCCTCCACCTTGTGTTCGAGTTGCCTGGGATAGGCTCCGGGCTCCCCTACAACCCTGTGTAGGATAAGTGGTACAGAAAATGGATGGATGGATCATGTTCATATATGGCAGAAAATAAAAAAGACAAGTCTTTTTAAAACAAAAAGACTGCTTTTAAAACCATGTACCGAAGTTCACATGTGCCCACCGATTCCCACACAGATACTAGTGAGAACCTGCAGGCTAATGACGGGTCAAGTGTAATGTATTCTCCTCATATTCCAAAGGCCTCCCACTACCACTCTTGAAAACATAGAAAAGCCCACTTTATGGGTGGGAGGTTCTTTTAGAAAGCATTTCACAGTGCTGAATGTGTGCTCTGTTGAGTTTGACTGTAGTTGTTAGCAAAGTACTTTCACTTTTCTTTCAACTCCTGGGAGCTAATCAAATGTAATTGTGTTAAAATAAATGGTCATATTCATCATTCTACACATCTCCCACCTTTCATGTTTCAACATATTATCAACTGTGGCATTGTGTAGTCACAGTCATGCACGCAATTTCACTATCATAGTAGATCTACTCTGCCTGCCTACCCGCCCACACAACTTATCACGCTGTACGTCCATGGTCTGTGGAGGCATATATCTCTCTTCATCTTCCTCTTATCCATTTTCTCCTACTGCCACCTACTCAATCTCCTTCTCTGTTGTCTCTACCTCTTAGGCTGAGCTTCAGAGGTCATGCTCACAGCTTGGCTCTCAGAGACGAGGTGAACACTGCCAGTCGCTGTGCCACTGCAGATACTACCCACCTCTACCTCCTCCACCTCCACCTCCACCCCCTCCTCGGCTACTCATCCCCACAGGTAGGGACTCTTTAAAAAAACTGCCTTGGTATGCTTTCTCTGGATGCCCCACAAATCTTGACAATAAATGGAGTCAGCAGGGATGCAAAGCCAACCCTGCTGCAATCTATTAAATTCAAATATATATTTTTCATATTTTCAGGTGCAATCACGGCACTGCAAGAAGTGAATAGTGTGGGCATGCAGTTTGAATTCAGTGTTTGTATGGCTTATCATATGACATGAAACTAATAAAGAGCCTTGCTTAAGTGTTTATAGAGTTTGCTAAACTGAGAGCTCTAGCTGTGATAAAACATGATTTGGAGAGTATTGCTTCAACTGTAGAAAGAAATAAAAGTAGTTCTACTCTTGTGCATTGATTGAACAAACAGAGAAATAATCATGTCCTGGTTACCCTTAGGGAGTTCCCAATATGCCTGGAGAAGCTTGTGAGATGTGTGCATGCTGTTCTGCCAGGCACTGTAGTCAGGAGGAGCCGCTGATTAAAACTCAGATGGGTTAATTTTATTAGTGCTTTATTTCAGATAGGGAGAAAATGAATTGAGCCAACATTTTAGTCTATTTAAAAAAAAACTTAAACAGAGAGCAAGAGTCATTTTAAAATGAATATACATGTAGTTTTTTTGTACTTGGATATTCAGAACCTATGGGGAACAAAACTGTTGGGGAAAAAATGACACTTTTTTATTGATGTAATATTATCCAGTCAGCCATTCATGTGGAAGCAGCACAATGCATAAACTCATGCATATATGGGTCACAAGCTTCTGCTAATGTTCATATCAAAATCAGAATTGGGAAAATGTGATCTCAGTGACTTTAATCATGGCATGGATGTTGATGCCAGACATGCTGGTTATATTTCAAAAACTGCTGATTTCCTGAGATTACCTACAAAACAGATTTTGATGAGAGTGGTCAGAGGAGAATGGTCAGACTGGTTCAAGGTGACAGGAATAACCACTCTTTACAACCATAGTGAGCTGAAAAGCATCTCAGAATACACATCATGTTAAAACAGCAGAAGATTACATCAGGTTCTACTCCTGTCAGCCCCAAACCAGAAACTGAGGCTACTACTGCACAAGTTCACCTAAACTATACAGTGTTAGATTTAAATGTTTTTTTGTTTTGTTTTGGGGGGGTTACCCATTTTTTTTTACTGATGTTTACAATTTTTGACTCATTTTCCTTTTTCCCTTTTTTGCATTTGCCATTTCTTCTTGCTAAATTAACATCAGTAAAACTGTATTTTATGTTAGCTGTGTACAATGTTGTGCTCTTCAGTGGGGTGTGGATTTAAGTGATCCATTACTTATTGCTCTGAAACAAACCAACAGAATTAAAAAAATTGATTTATGTTTTAGTAATGCATGTGCAAATGTTTCTGATCTTGTGTGTGGGTGAGAGAATGAATGCACACACAGAGAAGGCAGTTTTATATTTTCATTGAAATTCTTAGTAACAATGACTGACAAACTGAATGGCATTTTGCACTTATCATCCACTTATGCCATTCATAGAGACTTAAAGTTCTTTGTGCTTACAGTGGCTGAGCCTCCAGTTCCTCTGCTAAGGCCATGGTGGATGGACTTCATTGTGGTTGTGACAGTAGGATGCACTTCGGCTTTCTTTCTACTCTTAATTCTTCTCATCTGCTACAAGGCCATTAAACGGTATTCACTTCACTCATTGGTTTTGTTTATGAACTGTATGTGTAGGTGCATTGAGTACAGTTGTGTGTGGGAAAATATTTCACATCTATCATTCATGGTAACAAACTGTTATTAAGGTTTTTTTTTATTAGGGCAAATTAAAATGCATCAAAGGTCTTCCATCCATTTCAAATCTCAGTGTACTACTGCCACCCAGTGAATATCAGCCTCAGAATCAGCACATCTATTAAATATTCATTCAGATATTGATAGTAAGCATGAGTTTTAATGGTTGATTATTTTGCAACTATATATAGGGCTGTTGATTTAGCTGCAATAGAGTCTATCTGTCTTTGGCAGTCCTGTTAGCTAGTTTTCTAGCTAGTTTAGCCCATCTTTAAGTCAGTAATACATTTCTTAACTTCAGTGGTTTTTGGATAAAATCGACTCTGTAGGTTTCTCTCATATTACTGTGATTTGCCAGAAAACGTGATGACCTCAAAAAAACAGGCTTGACCCACAGTTGTGATAGACAAGAAAAACAGACAGACAGATAGATAGACAGGCTAAGTCCATAAAGAGCTTTCACCAATGCATGCCAATATATTGGTGGCTAACAACAGAGAAAACTTCCACTGCCTTCATGCCTGCTACACTAGATATTCTTTGATGTATTACATTAAGGAAATGGTCATTAGTTCATTAACAGCTGTCCAGCCAATTATCTCAATGAGACAGCTTTCTAGCAGATGATAATTTCACCATTTCGCTGGTATTACTGTACATAGAATGACCAGACAAATGAACAGATGCTATACTTTTAACACTTCTCATGTAATTATGTTCTGAAATCTGTTGAATACTTACACAGAGATAAAACATGTACTACATTAAGGCTTGGTGACAAAAATAAATATGGGTAACTCTAAATTTCATATTATAAGCACGGGTTGTGAAACACCGAAGGTTTTATCATGCCATTTCTCATCAAGGACAGGTTCCCTGTGTTCTGAGAAAGGCAGGGGCAAATGCAAGGAGCAGAAATAATGTGTGGCTGGCCTTGAAATTCATCATGGCAATTCTCCAGCCTTCTGTAGCCAGGGGCATCCTCAGTTTAACACTGCACTCCTATTCCAGAGACATGGCTGCTGTAATCCTGAATTCAAATGATCATTTATGAATTTATGAATTTATGATTTTTAAAATTTTTTTGGTTGCAGTGAGGTAAAATTTTTTTGCACATGCTTGTTGGAAATGTCCAAAAGATGGGACTGGTATTGCGCCAAAAAAAAAGTCCAACTGAGCAAATCATTCTTTTAAATAATTCCTTTATCCCCTCACATTTTTCTACACAATTTGGTCACCTGCCAATTCCTACCTACCAGCCAGCTCTCCCCTATCACACAACAATACTACCAGACATGTGAAGCTAGCCAACCACAACAGCTGTTCATACTGCATCAGAAGGCAGTGAAACACTCTGAGGCAAGCACTCTCTGCTTTCTTCCAAAAACATGAACTCACAGATGCCAGTGATTGGAGAGTGTTGCTTGATTGACAGAGCAGAGAGACTATGCAATCCCTCCCACTCAGCGAACATGGCCAATTTTGCTCCCTTGGCTGGTGGCTGTGGCATCCATCATCAGGCTTTAAACTAGCAATCCCCAAGGATAGGGTGAACACTGTTAAGTTGCTCAAAGTCAAGTTCAGTTCCTTGTAATGAATCTATCATCTGAATCACACTTTGTGTGGCATGTAGGCAATGTTAAATTCATTGGTTTAATTAATTGGTTAATTCTAGTATAGTTCTAAAACCCTAACCCTTTCACCTCTTAAAATTATAACTTAAGTATGTAGTGTAACATATTAAGAATAAATATTTGCTTACATTGTTGCCTGAAAAGAAACCATTGGCTTCCTTTTTGTGCTATGTGCATGCAAGTCTGTCCTTGGCCTTGCACACTGAGCCCTGAGCTGATAATGCACGCAGGAGAGGCTGATCGGATTAACTCACTCTGTGAATACAACTTCAGTGTTGTTGGCTATATTCAAGGAGCAGAAAACCCAAAAACCTACCAATGAATATGCCAGTCGCATGATCCATTGTGTTGAACATTTGTGAATTAGTTTCTATTATCTTTGAATCGAAATTCACGGGAAAAACAAGAGTCTAATGTGTGTGTGTGTGTGTGTGTGTGTGTGTGTTTGTGTGTGTGTGTGTTTGATATGTTTCTTCTGTTTGTCTGGCCTCCTGTTTAATTCTCAGCTTCACCTCATATTTAAGAGCATCAAAAGAATTTTCCAAAATAGTGTCTACCACTAGTAACTGGCTAAATTTCACTGAAGAAGGTAGGTAGCGAGACCTATAAACAACAACAACAACAACAACAACAACAACAACAAAAACCTGAAACAAATGCAAATAATCAAATATAACTTCATATTTACAATTTATCTACAATATTTACCTATTACAAAGATTATAACAAGTTATAGTTAAATAATACTATTTTGGATTAGGCTACTCAACTGACTGACTACTGCAGCTTGAAGCACTCTGAAATTGACTGGTGCCATAATGTTTACATTTTAGATGTCATTCATGTTCTTTACTGTTTCCATGATTGGCAGTTGGTTACAAGGTACAGCCCCTTTTAGAGGTCTCCCAATCATCATATGGATATGGACAGGATAAGCAAAGGGCACACTGTCCAATAAACATTAAGATATTTTTTTTCTGAACGAATTAACCAACAGCATGATATTACTGTGAGATATTTGATGTTATGAATTTCACCATGAGTGATGAACAACATACACACATTTCTACATTTAATTTGATTGCTGCATTTTAATGAAATTTTTTGGGAGGCCAGGCTTCCCATGTAATCTTAAAGCAATTACCTTTGGTCTATACCAGGGGTCGGGAACCTATGGCTCATGAGCCATACATGGCTCTTTCAGTAAGTGCCAATGGCTTGACGGTGGGAATAAATAAATAACAGCAAGTATGAATCATGAAAACTAGGATGTCAATGTCAATTCAATTAAAACTTTATATATTTTAAAATATTACATAATTCATAATCAATGCCAGTTTGTCATGTAGACACCGACCAATTGTGATGTGGCACACAAGCTCAAATTCCACTGGACAATGTGGAGCAGAGTGGTAATTTCCCAGTGTAATTCATAAATCGGTTGAAAACTACATAGCCAAGTGAAATGGCTAAAAGAAGAAAAAAAAGACAAGTATTGTTCTTTCCAGTCCGAATGGACAGAGAAATTTACATTTGTGGAAGTCGCATTAATGGTAAGTAGTGCTCAATTTACTCTTACTTATTTACTGCATCTTGTATTGATGTACCATTTGATGAAGCTATTATTGTTGGTTAAATGAATTCCAAGTGCCCCCTACAGGCCTATTAGGTGAAGTGCAGGCTGTTAGGTCAAGAAAACGCAAAATGTGAAATGGCCTTTATTACATTACCACTTTTTATAACTATGCAATAATAGAAAAGATAATAAATAAGAAGTAAAAATAAAGAAGAAAAGAAGCATATAAAACCATCAAAAAATGTTACTTTTTCTCTGTCTATTTAAAGAAAAAAATCATAACTTTTTCTATAGATCTGCCAGCTGAAAAGGTTCCCAAACTCTGGTCTATACCAAAAACCACTGTAAAGTTATACTGGTCCGAGAGTTTGTTGTAAAGCTGTTAGCTAATAGGCTATAGTAAACTGCATCAAATATAAAAATACTTTGTAATTCTTTTTGTCGTTTTGTTTATCACATGAGCTGGTGTATTAATTCATATACATGATTCAAAGTGGCAATGTTTGTTCCAGTTGAAACATGGAAACATGGTTAGAATGTATCTTAACATAGTGTCAGGTTGTTTAGCTATGTGGATTGTTTAGCCATAGGCCTTGGAAAATTATTTTGAAAAATCCTTTAAAATTGTGGGTATTGACTGTGAATGCAAGTAAGATATGCACAGGATACTGTACGAGGTTATATATGTATATGTATACACAAGCTAGAATTATATTTATCGCAATTAGGAGAATTTATACCTTTGAAAATTTAATCGTATTGAAACTTCCTCTCACTAGTAGCACTATTCTGTAGCAGCAGTAGCACATTTAGTGTTACACTGAACATTTCACTTATGGTAAAGTGAGATTATGGTATTATGTCAAAGTCAACTTAAGTCAACATATTTAAAAACTTATTTTGGAATGTAGAATGCATGTAGCAGTAAAATATCAGAGAAAGAAAGCTACAGTATGTGATGGTTGAAACCAAAGGTGGCCATATATAAGGCTAAACTGAGCTGGTTAAAGGACTACTTGTTAGTTTGAGCTGCTACCCAACTGGATGGAGGGAAGACACCTATATGATCTGTGTAATCACATGTAAGAGCTGTATACTCTTTTTATATTGTCTTTATTTAATATTCTGAGCACAAGAACACCATCCCAAAATCTTGAACTAAAATCTCAGTTTCTTTCATAGTTTCTTTAGAAAGATATCTGAATACTTAGAAAAGCTGGAATTCTGTCCTTAACTCTGGTTTCTCGGCTCAGGTTAAGGCCATTTCACAATTTTAAGCCTGTTTGCCTTCTCCTCTCTATTGAGTTGAAAAATAAATAAGCTGCAGAGAGCTGATGGCACTGGTCTCTGTCTGATCTGACAGCAATCCCATTTCCAATAACAGAAAACACTTCACATCCAATCTGGTAACAGGGTAAGGTAAAGTATATGACATGAACAGGGTAGGAAAGCCAACCATTTCATAAGATCCACAGAATAAAGGTCAAAATGAGATAGAAAGTGCAGTGTGAACTTAAATGAGAGAGTGATTGCAAGTCTCTGCTTTGGTGATGTACTGTATCTTTTTTTATTAGAACATAGTCACATATTTCTGATAGGTTTAATACTACAAACAAAACACAAGATGATACAGACAAGAACACTTAAGTACAAGAATACAAAAACTTAAAAATTGGAATACAGTCATTTGAAAAAATCTCATGGAAATTGTTGGCTTTTTTATATATATTTGAACAAACAAACATTTGATCATCATTGAAACAGTGCCTATTAATAAAGTTGATGTACTTGAACAAAACCACAAGGAAAATTTTCCTTTTTTCAGTCATTTATTCAACAGAAATATCAATAGATATCAAAATTAAGTACACCCTTGGCCACAGAAGCTAGTATTGCCCCCTTTAGGAGAAATAACTTTTTGTAGGCGTTTTGCATAATTGTCCACCAGGCTTGCTGGAATTTGATTGTAGGAGCATGCACTTTGACACCAACAGTTGCTAGATTTACTAGCATATCCTCTGACGAAATTTTTGGATTCTTCGAGATTATTTTTGCATCAGACATTCTGTTCTTGGGCTGAATTTGCTGAGACGGCCAGTCCTGGACAATTTGGCAGTCGTTTGAAATCTGTGCTGTTTGTAGATGATTTCCCTTACAGTGGAATGATGTATTTCAAATAATCTTTTTAAATCCCTTGCCAGACTCATAGGCATCCACAACCTTTTTGCTGAAGGGCTTACAGAACTTTCTAGATCTTGGCATGATGACACCATACACATTAATAACAAAGGGAACACCAGACACTATATATGAGAGTTTTAAATAAGACAGGTTCCACCTGCACTCCCTAAGCAGGTTCTAATCACTGGCACCCAATCTTGAATACCTAATTCTAGTTTTATGGATTTGAAGGTGTGATAAATGTAGCATTGTACTTAATTTTTTTCCATGTGACTCATCTGTTTTTTTGTTCATTTAAATTGTGAATATTACTATATATAATAATATATAATAAGCACTATTTCAAAGAGGATCAAATGTTTGCTTGTCCAAATATGTCAAAATTTCCATGGGGTGTACTTTTTTTTACATGACTGTAGGTTTCCATTTAATTTCAGAACATTATTCTCGGGGGAGTAAGGAAGGCCATAGTGATGGAGATCTGAATGGAAGAGAAATATGGCAATAAAAAAGGGAAAGCTAGAAAGATGGAAGTCTTTCTGACTCAATGGCATATAGGAGAAAGTCTTATAGTCTCTAAAACCATTGGTTCTCCCCATTAAATCTGACCTGGCCAAGGGCCAATCCTCTCAAGTGCTACTGTCAGAAGAAACCCCGCTTTAGAAATTTCTGCTGATTCAGACTGCAAACCGTGTATGTTTCTTGGGCCAATCATCCATCACTGATGATTCAATTCTCTTCACATCACCATGAAGTAAATCCTGGAAAGGCTGAATCAGTATTTCATAAATAAAGGATCCAACTGCTATCAAATTCACATATACAAAATCATCATATGCAAAATTAGAGGAACATGAACATGTGTAAAAAGTAAATAACTAGTAATAAACGAGCTCAGAGCTTAATTATTAAAAACAAAGACTGACATTAGTCAGGCCCAGACACATATTTGTATAATAAAGCCCACTGTAAAACAACTTCTATTTAACATTTAGCAGAATCATCCACCCACCTAGTCAATCCTGTTCCAGTGTGTTTTAAACAGTACAGTACTTGTACTGGCATCAGAGTTCTCCTCAAAACTTCAAACAGGGATGTGAACTGCACTTGAACAGCTTTGGTATGAAATATTTATCAATTCTATGAAGTGTTATGTCACCACATGGTGTCTGTCAACTCATGGCATCTATTATTGAGGAGCCGGGGTGGTACAAGGACCATGGGACACCCAAACGTACAATAGACTGCGGTATAAATACAGTTAAACACTCAGTTGAACAATCCATACTACTTTTTTTTGTATTCAGCACAATCAATAAAAGCATTAATCTTTTGCAAAAGGTTTGTACAAAATATTTAATGAACCAGTGTTTCAGTTGAACCTGGATGTTCTTATGTAGCTTTAGGGATCTTAGCACCAATAGGACAAACTGTACAGTAGTATGAGAAACAATGCCTGCACTAACTGTATTCGGCTCAGTTTTGTGTTACATAAGCCAAAAAAGACTACTGGCTGATGTGGCATATAAGGCATAGTGCAGTGGAGAAATATAATAACCACTGAGGTAATGAAAGAAGAAGGAGACGAAGGCATGGATGAATAGTCCATGTTGAGTAATACTGTCTTACGTAGACCAAGAGACATCCAGCATCATGTGGGCGTAGCAAACTCCATTCCTTGTTCATGTTAGAGAGCTAGAGAGACCGTAGGAGGAGTATAAGATTGATCATTTTGTTTCTGTGCTGGAATAAAATTTTTGTAACAGCCTGGCTCTGTGCAACAAATTATTTCCATCCTTTGTTTGTGTGTGTGTGTGTGCATGTGTGCGCATGCTTGTGCCATAGATATGTAGCTCAAGAAATAAACTGAATCAGCACCTTGTTTCTTTTGCAGGAAACCTCTTAAAAAAGAGGAAAATGGCACCAGTCGTGGAGAATATGCCATGAGCTGCCGCAAGAAAAAGACCACTAATAATGTTGTAGTGTAAAACAGACACACAGTAAGAGCTAATGATGTCTCTGGATTACTGCATCCTCAGCATTTACTGACCCAATGTGCAGCAGAAGTGCTAACCCAAATGTCCGTCCGATGTCAAAGCAGAAAATGGAGAACAAGAACAAGGTTAAGTTATTGGAAGACTGTAACAGTACTGCACTGCACTCTCAGAGATCCACTCCCATACACAAATAGCAAACTGTGGCATAGAGACAATGACGTATATTTGCATGATTTGTTTAAAAAAAGAAAATTCAATGCCAATATATTAATATATAATACCAGATGCTTTATTTTACATTTGATGCACTGGCCTTGAATCGAATTTCTAACCATAGCTTTTTCTATTTATTTAATAAATTATGATTATTTATTTTGTTGACATTTTTTGGGATACTGCATGTCTTCGGATGAGGAGATGTTTAAAAAAAAAAAGAAGAAGACATGGCTGTGTCATTCAGCTGTGTCTTAGGGAAACTGAACAAAAGAGTTTGCATGGTATATTGTGCACACCTAACTGAAATCCTCCATGTAGAAAATTTGGTCTCAAACTATCATATGTTCAATGGTTGCCTTGCACAGTCAAGGCTGTGGATTCATATTTGTGCTGTATTTCTAAATGTTAATGTGATATAACATTGAGACAAGCCTATGCACAGATACTTACACAACATGTTACATCATCATTCTAGTATGAACCCTGAAGGTCTTTCCTGGTGTTCTGCATTATTTCTGTGGTATAGTGTGGTTTCATATTTGCAATGAGACTAAAATGCCTGTCTTGTATCCTCCTTAAGGCTAGCATTCTAAACACTCCCTTGTCTGTGCAAAATACAAGGACAGTTGACAATCATGCAAGAGGCAGTCTGTCATGTTTAGATGTGATTACATGCTAATTGTTCCCATCATAATCCACCAAACAAGAGCCCTTCCACTAAAGTCTACTGAGATGTCTGATGAACATTAGCACTTCACTTATGAGTGAGTGCAAGAAAGACGTCACTATTTCATATGCCCTAAACCTCATGTAGGCTTCCATCAGGAAGATAATGTAATGTCTGTATTGTTACTGATGGTATAATGACAATTAAGTATCATGCTATATATTAATAAAAAATACATTAACATAGAGGTTCAAATCTTTGAATATGCATTACAGTTGGTTCATTTCAATGGTTCAAACCTCATGTTCTGTGTCTGAGTGCTGTCTCTCTGTCTATCTAACTACAATTGTGAAGGTTGTTCTCATCTGCACTGTATCCTAGAAAATCCCAAACAGCTATATGTAAGATATATAAAATGTATTATATGTACAAATGAGAGGAAATGATGCATGTATGAATGTAAACAGTGATTTCAAAATACTGTACCTTCTGGACTGTTATTCACTCATAAAAGAGTGACTAAATATCTTTATACATAGTAGAAATAAAACCATGCAAACAGATGGTTCTGTTTCTAATTCAATGACGTGTCACAAAGGTTAAATAATGTATAGATTGCTGTTGTTTGATCCTAGAATGCTAATTATTTGGAAGATTAGTTGTGCTGTGTCTCAAATGATATACTATGGGCAAATAACTAAATGTAGGGCATTTTGTATAGAGAAATGAAAAATTCTTCCTAGTTTTTGGGATTGTTCAGCAGCCATGGAACTTTTGTTTATGTGAAGATCAATAAAACCAGATATAGATGTTCCCCATCAGATTTATTTAAAACTTAAACTTAATTCAATCAAGATGTATTGCTTTTTGCTTAAATTTTGAATTTGAGAAAATTATGATGATGGGTATTTTTTACATTTAACAGACATGTTTATCAAAGGGGTTTATCATGTGAGATGGCATGCAATCCCAGTGTTCAGTAGTGGCTCTCTGACAGTCAGTTGACTTGAACCTTCTAGTCAGGAGCACAGAACATCCACCATTATCCCTATTTAGATCAGCATGTGGTGGCTAGAAAATGGAAAAATAAAGATGTGATCTAACATGTGGCACTTTAGTATGTTACATCACTGCATCTGATTACACGCTCGATGAATTCTTTAGCCGGCTCAAAGTCCCAGGGCTCTGGGCTTGATCATGATTACTAGTCTGATTACTACCTTTGTGGAGTTTCCTCCAGGTTCCTCACACTGTCCAAAAACATTTATACAGTCCAACATATAGATTGGTGAGTCTAAATTGCTCCTAGGTGTGAATAAGTGTGTGTGTGTGTGTGTGTGTGTGTGTGTGTGTGTGTGTGTGTTGTGTTATGTACTTTGATGGACCAGTGTCCTACCCCAGGTGTATCTCTGTCTTGCACTTGGTGTTCCTGTGATGGGATCTGGATTCACTGTGACTCTGACCAAGATAAAGCAGTTATTGAAATTGAATGAATGAACAAATGAACGAATGAATACTGTATATTTAAATAAGCAAAATAGATTTCCTGCACTGTCAAATAACCAAGAGATCATTAGATGATTTAGTATCACTGATAACTGTAGTCTCAGTGGAAGCCACACACAGTTAATCAGTGTCTTTCACTCTGAGAAATAAAGGTACCGAACTGTACTCTTCCTTGTCGCTGAAGTGGTACCATGAAGGAGACATCTTTTGTACCTCTGGTATGTATCTTTTATTTGGGAAGGTGCATGTGGTGTACCTTTAATTAGTTTTTAGAGTAAATTAGGTACTGTTTTAAAGGTGAAAGATGCATACTAAAACTATAAAAGATGTACCCTTGATGGTACCATCCCAGCCACAAGGAAAAGTACAGTTTGGTATAATTTTTTAGAGAGTGTAAGTGTAGCCATTCAGGGCCAGGACTGGCAGAACTCAGACACTCAGGAGGCAGAGGTGGTGAAAAGCAGCGGGATATTTATTTAAATTAAAGTGCTGGAGTGGAGGTGAAGAGGTGCAGGGTGTGGGACGTGACAGACAGGTGCAGCGCAGCCGGGGGAGTTTCTCCTCTGCTGGCGGTGGCGGCAGCATCTGAAATCTCACTGAGAGCAAGAGAGAGATAAATTAACTGACAGGTGTGTGGAGAATTAACTCCCCATGCCATGTCGGTTGCGCCCTTTTATAGCCACTATTCTTTTCTCAGACAGTGAGGAGAAGCTCCTCCAATCATCTGCTGCCAGCCGTGTTTGTTTCTGCCACCCCGCCCTATAGCCATGTGCGCTCTTGCTGTCCAAAACATACGGGGTGCTAAAATGGTGATGTCTCTTCAGCACCCCGCCAGCAGTTACGTGAGGAGTGTGATATGCATTGTGCATGTGGGCTGCAGGCCCGCTGTCACAGTACCCCCCCCCCCCCGCCCCCCAGCTCTGAGGCTACTGTCGTGTGGGTTGGGCCCAGAGGGCATACCTTCTTGACAGGCCATCGACATTTCCATGTTGTCACCCCACCCGGTGCTGGACCTGGAATGAGAAGTCTTGCAATGTGAGCAACCACCGGGTCACCCTGGCATTTGTATCTTTGGCCCAGGCCATCCACTGTAGGGGGGCGTGGTCAGTTAACAGGGTGAAATGTCACCTTGTCAGATAGTATCAGAGTTACTCTATGGCCACCTTTATTGCGAGGGCTTCTCGTTCCACAGCAGCATACTTCCGTTCGGCTGGGGTTATTTTTACTCTGACATAAAAGACTGGGTACTCTTCACTGTTGAAGGTTTGGAACAGGACGGCCCCCAGTCTTGTCTCAGAAGCGTCCATGTGTACAGTGAAGGGTAGTGAGAAGTCAGGATTCTGGAGGACAGGTGAGCTGTTGAGGGCTGTTTGAGGGCCTGGAATTTCTGGTCTGCTTGCTCGGTCCACTGTACCCGGTCCGGTTGGCCTTTCTTGGTCAGGTTTGAGAGGGGGGAAGCTAGAGAGGAGAAGTTAGGGACAAATCTTCTGTAGTACCCCGCCAGCCACAGACAGGCACATACCTACTTCTTTGTCGTGGACTGGGGGTTCTCTTTCCCTGCCACTCCATCAGGCTTTCGGACCACCATGATGGGGCTGTACCAGGGACTGGGAGACTCCTCAGTGATTCCCTCCTGTAGCATGTGGCTGACTTCCTCCCCAATAGTTTGACGGCAAGCCTCTGGGACATGGTAGGGCCGCTGTCTGACCACCACCCCTGGCGGTGTCTTGATTTTGTGTTGCACCAGGTTGGTCAGGCCTGGGGTGGTCGAGAAGACGTCAGCGAACTGGTACGCTCATCAGTCTTGGTCTCAAACTACAATCCATTAGCGATCCATTACTACCCTTTCCACTACTTCAGGTTGGAGCCACTTTTTGGTGATCCAGAGTGGAGTGTCCATCTGTGACTGTGGGTTTGCCCCAGGTTGGTAGGACCAGCTGTGGAACTCTGCTGAGTCTTGGAGCGGGGAATGACCAGGAGCTCACAAGGTGGGCCCGTCATTGTGCCGGAAAGTATAGGAGGCTGTTGGATCTCAGGAAGTAGGCCTGAGTGACCTTTAGAAACACTGAGGAGACAGGGTTAGATGGTAAGAGTGTCTCAACTGAGAAGGCTTGTGCTGTGTCATCTCCATATTCCTGGGCCATGCAGGCTGGCCAGACCCCATGGGTTCAGGCAGTGGCCTGAGGGCGGTTGGGCAGGCCAGGGTGATGGTGCTCCCTGAATCGAGGAGGGGCCAAGTGGCTGGGGCGTCTGAAGGTGATTTATGGAGTATTGAGGGCACAGCCAGCCAGGGTTTCATGACATGTTGCGTGGAGGCCGGATCTGGCTCGGTGGGCATGGATTTGTCCCTGGGGGTCCCATAGGTGGGGCAGCTCTTCTGCGGTCTTCTCTCCCATTGCAGGCTGTGCTCTGGCCACCAGGGGGCTTGACTATGGCAGAACCCTGCTGGATGGTCCCTCTGCTCACCCCTGCTGATGCTTAGTGTGGCTAGGGCACACTTGAGGGCCTCCACCATCTCCCTTGGGACCCTAGTGTTTTTCACCCCCACCACATTCCATTCTTCAGGCGGCAGAGTGCATAGAAAGCGATCCATTACTACCCTTTCCACTACTTCAGGTTGGAGCCACTTTTTGGCGATCCAGAGTGGAGTGTCCATCTGTGACTGTGGATTTGCCCCAGGTTGGTAGGACCAGCTGTGGAACTCTGCTGCCACATTAACGGGGGATAGGCCACAGCGGCTTAAGATCTCTGCCTTCAGAGCTGGATAGAAGGTGGCCTGGTTGTGTGGAAGGGCGTAATAGTCATGGTGGGCTTCCCCCTACAGGAAAGGGGTGAGGATGTCAGCCCAACACACTTCTTACCACTGTTCTCATTGGGGCCAGGTCCTGGGTCACCACCTGGTGCTGGAGATTTGTCTCCAGCAGATGTTGTTGCATAGGGTCCATGTTGTCTTGGGTTGGTTGGGTCTGTGCAGAACACAGACGCTCAGGAGGCAGAGGTGGTGAAAAGCAGTGTGATATTTATTTAAATTCAAGTGCTGGAGTGGAGGTGAAGAGGTGCAGGGTGTGTGTGTGGCAGTTGCTGTCTTCCCCAGTGCAGCCAGGGAGTTTCTCCTCTGCCGTCGTCGTTGTCCCTGGAAGCAGCATCTGAAATTAGAACGAGAGAGAGATGAATTAACTGACGGGTGTGCAGACGTGTCTCATACTCTTCTCACAGACAGTGAGGAGAAGCTGCTCCAATCATCTGCTGCCAGCTTTGTGTGTTTCTGCCGCCCCGCCCTACAGATATATGCTCTCTTGCAGTCCAAAACAAATGGGGTGCTGAAATGGCACTGACCGTTCAGCACCCCGCTGACAGTTCTGCGAGGTTTGTGATGCTCATTGTGTGTGTGGGCTGCAGGCCCACCATCATAGTAAGACATTCATAAGTTCACATTACTATATGATTTCTTGGTGCAAGAAATATATTTGTAAGACAATTAAGAATACTGTTTAGTAGTGTACTGTATGTCCTGTCAAGTCAATACTGTTAAACAAAATATTGATAATGCACATGTTCAGCATCTATTATCCAGTGCTGGCTGTGTCATTTTGGGCCAGGAAATCTAAATATTGATTGAGTTGTATTTGAAGACAGTCAGTATTGCTGTCCTTGTTTAAGCCAAATTGTAATCATAACATACCTCATACATTCATTAAAAATGTGAAGCTTGTTATGACGACATGTTGACATTGATATTCAAATGGTAAAACCTGGTGCTGAGTGTTCAGTCTCAAGCCCAGAAACTGTACAGAATCAGACACTGTGTCCAGGTAAAGGTGACCCTCATCAACCCAAGACACTCAAATATTTTCAATGCCACCTTCCCTGAGGGTTCTCAGAATCTTCTGGCCATCTTTAATTACTGACTTCCAGCTGGCTGCTCACCATCTCAACTCTCTACACATATGGTTCAGCCTGTGGTGGCAAGAGAGGATCAGACAGGAGCAGAGCCAGTATCTGCGAGAATGATTATATAAGCAGCTCTTAATGAGTGAGATATTTGAAAGGGCTCTGAGTTCAAACGACCATGGCAGGCGTCTGGCATATGCTGCCCCTGAGCATGGGGAGTTGATTACACACACACACACACACACACACACACACACACACACACACACATACACACACAGGGTCTCTTTGATGAGCGGTTTAGAGGTCGATGGGAAGGGTGCCTAACCCTCTGATTTGCTCAAGGGCAGGGCTCAATTTACCAGAGATACTATGTGCTTATGTGAGTGAGAATGTTTGAAACACATTATTGATACTTTTCAAAATATTAGATATCATACTTTTTTATTGTCATTTCAAATTGTTTTTATGGCACAGAGGAAGTGGAATAAAGGCCACATAATAGAAGCATAAAACAATCTAAACTTCAGCATGGTAATAAAATTAGAAAAAGGCAAAGCTGCTAATGTGTAACTTAATGAGACCTGGCCAGAATTACTTTAAGTATGTTTTAGAGCAGATGTAATTGTGCTTTCTGGATTTCTATAAAAGCAAGGCAAATTAATGAGTGAAAACACATACTAGTCTCCTGCTTCAGCTGGCTTGTTTACCTCCATTGTCTATTTGGGAGGCTTTATTGAGTTACAAAGCTGCCTGGCCCTGGTTTGTGGACTGATTGATTTGTGCTGGGATATATGGACCTGATGTTAGAACCTAAACAGGGGGAGGATGATACTGGTCCACAAGGCTAATTAGATCTGCATAGGATATGCCATTAGTCTTGCTACATGCTCTTTTAAAGACATGTATTTGATCTTTTTTTTAAAGGAGCAGCTGACATTGTGAAAAGTCATCTACTTGCTGTCGACATACAAAGTAGGAAAAAAATTAAGGGCACTTCCATATTTGTCTTTTGTTAGCCAGCCAATTAACTGTTATGAGTTATGATAAATATACATATTTACCCCCTCAACAGTGATCTGTATAGTCAGTGTTACAGATATTTACAAGTGAATATGTTTGTATGCTGATTGATCTAAAGCAAATATTTTGAATACAGCATAACTCATTTAAAGGTAAGAAGGGCATACAAGGGCATACAAATATTTCAAATACAGCATAACTCATTTAAAGGTAAAGGTTTGTTTACTTCTGATGCTATTTGCAGCCATGTTGATTTGACGTCACTCTGTAAAAATCTGGAAAGGAACACATAGTTAAGATGACTACCCCAAGTTGCCGAGTTGGAATTTTAAGTTTCTTTGGCTTTTCCTGGTTAGAGGTTGGAAATTTGGAGTTGTGACCTTGAGTTGATCGCAGCATTTGCTTTGGGGGTGGAGCCTATTTCTGGGCCAGAAAAAGTACAGAAAGCATAAAGAAATTAGCCAGATCCATTGCATGCAAATATTGTGATAGCTGACAGTTAATTATAATTTTTGTTAGTTTTATTTAAAACTATACAGTATAATTGTAATAGCACTAGAATTATTTACAAACTGCACCTTTAAAGTTACATTAGCTCCTGAGTTAACATATACTGTCACTGTAAGTTTTAAGGTATAAAGTCTGACAGATTGACTACAAATTAAAAACATATGTATTTTATTTATTTGTTTTACATGAAATAAACATACTATATTATAAACAAATTGAACTGAATTTAAGCCCTATACATCAATCAACATTCTCACAATTAACTTTCTCACATATTCTGATGGCACATATTAAAGGTGTGTACTCTACAGTTGGTGTGACTTTCACACCATTTAATCAGTGTCACTGAAATACACACACACACCCGCATGCGCATACATCACCGCACACAGAAGGAAAACTCCTGCATCTGTATGCACCACATGTACTGCTGTTCTGGCACCTTATAATTCAGTGTCACTCCCCTTATGCATGATCATGATAATTACATGCAGACAGAAAGAGCTTGATGAAGGTATTTGCAGTCACACTGTTTTAGTTTTGCTTCTGTAGAGTTGCTGTTGCCAAAATCCACAGAATGTAGTGTAATTCTGTTCATACAAAATAACTGCTGCAAAATACTACTTGGGTTTAAAGTATGCTGGTTGGCGCAGATTGTTGCTGGTCTTGCAGAAGCTTCTTTAAGAGCGCACATCACAATGGGTAGAACTGTGAGGCGGCCTCGGACGACTGGATCTCAACCTGAGCCATTTTAAACTGAGTACACTGCAGCCATTTGCGCAAGGCGAAGGGAAAAGTGCTGGAAGCAGGACCCTGGAGACACTGGTTATTCACTCGGTTCTGGATGGCCTGGAGACGCAGCTGGAGACCCGCAGATAGGTGCTGCAAATAAACACAGCAAGTTAATCGGCTCACAGTGAAACAGCTGCTGTCTGGATTATACATGAAACTATTGGCATAACACTGTATGACAGATACTTACATTTAGACTGGACTGAATCATTGGCAGCCACATAGGAATTAACTGAAGAAATAGGGGGAAAAAATTATAACAGTTTAAGCATCAAAGATGGGAATAAGAAAAGTCTATCAAAGAAAACTGCCCACTATATTCTGCTCAGTCAACATGAATAATTTCTACATATGCAGATGTTTGAGAAATCCAAGCTTACTTTCACAAAAATGGTTGAATTACATTCTTGTAAAGCTTCCATCAGGCTGATGACATGCAAACACACCATCTCTACCATCTATAAGGGAAGAAACAGGCAGACTCAGAACAGCTGTCTTTAAGGATTTGAAAAATAGCATTATGCTTCTAATCATGTAATCACAAGCAAAACTCTTCTGGAGATGATCTTGTTTAAATTCTGTAAAACTGAAATTAAATTATGTAGTAATAATCAGATTACAAAGGCAGTAATTTGTCCAGGGCATTTTTCTCAGGTGTTCTTTTATGCTCTGCAAACCAAATAAACTAAATTGTTTATCCGATGACTCAAGCACAGCCTTCACTGATGTTAAGGCACTAATAACTCTCAAAATATAATATAAATCTATATTAGTTAATAAAAAAGATAAACATGCTGTGTATGGAAATAAAGAAATTTAGCTTTAATAATACATATGGAATACCAGAGGAGTTATCTTACTACTTTGTTGTGGGCCATGAGCTGGAGAATACTGGGTGTGACTCGGCTCCAGAACTCCAGGCCTGTAAGAATAGCACTTGAGGAGAACTCGTTCTGGTTTTGGTTCTGCCCGGCTGGTGCTGCAGCTGCTTGCTCACAGTAGATGGTCCACAGCTGAGCAAACATGAAGGCATGGAACAGGGAGCACATGTGGAGCACGGAGGTCTAGTTAAAGAAGAACAAAAATATCAGTGCTGCATTCTTTTGGTTCAGGTTGCATATGGATGAACAAATCCGGATTGAGCTGATCTGCTGCTGTACCTTGGATTGCTCTGGAAAACCAATGAGGATTACAATAAGGTGGTCTGCAATGTGAGAGCCAGCATCCAGCGGAATGGGCATACACGACGTGGAACCCTGATGCAAAGCACAGTGGGTAAGAGAGCCTAGCAGAAGCCAGGAAAGCTGGCGAATGTGGGATACACATTCGATGAACTCTTTGGGCCTGAGGAAAAAAGAATATGATGATTTGCAACCTGTTAACAAAGTTACTCATGTTGTGGTTGTATGGCCTTAAAAATAGCATGAAGGTAGCCATGATGAGCTGAGAACACTCTTACCCCTGTTGCATAGCAGAGGGTGGATGGTAGAGCCATGGCAGGTAGCGAATCACAGCCTTGTTATCACGGTGGTTACCTTTACTGATTTCCATGGCAGCTACCTGAGCCAAACCCACTTTTAGATTCCCACCAAAGGTATCCTCATGAAGGGGTTGACAACAAGCTTTCATATGACTCTAAAGGAGGGATATATAGGGCATTTCCAATTACAGTAAACAATAAACATAGTTTACAGTTATAGCACAGTTTCAGAATTTGGTACTCTGTCTGCTCTAGTTTCCAACAAATAAAATTAACAGGTAATAAATCTTATGTCTTCCTGTATTTATGTCTTCCTATTTAAAATATACTGAACCTTTAATTTGGTCAAAGTGTGCATGTCTGCAATAAAGTCCAGCAGCTCACTGAGATACTGCCTCAAACACTCCATGGCCGCTGTTGTGCACTGAAAAAAAACAGCAACAACCCAGATGTATACAATTAACAAGTGTATATTAACAATTAGTATCAATAACTGGACATCAAATAATTATATATATATAATATATATATATATATATATAGTGTGCTGCTCACCCCAGGTAATGATGAGATCATGTGTTTTTGGAGGATGGTAGACTCCGATAGCCGGGTTCCAATGTCCACACATACAAACTTATTAAAAACAGAAAAAAAGAGAGGTAGATTTAGTATATTTCTGCTTCTCAGTGTCACCTCTTAAATAAAGTAGAGAACAAACTACCTGGACCAGTAGCAGTAGGTTAGTGTCAGGAATTGGAGACTTGAACTTCAGTGCTTGTAGCAACTCCAGAACTACTACACGTGACATGTAGAACTTATCCCTTTCCTGCAGAAATAGGAAAGAATAAAAAGAATTGTAGAAAAAAACACTCTTTTTTATCTTTGTCTCTGCATATTGTCTTCTGCATTTCCCAGTTCTAGTTTGGGATTATAAAAGGCTATCTCTGCTTTATCCAATATGACTATTTGTCTCCTGTGTCTTAATGATCTCAAGCCATATTCCATGTTGAAGCCCAGCAGATTAAAATGGCAGTCAGCCCAGCTCTACTTATACAGCCCCAGCCCAGATAAAAAGCCATTTTAACTGCTCCCTCTCACTTTCTCTCAGCAGTAGGATCTGTGTCAGCATATTTAATCCTTCTGGGTACAAGAAGAAGCACAGACAACACAACTCTAACAATGTAACTATTTCTGTTGTGTTTATGGAGGTCATTTTATGATGGCACTTTAGGTTAAAAAGTGAAAATTATTCAGATTTATTCAAATGTTTTACTCAAATTAGTGTCCTCAATGCTGTTCATTAAAGTATATTAAAAATAAACAGTATGGGATACTGAGAGAACCTGCCTAAGAAAAATCAATATAACTGTGAGCATAAAACATAATGCTGATGGATAGGATGTTATTGAGATCCATGCTGAAGGACAATCCCCCACACTGAGTAAAAAAAAATTCTGCAGGGGTTCACTTATGATATTATCGGCAGATCTCTGGAGTGGATGTATATCCTCCTCCTCTGGACCAGCTTTCTAAAATCTGAAAATCAATAGACACTGATGGAATTCTTCAAGTGGTAGGTTGGAAGAGAGAATGTGAGAAGGAGACCATATTTCACAACGAAGGAAAGGTACATTTATGTTCAGTGTTTTCAGTAAAGGTATGCAGCATTTTTTTATCGCTGTTAATGTTATAATGATATGAACATGAAAACATTTTGCAGAGAATTGTTTCCATAATCTAAGCACAGTTGAGTAGTCTTTGAGTTAGCTCTCCTTAGACAATGTAGTGACTGTTTCACAATCACTCATAAAATATAGTTCTATAGTATAGTCAGCACACTAAGAACTAATCACAGATGGTGGTCAGCAAGAAACACTCTGAAGTTGTCCATTACAACATGCTTCATAAATAAATGAATATTTCCATTTTCCACAGTACTATAAGAAATCCAAAGCCTATTGATTGTACTCTTACCTTACTGAAGGTTTTGTAGCAGAGGCCACAGAGCTCGACAAGGTATGAGAGGCTGAAGATGCCATACTGAATAACAAAGCTCAGCAGTTTAGAGGATGGCTCCAGCAAACTCTGGCAGACAAATTCAGACAAACATCTTAGTCTTGCCCTAAGTGAACCCAAAGCCTCAAGCACTCCCTTTAAAAGTAATTTACATCATTTTGAATTAAAACGTTTTTTTTTTATCAAATAAGTATGAATAATCTTAGCTTACTCTGGTTGCACTAGTAGTTGGAATCTTCAATAAGCAGATGATGGTTCTCAAGCTGGAGTCCAGTGGATACTTAACAAAAGAATCAGATTGAGATGTGCAAAAAAAAAGTTAAATCGTGCACAGTGAATTCAAATCTAAAAGTTAAATAGGCAAGAAGCTTAAATACCTTCAGAGGAAGCACAGCAGGAAGTTTAGTCAGAAAGGTTTGGAATTGGTTACAAATGGTTGTCCAAAGATTACTTGGGGAGTCCATAGGAAGAGCCTCCATGAAGGTGGCAATGTTGTCCAAGCAGTGGAGCATTGTGCCCCCTGCAGGCAAACTCTTCTTATTGTTCAATCCCTACAAGCAAAGTACATCTCATTACATTAGTTCAAGGAATATTGAAATCAAATGAGGAAAATTCATGCGTTATATAAGACACTGTACTCTCTTTATCAAACAACCAAACTGTATGGCTACATAGCATTTTAAAATAGAAATAGAATAGCCTCAAGTGCAGGACTGTTTATGAGTGTTTATGGAGGAGACTAACATTAAAAACCGCCTTTAATCGGAAAACTTCACATTCAAGATAAATGCAGTGCAAATCCCATTTTCACAGACTGCCCTGAAAGCGGATGGTGAAAAATAAATTGTTTGAGTGCCATCTGCTGGTAAATTGTATGTAATTTTTATTCTTAGAAGTACAATAGAACATCACATAGGACCAAGAATGGCTTTGTGTCAAAGATAGACATCGACATTTCCAGAGTTAACACCTACAGTGTTGTAATGAACTCCTACAGTGTGCACTTGGGTCCATCTGGACTTCACATGTGCCAGTGTAGATTAGTGGTATAATGCTGGCATATTACTAATTTGGTTGGGCATAAGCCATTTTGTCTACTTCTCGTCCAGTTACTATTTTCACGGCCAGAAATGAGCAAGCTTATGCTGGTGTGGATAGAGTGAAGCAATAGGAGGTGTGACATTAGAAATCTGATGGTGCAGTGGTATATTCAAATTCACTCCTGCTAAAGTTACACACTGCAAACAAAGGCATAGAAGCCCTGTCCCATTTCTTACAACCTGGTTTTGTAGAAGTACCTTATAAATGTCACGTATCTGCCAGAACTGTGATCTTGTGCCCTATTTTTATTATGTATTATAATAATTTTTAAAAAAAATAACACCTTTATTTTAGGGCCTACCTCAAGAAGCTGGCTTAATGCTGCCACAGAACTCAATTCATTGAAATCAATGAGAGATGTGGCCAGTGTGCGGAGGAAGCTTCCATCTGAAAACCAAGAAATATTATAAATAAGTGTTTTGTCAGTGATTTTTTTTCTCATGTAAGTGTGTTCTGTGTGTATAAGGAGTGTGTTTATGAGTATGCATGAGCAGATGTTTGGTTACCTTTGATGTTGCTCTGGAATAGCTGTGGCAGGATGCCATTGGGAGCGAGTTGATGGAGCACACAGCGCAGGAACTGCTTAGCTACACCGGCAGCATTACCAGGGATCAACATGCTTGAATGATAAACACATAAGTTGCAGAGTACACAGGTATAATAACATACACAAATAAGACATACAGCCTAGACACATACACACAAAGACAAATACCCAAACACCTACCTTTCAGCCTGGCCTGAGTAACTGGCACTGGATGCCAACCTAGAACACAAAACACATTTGGAGAACATACTGAAGTGGCTAATTCATTTCACAGCCAAACAGTATGTTTTTATCAGCTAGTATTTTTAATTTCACACTATGTGGTTTTATGTGCTTATTCCCAAAAAAAATAAAAAACAGTAGATTGTTGTAGTTTGCGCTATGAGCTGTGCAGTGTAGGCTGTACCTGCCCACTGACTGCATGATGTCTAGGAGCAGTGGAGCGGCCAGGTCCGGACTTAGATGAGTAAACATTGAGAGAACGACTACAGCCAAAGCCAGGGTTTCTTCATCATACTCTTCTAATACAGCACCACAGTCTCGACACCTATCCATACACATAAATGAAACAGATATTTTCATGATTTTTTTTTAAATTAGGGATGCATTGATACCATTTGTTATTCAGACTGAGTACAAGTAATCATTGATACAAATACTCATACTGATACCTAAATGACTAAATTTTATTAAGTGATCAGGGGTGACGGAACATTTATTTAGCTCTGTTTCTGCTGGTTTCTGCCATGTACTTCTAGCAATGAACACCTCGAGCTGAGTTTGTTTAGGATATCTTGGCATTTAAACAGTATCTGTAATAGAGAGTGTGAGGGCAGCTGACCTGAGCTAATAGAGCAGTATCAGTGAGCATGGTCATTAAAAATGAGCACAAGGTGCCATTAATTGCTCCTGGACTCATGAGCAGTATAAGTCCTGGTGCAGACTCTGGCAAGTGATGGAAAATGAAGTGCCTGTGTCTCAATACTCAGCACTCCCAGAACTGAAATGCTCTCACCCACAACAGTGCACACTCACTTGACTGCTCCACACTCACAAATACCGTAACATGTGAACAATTCACAGCATTTTTAATAACCATGCTTACTGATACTGATTAACGCTCAGGTTGTCTGTTCTTTAGCACATGGTATTAGATGTTGGTATCAAAGCAATTTTTGACCTAAAATTAAATGAGCATGGTATTGGACTCATGCTCCATTAACAATATCAATGCATCCCAACATTTAATGTTAGAACTCTGTACACTGAGTGAACATTTTGTACCTTACTCTCTTTCTAAGACATTACAGAAGTTTCAGAAAAAAGACTGAAATTATTTTATAAATTACTTATTAATAATAACAGTTAATCATAATAAAGTACACAAAAGAAATATACTTATAGCCATAAGGAACATGCATACACATAAGAAATAAACCCACCTGTCAGCCATATTGGTTGGCTGCTCATCACTAAAGTCTTCTGGTGCAGGCACAAACATGCTGGCTGTACTAGGAGCTGACAGCAGGCTAGTCTTTGTGAGACCTGGCGGGACAAAATCATTAATGTTCAGAATTAGGACTTCCTAAAGCTTTTTCTGTCTGGTTTGTGTATATCATCATAGCAAGTGTTGTGTGCTAGCTGAATGTGAATACTTATTTATTTATCTACAATGTGGGTAACAACCTGTGTCCCAAGTGTTGATATTTTGTGGAGCACTGGACTGATGTTCCAGCTGTCTCTTCATAAGCTGACTCATTGTCACAGCTCCCAGAGAACCTCGTTTCACCTGACGGTACTGAGCTGTCAGACATAAAGAGAGATGCAGAAAGGTATGTAAGGAAAAAAAACCCCCAAATATTTAAATACATTTATATTCTCCAGACAGATGAAACAGGACTATGTAACTTGTTAATAAATTACAAACAAGTAATTATGTTAATAGAGCTACACCACATTTTTCATTTCTCTAAGGAAAAATATTGTGGCATTTGCAGTTTTGTGAAAAAAGTATTTGCCTGATTTCTTCTGTTTTTGTGTATCTCTCATACTAAATAGTTTTAGATCTTCAAACAAAATACAATATAAAACAAAGGCAACATGAGTAAACACACAATACACAATCCTGTGGAGGAATTTTGGCCCGCTCTTCTTTTTCAAAACTCATTTAGTTCAGCCACATTGGATGGTTTTCAAGCATGAACTACCTGTTTAAGGTTCTGCCACAGCATCTCAATTGCTTCAAGTCAGGACTTTAACCAGGCCACTCCAAAACCTTAATTTAGCTTTTTTTTCAGCCATTCTGAGGTGGACTTACTCCTATGCTTTGGATCATTGTCTTGCTGCATAATCCAGTTGCACTTGAGTTTCTTATGGACTGAAGACCAGACATTCTCCTTCAGGTTTTTGTGGTAGAGAGCAGAATTCATGTTTCCCTCACCCTCAATTACTGCAAGTTGCCAGGCCCTGAAGCAGCAAAGCATCCCCACACCATCACACTTTCACCACCATGCTTAACCATAGGTATGATGTTCTTTTTGTGGAATTCTGTGTTTGGTTTACGCACAATGTAATGAGGCCCCTGTCTTCTAAACAGTTCCATTTATGACTCATGAATTCACAGAACATTCTCCCAAAAGGTTTGAGGATCATCAAGGTGTGTTTTGGCAAAATTCAGACGAGCCTTAATGTTCTTCTGGGTCAGCAGTGGTTTTCATCATGAACAGTGACCTTTATTGATGCAAGAGAGGACTGTAGGTCCTTTGATGTTGTCCTTGGCTCTTTTGTGACTTCCTGGATGAGTAGTTGCTGTGCCCTTGGTGGAGTTTTGGAAGGTTGGCCACTTCTGGGAAGGTTCACTACTGTGCCATGTTTTTTCATTTGTAGATAATGGCTCTCACTGTGGTTCTTTGGAGTCCCATAACCTTAGAAATAGCTTTGTACTCCTTCACAGACTAATATATTTCAATCAGCTTCTTCCTCATCATTTCTGGAATTTATTTCAAATTTGGCATGACGTATTACTGGGTAAGACCTTTTAACCAAGCTGTTGAAAAAGTTCTATTTAAGTGTTGATTTGATTGAACAGGGTTCAATCAGGCCTGGTTGCGTCTAGTCCAGCCGAGCCCCATTATGAATGCAGTTTAATAGATTTGGGGAATTAGTAACAATGGGGGCAAATACATTTTCAAACAGGCCAAGTTGGTATTGGATAACTTTTTTGCTTCAATAAATAAGATTATCATTTAAAAACTGTATTTTGTGTTTACTCAGGTTACCTTTGTTTTATTTTAGATTTTGTTTTAATTTAATTTAATTTAATTTCTGAAACAATTTAGTATGAGATATACACAAAAACAGAAGAAACCAGTGAAAAATACTTTTTTTCACTGCACTTTATTTTGTGTATAGGTACACCAGAAGTTTTTAATTACTTTTTTTTGTATTATGACAATGTAAATAAAAAAAAATATTTACTAATGGAAACACTTATATTGCATATTTTAGCAAATCAATAATTTTTACTAATGGGCATGATGAGATTTATTATTTATGATGTAATATAGATTTAACACATATTTAACACTTTATCGTCCCTTCTATTGACATGAACAGATGTTTTGAAATGGTGCTTATTCTCAGCATGTGGTCACTTTTTGAAAATCTTTCATTCCCATTATATTTATTAGATATGTGTAAATGTATGTACATCTAATAAAATCACTATGTAAAATTCTACCTCACTCTAGAGAGTATAGGTTTAGCAAACACATTAATGGAAAAATGTCATTAAATTTATATCTGAGGATGAGTGGATCCAGTTATATACATATTGCTGGCTTAATGGATCAAAGACAGCCAGAAGTACCATGTAATGGATATGTAATGGATAGAAAAGTATTTAGCTCCTACTTGTTACTGAGGAGCGGTTGCTTGTTTCTGGGACTGTGGCTTCAAGTGCTGGGGCTGAGGCTGACTCTCTGGGTTTTTCCAGTTTGGACAGAGCTTTGTGATCTGCAATGCAATTCATGAAGTTGATAGGAAAGGTTTATTGATCACTAATATATTGAGCCCATATTATATTATTGACTGTAATATATATTGACCGGTAATTTATTGTGTGTGTTCCAACTGTTAATATTCAAATGGTAATTAATTTATGTGGGATCTCTAATTATGTGAGTCATAACTAGCAAATATGTGACATCTGTAAATCAACAAACATCTAATATTTCAAAGGGTGACAACAAAGAAAGACCAACTTATGAGTTATAGATATAGCACTGACACTCTCTTACAAAGGCCTATTGTCATTTAAAGGTTTAATTTATATATTAAATGTTTGTTTTGTGCTATACATTTTGAGGTATTCTGTATTAAGGCACTAGGCTAAAATCAATTAAAGTTAATTTTCTCCTATCTCTGATTAGCAGACATATTGCGGGAAGTAATAAAGCTAGGATAGTTTATACACATAAAAATATGAACACAAAGACAGAGTGCACTTCTGTACTTACATATAAATTAAAACATTGCAGATAAAAGTGAACTACACAGCAATGTCACAAAATTGTTTACCAGAGTCTGTGGTCTGCTCTCCCATCTTATCCATAGTGTTGAAGGAAATGTCCAGGTATTCCCTCTGGATAGCACTGACTGCAATCTTCCTCTGTTTGCGCTGACGAGGTACAATCTGGATCTTAAACTCAGCCTCGTCGCTTTCATCTTCTGGCTTTGGCTCGCTCTCTCTGTCATCACCAGAATCCTCATCATCTTCAGCATAATTCTCATCCTCATTGTAAGCTCCTCCTTCCTCCTCTTTTTTGGCTTTCAGTGGGTCCAGGCTTTCCAGAGTATCCTCAGGGATGTTAAGGTACACAGACTTACCAGAGGGGCTTCCTCCGGCTTTGTCTTCAGACTGCAGATACCCATAATCTACAGATGTGTCTGGTACATGCGGCGACTTTCTTAACAGGTCTCTTTTCTGCTTCAGGGTCATGGGACTCTCTAAACCAGGTTGGTATATGGGATCTGGGAGCTCCAGCGAGGCAGTAGGGGTTATAGAGACATTTCTACTCTCAGCTGCCTGCACAGGACTTCCTTTGGCAGGGCTGATAGATTTGCATGTCCTTTCTTTAGAACAATCCTCCACACTTACTTGGAAAAGAGGAGATAGACGCTGAATAGTGCTGGCAGACGAAGGTGATGGATGCTCAGATTTAATCTGCATTCCGATTGGTGGTTTTGAAAGAGCCTCAAACAAGTCTTCATCACTTTCAACAATGCGCAGTGGTGGAAGCGGTTCAAAGACCAGGGAGTCACTGTCAGACAGTGAAAGAATGGAGCGTTTCTCTGGTATAGAAGTACAGTCTGAGGAGAGATCAATCAGGTCGCCATCTTCTTTGCCATGAGCATGCTCAGAAGAAATGGCCAGAGGAGAGTCAAGCCCTGAGGATTTATCCTCAAAAGTCTCCATGCAGCTCAGACGCACTTCCGGAATAACAGGCCTGATGTTATCAAAATGGAGATTGGATCCTTCAGAGGATTCCTTGGCACGTCGATCTGCCCTGCGTGACTGTCTAGTCGTTGAGCTAGAACATGAGGGTGGTGGAGGAGGAGGCCCTTGCAAGTCACAGCGGTCAATGCAAGATTTACGCCGGTGTTCATCAAGGTTGAAAAGGATGGAGTCTGTGTTGGAAATGTCAAGAGATTTCTGTTTGTGCATGGCCTGCAGTCTTTTCTTCTTGCTGCTGCTCTCCTCTCGTGCTGGGTGCTGCAGACTGTCCTGTAGGGTTCCTGCCTCCCTGTACTCTGCCAACTCAATCTCACCTGGAACAGACTGTAAAGCTTAGACGATTGTTTTAAGACTGCACTGGACGCACTGGCTTCCGCAAAAATTTCATAAACAATTCAATGAAATGTTTAACAACATAGCTACAGTATTGAAAAAGTATTGGCTTCAGGATTTCTTCTGTTTTTATGTATATCTAATACTACACTGTTTCAGAAATTAAAACAAAATGTAAGATAAAACAAAGGCAACCTGAGCAAACACAGAATACAGCTTTTAAATGATAATGTTACTTATTGAAGCAAAAAAGTTATCCAATAACAACTGGGCCTATGTGAAAATGTATTTGTCCCATAGTTACTCATTCCCCAAATCTATGAACCTGCATTCATAATGGCATTCAGCTGGACTAGACACAACCAGGCCTGATTACTGCCAACCCTGTTCAATCAAATCAACACTTAAATAGAACTTTTTCAACATCATGACGTTGGTTAAAAGGTCTTACCCAGTAACACACTATGCCAAAGTTGAAAGAAATTCCAGATATGATTAGAAAGAAGGTGACTGAAACACATCCGTCTAGAAAGGGTTACAAAGCTATTTCAGTCCTTAAACTGAAACTCAAGCGCAACTGGATTATGCAGCAAGACAATGATCCAAAGCATAGGAGTAAGTCCAACTCTGAATGCCTCAACAAAAAAAAGCACAATTAAAATTTGGGGTGGCCTAGTCTAAGTCCTGACCAATTGAGATGCTGTGGCAGAACCTTAAACGAGCAGTTCATGCTTGAAAACTCCCCAATGTGGCTGAACTAAAGCAGTTTTGCAAAGATTCCACCACTGTGGAAGACTGATCTCCAGTTATGAGAAGCGTTTGGTTGCAGTTATTGCTGCTAAAGGTGGCACAACCAGATTTTAAGTTTTTAAGGGGGCAATTAGTTTTTCACAAGGGTGATAGGTGTTGGATAACTTTTTCTTTTGCTTCAATAAAAAAAATAAATAAATAACAACAGTACTGTGTGTTTACTCGGGTTGCCTTTGTTTTATGTTGTATTTTGTTTGAAGATCTAAAACTATTTAGTATGAGATATTACACAAAAACAGAAGAAAAATACTTTTTCACAGCACTGTATGTTACTCATCTGTGTGAATGTGTGCAGTGCTGTCTATGAGAACCTGTCCATAATGTTAGAAAGCCACAGGATTCACTGCATACTATGCAGACACCTACTTCTTTGAGCATTAAGGTCCACAGGCTGATACTTGACAGACTTGCTGCCTCCGATCCTCTTAAGCCGAGCAAAGAAGGTCTGTGATTCTTTGTTGCCTGCTCCAGTGGGAGTGTCATGGATGTCTGATTCATCAAACACACTATCCTCCTCTGCAAAACCAGCCATGACAACAAAACATGATCATTTCAAACCAATACCTACTGCTCCTCATACTACACCTTGTGCTTTGTAATGCTCACAGTGTTAATGATTATTTTACCTTTTTCTTTCTCACTATAGCGGCTAATGTTGGAGTTGTCACTGTAGAGTGGGCCAGCTGAGGCATGAGGTCTGCAGCTGTGGTATTGTGCGTTTAGGGTGTTGATGGTGATGTGGATCAGGTGCAGCACAACCTCTTTACTTACATCCATGTCTCTGTATGGGTACTGTAACAGACAAATATTCAGAGAGGTTAAAGCTGAATATTAAAATGGTACAGTTATTACAGTCATAGAATCTTATATCTATTTTTTTTTTGTCTTTTTCGGTTTTAACGCCTTAAACCCCCAGGACCAGATTATGGTTCCAGATTTCACAAAATAATCAGAATCACAGAAACATGAAACAATATATTAATATCAAGGAAGTAATAAGGAGAGCAGCAATTATTTAATACTTCTAGGAATGCTATTATACAAGTTCTGAATGGTATGTGGTGGGATGTTGGACTATTATTCAGGCCATAGAAGATATCTGACTGTATCCTGATGTTCATTAAACACTCCTGAATAATTTGAGCAGTATGTACAGTCATGTGAAAAAATAAGTACACCCATGGACATTGTTGGCTTTTTTGACATATTTGGACAAGCAAACATTTGATCCTCTTTTAAACAGTGCCTGTTAATAAAGGAGATACACTCTATCAAATGACACATAAAATGACATTTTGTAGTAATTTTCACATTTTAAATGAACAAAAAACAGAGCAGTCACATGGAAAAAGTAAGTACACCACTACATTTATCACACCTTCAAATCCAGAAAATTAGTATCAGGTGTTCAAGATTGGGTGTCAGGGATTAGAACCTGCTTAGGAGGATCTTATTTATACCCCTGTCAAATCTAGTGTCTGGTGTTCCCTTTGCTATTGAGGTATGTGATGTCATCATGCCAAGATCTAAAGAGTTCTGTAAGGTTGTGGATGCCTATGAGTCTGGCAAGGGATTTAAAAAGATCTCCAAATTATTTGAAATCCATCATTACACTGTAAGGAAAATAATCTACAAATGGTGCAGATTTCAAACGACTGGCAATTTATCCAGGACTGGTCAACCTAGCATATTCAGCCCAACAGCATACCGTTTGATGCAAAAAGTAGTCTCCAAGAACCCAAAAATTGAATCACAGGATCTGCTAATAAGTCTCGCAACTGATGCTGTCAAAGTGCATTCTTCTATAATCAGAAAGAGATTGCACAAATTTGCAGGTCAAAGTGCATGCATTCGTAGTAATAATTTGGACCTAATGATTTCCACAAACCATTATGAATCCACTATTGTACTTAACAGTTGGCAACAGACTTGAAAAAGTATAGAAGGCATCCTTCTATACTTCTGCCAATATGGAAATCCTTTCAGATGTTGGAGATATTGTGAAATACAGCTTTTTTCCATTTCTCATGGGTCTAAGGTTTGTGCTCCTTACACCACATTATACATCTTTAGTGCACTGGCTTTTGATGAAATGGCTTTGGAATGGCAACCCTGCCATGAATTTTAGCTTTGTGGAGCTGACAATGTGTTTTTGTTGAGACTGGGTCATGGAGGTACTCATTCATTGGTTGTTTTGCTGGCTGTAATTTGGGGCGTTTAGCAGCTATCCTGTAAAGTGTCTGTTTATCCATATCACTGAGATTGGCGTTTTCTTTGCTGTCCACTTACACTGTCATGACTTTTGAGACTGTTGAGACATTAAATAATTTTCCAGTTTTTGTGACCCACAATTAGGTCTTTTTGTAAGTTGTCTCATGAAATCTCTGCTAATCAGACCTCTTTTATAGTAGATACATGTTGTTATTTGCTAATGCACCTAATATAACTTGCTTGACCATCTGTGTTTCTGTGATTCCTTACTTTTTGATATAGTGTTTCTGATTTTTGTTTGGTTTTTTTGGCCATGCCCTGTAACTTTTCTATTACTTTTACTGTCATTATTGATTAATTCAAAGTAGTTACTGAACAATATGATATAAGATATATAACAAGCCAGAAGTTTAAGTGGGATAAGTTTTATTTAAGTGTTTGATGTAAAATAAGGACTTGTTTGTTTAAAGGAGTGGAGAAATCTGAAATAGTTTTTCAAATTTATCATAGCAGCTTTAGCAAAAATCTCACTTTTTATGATTTTGTAGGCATTCTATAATTATTTATATTAAATAGAATAGGTTTCATATGCCATTCAATGAGAAAATGTTCTGTAAATTGTGGGTGCTTAACAATACAAATCTAAACAAAGTCACATTTGCTTCATTCCTTGAAATAATACTTGCCATCTGTACATATTCATAATGAATAATATATAGTAATATAGTATAAATATAGTAATAATATATAATAATATAAAAACCCAACATCCTTCATTATGTTTTTGTCTGAAAAGTGGTCTGTTAAGTAACATATTGCTTTCTTTACTGACAATTATTTTTTCTGTAACATTTAACTATTGCTTGGAAAACTAATGTTTCAGAAGTTAAAATGCTTTTGTACTGAGTCAATAATGAAGAAGTCATAAAATAAACTTCGATAACAAAATTTGTATTTGAAAAAAATAAGGTGCCTAAGACAAAAAGATGGACAAGTAAATTGTATACCTTGTAGAGAATGACAAGTAAGGCTTTGAGCCACATCTGCCTGATGTGTGGCCTCAGAGCCCAAAGTGAGCAACGTGGTGCCTCCTGGAAATTGGGTCTAAGCTGAGGGCATGTGCAGTACTTCAGCACCTGGACCACAAGGGGCAGCATCTGCTTCCCCAAACCGATGTTGTAATCCATAACCTTATAGAACCATGAAAACAAATACAAATGTTTGCATTTATTTGAATATATTATTATTATTATTATTATTATTAATCTGAAGATTTGTGAACATAACTTAATATCATTAATGGCCTTTTGTTTGATTTTTGATTCATTTCAAGGCTGTTAATAAATTAACATATCCAGTTAATATCTCACCTGCGCAATGCCAGCAATAAATGCGTTGAAGCAGGTGGAGGAACGCATCTTCTGTGGTGCAATCATAAAACAGCCAATCTGCTGATCATAGCCTAGCAATACATACAAGTGCCTCTTGACTGTATTAAAGGCTTTGGCACTGCCAATGTCACTCTCTGCACTGCTCTTATCCTTTGCCATGAACTTCATCAGCACCATGATAAGCTGGTGAACAGTCTGGTGGTCTATGCCAGTATCCTCTGGGAGGAGGTCCTTGATGACTGAGTCATCATCAGGAGGAGAGCTCTGACTTGGCAGATGGGCTGCAGAAAGTGAAGATTTACATATTCAGCATCTGATTGGTGGGCTTCAGGATATAAACTGAGTCATAAGACATGAGTGCCAAACTTAGCCCAGTGATTCATCTAAAGGTTGAGGTGGATGAAAGAACCTGTTCGTTTAATTTTAAGGTTATCCCTATAAATGTCTCCGGTAAGAACTGTGGGATGTGCCATTACTATAGCAAATATTTAACCTTATTTAATCTTCAAAATAACAGGTGGTATGTGGGTAAGCAAAGCAAAATTTATGAAAAACCAACCTACATCAATACAGTGATGATCTGATTATCTGCTTAACAAATAAACTGTGAATTATTAGTCTCAAATTACTGCATCATTAGCAATGGTTTTAATTTATTAATGTAAACCACTATTAGTTGCCAAAATTAATTACCTGGCAAGACTTTCTCAAGCATATCACCAAGTGTGGGTGCAGAGTGCTCTTGTCTTGTAAGCCTTAGAGCTAAGAAATCACACACAGAAAAACAATTACACACACGTTAGCACACTGTTCAACCACAATTCCAAAAATGATTCAGACATTTACATCAAAATACTGCCTATTTCTGAAGGTTAAATGTTTTGGTTGAAAAAAAGAACCCCGTATAGATTAAAGATAATTTACAGTAGAACTTTTACTTATACTATCTAAAAAATGGTTTATGGCTACTTGTCTGTGAGCTTTTTACTGGAACTCTGGAACTTTTTGTCTCGAACAAAAGTGTTGTGTGCAGTGACTGTAGTGTTGAAGCACACAAAGTGACACAGTAATAAATCATTAACACATTCTAACATTGTGGTGAGTGAGGAAGCAGAAAGATGAAGGTACAAGAGAAAAAAGAGAGACAGACAGGTTCAGGGACACATAAGTGAGACAACTCACGGAGCTTGGCACAAAATGTCTCAGGTAGGGAAAAGGCACGTTTAGAGTCAGATGTCCCCTTTATGCTGTCTCTGAGTGAGCGGACACTCTTCTGCCGATTCCGTGCAAAACGAGCTCGTCTGATCTTCCACATAGCGGCATCGCTCAGATTGGCTGTATTAGTCCGCACTGCAGTGATGGCTTAGGTTATAAAGGAGGAAATCAGATTTATTTAGACAGGACACAGCTAGTAAACAGCTTGTGAGACCTAAGATGTGTTTATGCAGCAAGCAAATGTCTTGAAGCTGTGATTAAGTATACACAGATATAAGACAAGCTTACTGGTAGGGAAAGGAAATTCCTTGTTGCAGTCCAGGTGTAGTTGAGCCTCAAGGGACAGTGTCTCAAAACGATTAACAAAGAATTCCCAGCTCAGTGCAGGGATATCCGGCTTTAGAGAGTGCAGCAAAAGCAGTTTGCTCAGGATGATGGGACGGTCTCTCACGACTGTGTCAAACTGGAAGTCCATGCACAGACACAGGCCCTGATGGGAAATAAACACACACTCAAAAACAATATCACAGAACACAGCATAGATACTATTTAACATTACTACATGTCTGCTATGTTCACTATTTCAGTTATGCTAATAATTATATGGTTTCAGTTAGATAACTATTATATTGTGTGTGTGTGTGCGTGTGTGTGTGTGTGTGTGTGTGTGTGTGTGTGTGTGTGCACCTGCAGTGATGGTCGTTTAAGGGTGTCTAGCAGTAGCCTGGCTCTGGTGGCCACAGCAGGGTTGACATCCTCAACACTGACCAGAAAGCAGCAGAAAGCATGCGCCAGTGAGTACTTCAGCAGGTGGCTCTTAGTTACTGAGCCAATGTCCAGAAAGCGACACAGCACTGCAACTCGCTCCACTGTAAACACATACGTATACAGTACTTACAGTCCAGTTATTAGTTCAATAAAATGCCCTTTCTTGTAATTACTCTAACATATCACCATATGGTGGAATACTAACATGCTATCGAGGTGCTCAGCTACAAGGATTAAAAAAAAAACCCAGTCATTAAGCCAATACATGAATTACATGTCATCTAATGCATCAATAGATGGCGCACTATAGTCAGCCATATGTTACTGGTTTCTGAATCCAATCACCAGAGTACATTCTTTTTCAATTCTTATTATATTATGGAGTGAGATATATACTATATACATTGAAAGGTCTTACAGATGTTTTTTTCCTTCATTCGTGTACATTTTTAAAATAAAGTTCCTACTGTTTAAGGAATAAGCTGAACAAACTCTAATCTGCTATGCTTACAGCTCACTTCAAGGTGATTCATAATTTTAGATAAGCAACATCTCTGATTAAGAGGCTGTCTTCTCCAATGTCTTCTGTTTGGGGGAAAAAATGTTTCTTGGACTTTAAAGGGAAGACACTATTAATTAATTAATAGTGACATATTTAATATTTGCCTCAAATGGCATTCCATTGTTTTTTGAGTATATTTACAGTCCAAAACATATATTTCAGTGTTACATCAAACTGTCAAACAGTGGTGCTTGACTGCTGAGGTTTGAATACTAATGTACTGATACATGATTTCGGTATTAACTCATCACTATGCATGCATAATCCAATTCCGAATAATGCCTGCTTATGAAAAGTATCTAATATCACTTTCTGTCTGAATAGGGCACCCTGCTCCCTATTCCTTCAAAGTGCATTATGCGGGTCCTGCAGTCCCTAAGATATATTTTTTGGGTTCTAACCAGTCCAACCTAAACTAGTGAATGTAGTGAACAGGATGCTGTATCAGACAAACAGGAGTCTTATCCACACCTGAGTAACACACATGATTCCGTTCATCAAGAAATAACTGCCTTTAACCACTTCTTTAGTTACCTTTCTCAACTTGGATACCATGGGGCTGAAGGCCCTCTTCAGCCAAATACACCTCACCACATCTAAGCGTTAGTTATTTCAGTCACACATTTAAAAAGTAAAGTCTTTATCCCTTTAGTACTCTACATCTCTGATTGGCTTGAATGAAATGATTGACTTACACAACCCCTGAGGATAAAACTGAGGAACATATTTGTAGACTATGATGCAGATTGCATTTTGCTGTAGACTCTGTTTCAACTTCATTAATTTTATCACTCTGTAGTGATCGAGTCAAACATCTTCTCACTTCCTGTACAAGGTCATAGCTTCTCTCTGCCAATCATCATAAGAGGCCCCTTTAATCCCACAATTCCTCAGTGCTGTTGGAGCCAGCCCGGTAACCATAGCAACAACTAGCGAATAAGCTCGCACACACACACATGCACAGACACACAATCATAGATTGGTAAAATGGAGATCTTATGCAGTATTGTAAAAAAGGGAACATCAAACATGGTTTTGCAATAAGCACACCTATTTCAAGTACACTGACATATTGATCTTATTTTTTCATACTAAGATCAATGACACAGCACCACTACTCTAAGTCAGTCAACAGGAAAAGAGCTTGCAAATGGATCTGACCTGCTTCAAAGCGAATCTTCCAGTCCTTGTTGTTGAAACTGTTGTCCACCAATTTCCAGAAAATGTCGGCGCCATAGGACAGTGAGAGAGCATGGAGCAGCTGAGGCACTACTAGGGACGCCAGCTGGCAGAACTCAGACTTCAGCATGGACCACAGGCTGGGCACCAGAGCACATATTGTATCACACACATACAAAATGACTGGAACACATATTTGTTCTCTATCATGGGCAATTTTCCTATTTTTCGTAGTGCAGATTTATGGTTATAGTTGTTATATAAAACAATGTTTATAGAAACAGATTAAACACAATACTCATTACATGCATGGTAAAATACTACTTAGGCTATTAACTAGCCCTTAATTTATACCTGGGAATAAGCATCTTCTCTTGGACGTAGGCCAGAAACTGAGGGTGGTCTTTGCGGGCATGATACAGACACTCCCCATGCAGACATAGGATCCTAACACAGTTCAACATGTTGTAGAGGATGTCTGGCTCCTCAAACTTAGCCATCTCCTACAATGGGGAAGTAGTACATATCTGAATTCAAAAAGTAAATAAAAAGCCTCAAGTGCAGTGTGTAAAACAGAAGAATGTGATGTTAACCTGAAGTATGGTGTAAATAAGCCTGAGAGAAGCTGGAAGCTGCTGGTAGGAGAATTTCCTTTCAATATTATTCTTTAAAGCTGTGGTAAAGAGGAAAAATGAATACAACATGAAATCATAATGGTCTTTTCAAAATGACTAAGAATCAAGTGAAATGAGTCTCAGGGTGAATAGCAGGGCTGCTGTCTGCATAAAACATCACATCAGTTGTGATCTAATATTACTGATTGCTCCATGTTATCTAATTTTCTAATAGCCATCATGTACATGTACGTTGATTAACAGGAGAATCACTCTGGTTGTCAGGGTTGTCCTGTTTGGCCCCCTCCTCTATGCCATTCTCTGGTTTGAGGCAATGTTCAGACCTGGGAAAGATCAGACTTTCCTCAAGACTGTCTGCAGGCTCCTGTAAGAAAAAGCAAAAATTAGTACTTTATTTACTACATACTACTATTTACTACTTCCATGTTTTCTCCTATAATGTTCATTTGTGTGTGTCTCTATAATTATGTGTGTCTCTGTGTATTCTATCTAACCACCAGGCGTATCTCCTCAGGAGGTGTGAGTCTCTGGAGGAGCTCACAGCCCAGTTGGTAGCAGAGGATACTGGACTGGCACAGGCTGCACTCCATAGCCTTCTCGTCCTTCTGGCAGGTGTGTGAGCCACCCCAGGGAGCCTGGAAAACACTGTTAATGATCCCTACAATGTCTCTTCCCAGACTGCCTTCCAATCCCAGAGTCACTCCATCATCCTGAAGCTCCATCTACACAAAAATAGAAACAGTGGAATAATCTAGATTTCATTAGAAGCTAAATTATGTAAAAAGCAGTGACATTTATGGTCTTGTTACATTGGTCACCTGTTTGAGAATGAGGTCAAACATGAGGATGAAGCAGCCCAGGTTCATGTCATCATCATCACAGTCCAAGTCTAGAGCACAATTACCTGTGGCATGACCCAGGTTCTTAAAGGGGCTGCAGCGCAAGGGGCTACGGAATGGGCTTCGGAACGGACTGGGAAAAGGACTAAGGGTGTTGTTATGCCCCCTTCTACCAGGGTCTGACACCACACTCACCTACGTACAGACAAACACATCAAAATTATTGCAAATTATATAGGCCTTCTTTATTTAAAAAATCTTATGCATCTAAGCTGAGCTTTTAGTTGTCTTTCAAAATACACCATTACACTATTCCCATTTACATTCAGTAATCCAGTTGTGTTTGGATGTATCACTTGCTTGCCAATAATCAAGCCTTTTTAAAGAAACTATATTTAGTCTTTGCCTTGTTGTCATGACAACCAGCCTCCCTTTAATATTGTACCCACTAACTGAGCAGGCTCTGCACATTGCACAAGCACCTGCACATTGCTACTGTTTTTATTATTATTATTTAATGTGTTATTCGGATTATACACAACACAATCGGGTTGATAAATGTCAGTTATACCCTTCTAGCCCCAGCATTTCCTGTAAGGTCTGTGCCTCGAGTCTTCCTTTGATTAGCCAGCTCCTTCACTGAGTTCACACCATCTGAGAACATGCCAATCAAAAGCTGCAGAGGCACAACGATGTCCAGCTCGGACAGCACCTGCACACATTGAGTCATAAAATATACAATATGACAACATTATCTGCAGGACATATGTCAAGCATCAGGTTTAGTGCAAGCACACAAATATGTGCACAAATGGTTTGGTGTAAAAATGAAGCACCATGATGCAAAACTTTTTAAAAACTGTGGCAATTAATGTCAACATAATGTTCTAGGTTTAGGGATGACATCACTTCAATTTCTGACATGGACGTCTACAAATGTAGAAATGCACAAATGTTCTTCTTAAATGAAATGACAGTGATGGACCTAAAGATGAGGCTCTCTGCTGACTGCACATAGGATGCACCAGGAACAGTAGCTAAAAATGTGACATCAAAGACTCAAATCTGGGAGCTTGCGGCTCACTGTGTTTGTCTCACGATACCACTGACCCAGATCCATACTCAGCATGTGCCATGTCTTTATATTTTTTTTCCCATAATCCTCCCAAAATAGACACATGGCATGCACAAACTTAGTTCTTAAAGTTGACAAGAAAAAAGGATCAAGGTCATGGAATTGCTTCTGTGCCTATCTCAGTGAGTGACTATGTATGACTGTTCTGGGTATATGTAGTATTCTCACATACAGGTAAATATATACTCACATGTAGCCATAGTAAGGCTTGCTCCTGTACAGATGCAGGATATCCAGTAAACCTGCAACTTATAAAACCGAACATCTCCTCCATGGAGAAGGGCAGTGGACATAATTCGATATCAAACATCTTGCTGTAGGAATAAGTAGAGAGAAAGAGGTGAGAGGGAAAATCATGGCCACACCTGCTTCACAATAAAAAAAGCCAAAGCAATAAAAGAAAAATTTTGTCTTATCAGGTCAAATGAAGAGACTTAATTAATCTACAACGTAAACTCATAGAGGATTTTTCGTAGAGGAGACAAATGAGGACAGGAGACTTAGCTAAAGGCACACAAACTGCTGTCTTCTCATTAATAATGACCTCTATAAGGCTGTGCAGTACAGAAAAAAAATTTCACAGGGCCAAAGGGGTTTCCGCATTTAACATTATTCATGATGAAGGTCATGGCACCTATTTGGTGGTTATGTTGCCATGGTAACCAAGACAGGATCAGTGAGAGCACCTCTGGGGTTTCTTTAAGTCATGCATCACAACACCTGCGTGTTAATCACACTTGTAAATAGATGACTTCATACGTAGACGATACAGAAATTGTCACCTTTGTGCCACATATTCTATCCTGTGGAGTGTTTTCAAATTGTTCCATAGCCCAACATAGGAGTCACCCAGCTCCCAACAACCCTGAACCACATTGTTGGTGCTCTTTTATGGTCAAAGTGTGTTTGGAGAAAAAAGAAAGAAAGAAAACGTAAAATGTGGCATGACTGACTTATTTTTATATCATGTAATTTGTCTTATGCATGACTATCACTATCAAAAACAAAAAGGATCATGTGCAGTGATAGCTTTGTTGCTGAAACAGAGCCCAAACCACGTGTTCAATGCCATTTTTAACAAAAGTCAGTTTAGATGAAAGGTTAACTGCAACTGTAAAAATGCAATAATATTGAGTGTTCTATTGTTAATAAACCAAATAATCCATATTGGCAATCACCGCTATACCTAAGGACTTCCCGGAACTCCTTGAGCTGGTTGTCTGGCACTTCAGTTCGTATGGCCTCCAGCCATTCAGGCATAAAACACTCCCAAAGTGGCTGACTGATCACGTTATAGGGGATTAAACACAGGATACGGTTCAAGCCCTCCTTCAGCTGTGAAACTGTACTGCAGGATTTATCCCAATAGCCGCCCACCTGTAAGCGCGCACACACAGACACACACACACACACACACACACACACACACACACACACACACAGTCTGAAGAGAGCCCAAATCCATACAAGCAATTTAGTATGTGAAGGTCAGAATCTCTTCTTACCCTGGCAAACTCCACTGGCTTGGGCAACAGGCACATGACCATGACATCGAAACGCACATCACAGACAGTCTTGAGCCACTTTGTTACAAACTGCGGCTTGAGCTTCTCCACTAGACTGCCCACTTCATCGTCCATCATGTAGGCAGTGGAGTGGAACCACTGGAAGACCATGCTAACCAGACGGGCAAGGCTCTCGGTGGGCGTGTTCTCACTAGGAGTACACAGGCTCACCTGGAGCAGAATTAAGGGAATGGAAGGATGGAGAGGTGGATGGGAATGGAGGTTACAAGTATGAACTTGTTTGTAATTTTCTTAGTACAGTTGTAGTAAGGTATTAGCTGTATTATTATGGTATTTGTCACGTGACTGCTTTAGTAAAGGAAATAGTGAAGATATGGTTGTGGTATTTAGAAGTCTAGTATTTTGGTCATCAGTAGTTATAGCCTTAGTGAAGTAGTAGTGGTAATGATGGTATTATTATACAAAGAAATAATTTTTTCAGTCTGAAACCTAATTAATATATATGATTTTTTTCACATAGAATCCAACAGAAAAAACACACACATATTATGGATATGTTGATGTGTGTGTGAGTATGTGTGTGTGTGTGTTTTTTTTCTGTTGGATTCTATGTGGAAAACACATATACTACTTACCAAGAGCCAGATGCCAAACTGACTGAGCAGCCTCTGATCATGCTGGTCATCCTCTTTGTTGTCAAATTCCAGGTTGTCCAGAGAATGGTGGGAGGTGGAGAGGCCCATCTGACGCCGGCGGTTCATCTCAAACTCCCGCTGCTCTGCATGGATCTCTGCCTCTTTCAGCAGGCTAACACAAGTTGAGACAAATAACAGACAAGACCTAATGACACAATGAATGGTACAGCTAATAATACAGCAAAATACTGTCAATATGTCAATATTTTTACTGTCCCATAATACAAAATTCTCTGCTTCAATAACTACCCCCAGGCCTCATTGCTGTGTTAGAACTGATAAATAAATTGATAAACTGTATAAATATTTTATAACTCTATATATTCTCTTGATTTGGTTCAGTACTTTATATTGGAAATGAAAAATATGTGTGATTTATTACATTACCCAGTAACAATGCAGCCCATAATTGTTAGAAATCTAGGACTCAAATTTTTAAAAAGAATTACTTCAAACTGTAGTAATGCTGGGTCACATGAAAGTGTGTTATTGTGTAAATCCTATATGCATCACACATTTTCATGCGCAGTGCTGGTCATTGCAGTGTGGGTACCTGATGACAGACTCCACAGTGCAGACGAGCTCCTCGGCTCCGCACTCACGCGTGTTGATTGGGGGAGGAGATGTCTGGTACAGATGAGTCTCTGCTGAAGCACCCACCTCACTGCTGTGGTGGTTGACATGGCAACGCTTGCAGTAGCGCACGGGCCGGTTGCCATGCCGACCACAGCAGCCAGCCGAGAAGCAGGTGACAACAGCCCGCCTCACATGAGAGCTGCAGTTCTGTTGGCCAGAAACAGCGAGTGAGAGAGAAAGAGAAAGAGATAGAGAGAGAGAGAGAGAGAGAGAGAGAGAGAGAGAGAGAGAAAGAGAGAGAGGGAGAGAGAAAGTAAATCAAAGACAGGCAGAGACAGAGGGAGAAGGAAACAGAAGGAGGTGGCAAGAGGAGGAGAAATCAATAACACCCATCCATGTCGCATAACAGAAACACAGTTATTTATAAGCAATGTATATGCATGGACCCAAGGAATACAGGGAGATGTGTACTCACAGTGTCTCAATTTGCTAAAAATACAAAGCATGGTCAAGGTTAGGACAGGATTAAGCTGATCCTTCCCTAATAGGTGCACTGCTGATATACAGTGTTATTATGTTATATCAACAGTAAGTATTATAAGTACAGTATTATTAGTATTAACTATTATATTATTCTGATATGCTCCTTTACTGGTTCCATCTGTCACAGCAGAACAGTAATAGCAGTACAAATGGTAAGAGCAGGTGATTGCAGGAAACTACCTTGCAGAAACCCTTAAAAATAAGGTGTTGGCACAACTGTTGGGGATTGAATTGATTATGCATATGTGATGTGTTCTTTTTGTAAGGACACAGGAAATCCAGCTTCTGGAAGATAGAGAGAACCCAAATCCAGCATTATAGTACAGTGGTGCTTGAAAGTTTGTGAACCCTTTAGAATTTTCTATTTAACTGAATAAATACAACCCAAAACATCAACAGATTTTCACACAAGCCCAAAAAGTAGACCAAGAGATCCCAATTAAACAAATGAGACAAAAATATTATACTTGATCACTTATTTATTGAGGAAAATGATCCAATATTACATATCTGTGAGTGGCAAAAGTATGTGAACCTCTAGGATTAGCAGTTTAATTTGAAGGTGAAATTAGAGTCAAGTGTTTTCAATCAATGGGATGACAATCAGGTGTGAGTGAGCACCCTGTTTTATTTAAAGAACAGGGAGCTATCAAAGTCTGATCTTCACAACACTTGTTTGTGGAAGTGTATCATGGCATGAACAATGGTGATTTCTGAGGGCTTCAGAAAAATAGTTGTTGATGCTCATCAGGCTGGAAAAGGTTACAAAACCATCTCTAAATAGTTTGTAGTCCCCCAATCCAAAATCAGACAAATTGTGTTCAAAATGAGGAAATTCAAATCCAACTAACAAAGATCACTCCAAGAGGAAGACGTGTAATAGTCTGCGAGGTCATAAGGAGCCAGGGTAACATCTAAGCAACTAAAGGCCTCTCTCATATTGGCTAATGTCAATATTCATGGGTCCACCATCAGGAGAACACTGAACAACAATGTTGTGCATGTCAGGGTTGCAAGGAAAAAAACCACTGCTCTCCAAAAAGAACATTGCTGCCCCTCTGCAGTTTGCTAAAGCTCACATGGACAAGCCAGAAGGCTATTGGAAAAATGTTTTGTGGATAGATGAGACCAAAATAGAATTTTTGGTTTAAATGAGAACTGATATGTTTGGAGAAAGGAAAACACTGCATTCCAGCATAAGAACCTTATCCCATCTGTGAAACAGGCTGGTGGTAGTATCATGGTTTGGGCCTGTTTTGCTGCATCTGGGCCAGGGTGACTTGCCATCATTGATGGAATAATGAATTCTGAATTATACCAGTAAACTCTAAAGGAAAATAGCAGGACATCTGTCCGTGAACTGAATCACAAGAGAAAGTTGGTCATGCAGCAAGACAACAACCCTAAGCACACAAGTCATTCTACCAAAGAATGGTTAAAGAAGAATAAAGGAAATGTTTTGGAATGGCCAAGTCAAAGTCCTGACCTTGATCCAACAGAAATGTTGTGCAAAGTCCTGAATTAAGCAGTTCATGTGAGGAAACCCACCAACATCCCAGAGTTGAAGCTGTTCTATACTGAGGAATGGGCTATAATTCCTCCAAGCTGCAGGACTGATTTGTTTAATTGGGTTCTCTATATCAACTTTTAGGACATGTGTGAAAATGCTATTATGTTTTAGGTCATATTTCTGCAGAAATATAGAATATTCTAAAGGATTCATAAACTTTCAAGCACCACTGTATATTAATGCCAAGGACACCTATTAATTACATTGTTTCTGATTACTGGTATTTATATAAAGGGCAATGTTGTTGTTATTGTTGTTGGTGGTGGTGTTATTGTTATTATTATTATTATTTCTGGTTCTTCAAATGTGTCCAGGGAAACAAGTACACATAAATGAGACGAATTCTAAGCAACACACTTATCTAAATGAGATACCAGGCCCAGTACACGTAATAGTCAAAAGAACATTTTGCATTATATAATGACAAAGCCTATTTAAAAGATTGTGGATTAAAAATAAGCAAAGCACTGTAAGCTTCAGGACAGCTGCCTCATATGAAAACGCTGTGTGACGTTTCAGGCAGTGTACCTGAGATTAACACCCACTGCTTGCTGGCTCACTGTGAAAACACAGCAAGGAGGTTTTCCAGGACACACATCTCCATGGCCTTCTAGTTCCATTATGAACAAGAATAGCATGTTGTATGTCAACAGGGACAGTTTTGAAAAGACTATGAATGAATTTTTCAAGGGCTTAATGTGTTAAGACGTAAACTTTTAATCAACAGAATCTGACGATGACAATACATAGACTATATCATATATACTTTCATACAATTCCATCATGATTTGATAAATGTACTGTAAAATCACCGGCATTGAATTAGCATTAATATATTTGAGCCCCAAGGAGTTGTCAGAATTATTGTACTTACTGAATAATTCAGTAAGAAGTTACTGAATATTATGCTTTAAAACGAATAAATGAATAATAACACAATAATTATAAGAGTTTAAGGGATTCAATTCACACTAGTAGGGTATATTCAGTTTTAATGACTTTACTATCTAAAATGAACAGTAACATTTAGATGTTATTGTTCAACCATTTAAATGTAACGTTGCTACAGATCCACAGGCTGATGCAGCATATTAGATTTCAGGAGGGGCAGCAACATGCATGCAGATGTAAGAATGTGAGCTGATTATATCTGTTACAGATGAGATCCGGACTGCCATGGCAACCACCATGCAAGACACAAGAAAAGTCACAGACACAATGAGAGCCAGTCTAAATACAGCATGTGTAACTTGAATATAATTGTCAAGTCAGGGTACATTCTGTTTAAAAGTACACACAGTCATGTTAAAAAAAATAAGTATACCGCATGGAAATTGTTGGATTTTATTTTTATTTTTTTTGGGACATATTTGGACAAGCGAACATTTGATCCTCCTAGTAAACAGTGCCTATTAATAAAGTTGATATACTTGAACAAAACCAAAAATAAAATTGGCTTTTTCCAATCATTTATTCTACAGAAATATCAATAGATGTGATATTCTCCTGTGAAAAAAGTAAGTACACCCTTGGCCTCAGAAGCTAGTATTGCCCCCTTTAGCAGAAATAAGTTCTTGTTGACGTTTTGCATAATTGTAAGATGTTTGAGGGTTCTCTTGCGTGTACTGCCCATTTCAAATCCCCCCCCAACATTTCAATGGGATTCAAATCCAGGCTTTGACTAGGCCATTCCATAACCCTTCATTTCTTCATTTTGATCCATTCCTTGGTGGATTTGATAGTGTGCTTAGGATCATTATCCTGTTGAAAGGTTCACTTTCGGTTCAGCTTCACCTTTCGAACAGATGTCCTCACATTATCTTCAAGCACTCTTTGATATGATGCAGAATTCATAGTTGAGTCTTGCAAAGTCTTTTTCCTGGCACGCCTCGCATGCAGGTCAAATTTGTACAATCTCTTTCTGATTATAGAAGAATGCACTTTGACACCAACAATTTCTAGACTTATTAGCAGATCCTGTAATGCAATTTTGGGGTTCTTGGAGACTTATTATCAGACAGTCTGCTCTTGGGTTGAATTTGCCGGGACGGCCAGTCCTAGCAAATTGCCAGTTGTTTGAAATCTTTGCCATTTGTAGATGATTTACGTTACAGTGGAATGATGTATTTTAAATAATTTGGAGATCTTTTTAAATCCCTTGCCAGACTCACAGGCATCCACAACCTTTTTCTGAAGGGCTTATAGACCTCTTTAGATCTTTACATGATGACATCACACACCTCAATAACAAAGGGAACACCAGACTCTAGATATGAGAGGGGTATAAATAAGACAGCTTCCACCTGTACTCCCTAAGCAGGTTCTAATTACTGACACCCAATCATGAACACCTGATACTAATTTTATGGATTTGAAGGTGTGATAAATGAAGAGGTGTACTTACTTTTTCCATGTGACCGATCTGTTTTTTGTTATGTCAATTGTTATTTCAATGTCAAAATGTCAATTTTATGTGTCATTTGACCTTTATTAATAGGCAGTGTTTCAAAGAGGATCAAATGTTTGCTTGTCGAAATATGTCAAGAAAGCCAACCATTTCCATGGGGTGTACTTATTTTTTAAAATGACTGTAAGTGAAAAGGCAAATATAAAACAAAATGTTATAATTCTATTTGGAATAACAGACCTCTGCACAATAAATGGCTCATTCCCATGCTGAAAGTCGTCCCATGATGTCCCAAGGACATGACTACATTCCCCCAAATACAACACAAGAACAGAAACCAAATACTATTTTTGAATATCTTACCTTCTTCTGACATATTGCAGATATTTCAGCTGTTTGAGTGAAACAATATAGGATATTGTTATTCAAATGTCACTCCTCTGCCAAAGTAGAAATTTGTGCTAGCACATCCTGAATATGTGGAATGTTATATGTTGGTCCACCATAGCTCAATCCAGATGTGTACCATACTTGACTCTCTGGTGAAAGCTTTACATTTGGAATATTTATAAAGGAAAATGAGCAGGAGGTTCATAAATAAATGCAGTTTTATAGTTTATCATCTCACTTGCAAGGTTAAATTATTCATTGTAACCAGAATTTCTGTGTGTGGTTTGACTGTGTCTATGAGTGTGTCCATGTGTTGGGTGTGTTATTATTCAACATAAAATAACTACAAGATGAATAGTAATGCTGACCTTGAGGTAAGAGCACATCAACCAGCCACTCTGCATGGTCTCTACAGATGCAAAACATAAGAAAAATAGCACTAGTACACACATGAAACATTCATACCTCATACAAGATAGGTTTAAACACTAATATTGACAACTGGTAGCACTCTACCAACCCTGCTTACTCTGACTCAATTTTTCTCTTTCAACATCTCTTTGCACAATGCTACAGGTAATTTACATGATGACGGCAAATGAAAAGCAAGATTAATGAACAGGGTAAAACCCACAGCTGTTTAATTAACAATGATAATGTTACAGACTCTTGGCAAAGAGGGGATAATATAACCATGGTAACTACTCATGTGAGCAAACACCACGACTGGTCAGACACTCATTCACAGACCACTGTGTACCTAGAGTGTACCTAATAAATAAAGCCTACCCTGCAATCCTCTGACTACATTCTTCACAGATATACAGAGGAGGAGGCTTGTCTCCCAGAGCAACCGAGAGAGTCGGGTCGATGCACATCTGAGTGGAAAAATACAACAGACATGTTACTGGACTCCAGGCTCACATTATCACAATAACTGTCATACAAATTAGACAATATCAGCAATAGGAAAAGGCCATTAGTAAGATGCACATTGGCTGTCTACCATGTAACTTATCTTCAGATATGCACCTAAAGGTAGGATTTGTTGACATTGTCGGAATCATTTGAGATTTAAATGTCACAAGCACACACACGCTACAATATGTTGGAATAAATTCATTGCCACATTAAAGCCCTGAAGTACTTATTCTGTTTAATGACAAGGGTCAGTAGTTGGGCTGCAGCTCTTAATACAATGGCCAGTAATTTACAGCGCTCTTCTACTCATGCGATCACCCCATCCGCTAGCAGCACCGGGTCATCTCTTCCAATTAATCTCCCACACCTCCAGCCCAGAACGAACTGCCCCCTCTCAGGCCCACAGTAATTGAAATGCAGGACATGTCTATTACTGTTTCATTCTCACTTCAGTGTGCAAGCTGAGTCAATACTGACGGAGAAGGACAAATGGCTACAGACATTATCAGGGACGTGTGCGGGTGTGTGTGTGTGTGTGTGCATGTGTTTTATAAAGGTGTGAGCATCTTACTATATATACCATATATAGTGGAAAATGCAACTGAAAGGAACTAGATGCATATAAATACATATATACTGAAATGAGATCAACTTTAGTAAACCAGTTTGTACTGTACCTTCACTGCAGGCTTATTAATTGAATTCTGACACTCAATATGTTGGCAGTGAAGGGGATTCCAAGCTGCAGAAGTGGGGGAGAGGAGCAAAGGAGAAAGAAAAGAACATTTTACATATTAATAGTGTGATTATCAGCAATAACTAGAAAAAAAAAGAATATGAAAAACAGCATGAAATCAGATATTTTGGTGATTTAAAGCTCTTAGAGTGCCAGTCAAGTGTTTGGCCTCATCTACTCATTTTTTCTCTGTTTTCAATAATTTACACATTTTAGAAACACATTGAAGACATCGTAGCTATGAAATAACACTTATCGCAGCAGTATGTAGTGACCAAAATGTTAATGACAGCTTCGCACAAATTATCTTCACTAGCTCTATAAGAGATGCTTTTTCCCAGAAGTCTTGAAAAAACAAAAACAAATCCACATATCCTAGGCACTTGTGGGATGCTTTTACTACATAAAAATTGCTTAATAAATTTCCATTAAAAAAGATATTTTGGAAGTAATGTCATACAACATTAACCGCATTATTAATTTTGTCTTAGAAACAAATTTTAGCACAAGTCATTAGATCATGAAAAGCATACGTTCAATAAGGTGTGTACAAACCTGTGAGTGTATATATAAGCAGAACTTAATGGACCAACAACATTGACTTACCTGTGTACTGGAGCCCCCTGTACTCACTAATTGCACCTGGAGGCTTGAGATTAGGCCAGTAATGGAAGAGCATTTGAACAGCAGGAGGCTTTACTTGGGATGGTCCATAAGATATTACATACAGAAGGTCCTAAAACAGTACAAGAATCATTTTGAGAGACAATGCCCAACATGGAAATATTCTCAAAAGATAATAGGATCTAAAAACACTACCTTCCACACTTCCTGCTTATACTTCATCAGGCACTCCAAAAGCTGGCAGTGGTACACTAATATCAGCATAACAACAGCTGATCAGCTAATGTTTATTTTCTTGTCATTATTCAATGATTAAATTCTCCAGAACACTGGAACACATAAAAATATCTACCTGGGTTTGAGGTATACTGCATAGCAATCATTAGCATAGAGGAAGCAGATAGATTGACGTACGTAGGGACCCCTCCTTCTCTCCGAGTTGAACCCACTTTAAAAAATCAAAAGGCATTAGTTTATAAAAAATAAATGGTAATGTTTACATTAAGGTTTCCTTAGCTGATAATATTTACTGCATGAGTTAACATTAAGAAGCCACGAACTTCAACAAATCACATAATATGTAACCATATAAGTAACTAATAAGTAATTAAATTGATATTTAATTGTTAACAAAATATGTCTGCATTCAATAATGGTTACGCAATCCATGATTAAAAGTAAGTCCACATAAATTAGCACAAATTTGTACTGTAGTCACTTTGTTAGTGTTACTTATGGTCTAATAATAATAAAGTACATGGTCACTCAATGCAACCTTTATGAAAAGAATTGCCAAAAAATAATAATAATACTGTAAGGACAAATGAAAAACTATTGCAAGGCTGCAAGACTGAATAATGTCTATAGCTTGTTGTCACCTCCCATGAAAATCATTTCAGATAAAAAACAGATGTGTACAGTTCCTCTCACTGTCACCAGTATCCTGGGAATTCAAGCTGTGAGAACATCATGTTGATCTTTGGGACAGAGTGTTCCATTTTACTTGGCACTATATGTGATATCTATGCTATTGAAGACGGTCTTTTTTCTTTGCAAGCCCAAAAAAGAACAAGATGTATATGACTACGTATTATATGCTCTATACACTCATAGAAAAGACAGCGGCCATTTAAACTCTGTAGATTAAATACAGTTAAATGAAACACTACATAATAATAATAATAATAATTATTATTATTATTATTATTATTAGTAGTAGTAGTAGTAGTAGTAATAGTAGTAGTACTATAAATAATAACAGCATAATACTCACATATAGCCATAGGGAGGAAGGACGTGCTCAGGTATTCTATGATGTCTTTATGTAGGAAGGCAGGGAAGGTGGCTAAGGTGGAGATCATAGTATAGGGCAAAGTGCTGAGAATATCATCGCTGAGAAAAGGTAGAAGGCAAGTTGTCGTGTAAAATATGGCCTGCCCCAGATCTGATGAGGGGAAGAGGAAAAAAGTAAAGAGACAAAAAGAGAAACTAATGTAACAGGCTCCTGCTCTACATGTGGATTTAGATTCACACAATTTCCGGTAATGCTAAAGGTTGTATGAAATTATTTTCATTGCTTGTATAAAACAATATTGGAAGAAATAGTATTGTATGTGTGGGTATGACACATGACAGTCAGCAAATCACTGAAATTCAAGGCATAAAGAAAAGGAAACTTTACTATTTTAATGACTGACTTAGAAAGCATGGATCATTCTTTGCTCAGTAAAAACCACCATAAATAGACAGCTTATCTTCAGCGGGGGGTAGAGCACTTGGGCTCTAACGTTTGATAAACTTTTCATGCCATACAAAGAACCAATATGGTGGCAAAGACACTAGAGCAGGTCACAAGCACAAAAATGGCTACCTCCGTATATTGAGTGCATAAGTTCAGTAAGTCATAGCTATCACGTTGGCGATTCTTTAATTGCTGTGAATCTAAAACATGAGGAGATTTTCAATATTTATTGACCAGAATATAATACAGTTTTGATATACCGTATATATTTATACAAGCATATCAAAAGTATATAACTTTGGTGCTTCACTTTTTTTTGTTTCACTGGACTGAATGACATGTTAGGGTGTTGTACACCCTGACTAGTGATCACTCACCGTGCTGACCATGCTGCAGCAGGGGCACCAGGTCAAGCAAGGTGACGAGGGTGGCATAAAGCCCCTGATAGTCCAGAGAGGGGTACTCTGAGAGCTGAGCGTCCCGACTCTGCTGGGCGGCCCCCCCCCGGTCGGCCGGGGCGTCCCGCAGAACGCTGTAAAGGAGGGAGCGAGTAACTGTAGGGTTGATGGAACTGACTTGTGGTCTTAGAGATGGGGTGAGTGGGAATGGCACAGGAAAAAGACACATGGTCATGGGCACGGCCAAATTGGAAGCTTCCTGGCTCTCCTTCCTGCCTGTACGGGACAGGATGCTGCTCCGGGGGAGAGGGGAACAGGGGAAAAAAAGAGACAACAAAGACACAAAGAAACAGCACATTACATTGAAATGGCTCTACAGAGACAGTGTAAGTAGAAAAGAACCAAACCCAGATAAACCCCACATAGGATGCAGTGTCTCCACTCTTACATCACTGAGCATGTCTGTTTTTTCTTTTTGATTTTTTAAAATTATTTTTGACTTATGAAAGTGGCATTACTTCCTTAAAATTATTGTTTTATTTTATTGAAAAACAAAAAGGTGCCAACAGAAGCTTGCAAAGAACTGCAATGATCACTGCATCTCATGCGTATCTGGTGACAAGGAGCAAAAATATAAAAAAAAAAAAAAAATGGCATGTTTTCAGTGGCAGCCCCGTACGTCTCCAGAGGAAAAGCGTTAAAGCAACACTGACCCCTCTGATTAAATCAATTGCGGGGCAGCCGTGCAGGTCAAATCATTTAGGAGGCCAAATAACCATGCTTTGTTCAAGAAACAAAAAAGAAAGAATGGCAGGGGCTGTCAAAGATGAGAGCAATTTCAAATTGGTTCGGGCACAATACAGAGATGACACTTCTGAAACATGCTTCAGCCAGTAATAAACATGTATGTGAGGTTAGACTAAAAGTTCCCTGGTCACAACACATGTTTATTGCATCATAAAAAATAATGTCAGTATGTAAGTACATTATGATACTTGTTCAGTATCATTGGGGAAGAGAACTAATGAGATCCAACAGGCATATGGATTTCAGTTCTAAAATAAATGTAGCTAGTCTACGGTTAGGGAAGAAACTGTAATGGAAAAGGAATAAGGTTGCTTCAAACGGGATGGCTGGTAGCATTATGCTTGTGGACTAATGGGGGATGGACGTTTGTGTTTGCTGTCTCCTGGAAGTATTTTTCCCTAATTCTCTGAAGGAAAATGGCAGCAAAATTTCATTGGACTATGATGGGCTTGAGAGCGTTGGGAAGAGAAAACATTTTGTCTTTTGATGCACATTACATAAAAACAGTGTGATGTGTCATTGGTCAAACTGCAAACTCTATAAACATTTCTCTATAAACATATGCATGTCATTGGTAGAATTCAGTTCAACATTTCTATTACATGTTAACAGTGATGCTAATACACAAAACAGAATAGCATAAAATTATACTCTATAAGATTTCAGCTCTGCTGTTTTTATATGCATCCTTTTTTACAAATGCATAATAGACAATACATATATTAATTACAACAGAATAAACGGAATCATAAAGAGTATAATTTTAAGTCCTAACTAAGTTTTTAACTAATAATTTATGTTCATGATCAGTATATTTTCCTCAAATAGTAAATACACAAAACACAATCAGTCACACACACACACACACACACACACACACACACATACACGCACACTGATGCTATTCTGCATGTCCAAACATGTGTAATTCAAGACTCTATGGAGAAGAAAGCAATTAAAGAATTCTGTCTTATATAAACAATGACATATTGTATAATTAGTGACGTTTTAATTGATATAAATAATTTTATAAATAATATAATATAATATAAATTTAGCCCTATAACCTAAATAATAATCATGACAGTAAGTGTAAATTTGTCTCACTCATTCAAATAGCTTGATCTCGACTGCTACTTATGTGCCAGATCAAATGAGAATTTACTAGCTTTTTTGGTCCCTTACTCAGACAGCATAAACTTTCCCACAAGACTTCCTGCCCTTTTCAGTTACGTGTCATTAGCCCCCTGCAGCAGTCCTGCTGAAACATTACTGTGGCCGTGTATCAACTATCCATTTGGCTGCTCGATCCTCTCTCTGTCTGCCTCTCTCTCTCTAAGACTGTGACATATGCTGCATCCCTGCCATCCTGCTCTCAAGCTTCACTGCTCATCTTTTTTACCTCGGGCTCTCCGTAAAACAGGTGTCTGAAAAAACATAAGCATAAAAAGTATTTTAAACTGCTTACTTTTTTACTTTTTGGAAAATGAGTTATGGCCCTTGCATATACAGGTTGTTATCACTGCTGTCCTTCGTGTAACCTACATTTATATTAGGCATTTCTGCAAAAAATGCTGAAACTAATTTTGAACTATTTATGAAATAGATAATGTTTATCTTATGTGCAAGGCTACTAGATCATGCTCTATTCAGTAAGCAATAAAACACAATGGGGCGTGCTGTTGCAGGAAAATGACAATGTGACACTGTGTCAATGTGTCCATGACCACGTTTACATGGACAGCAGTAATCTAATTATTGACCTTATTCTGAATAAGACAATATTGTGATTAAGGTGTTTACATGAGTCGATTTTAGAATACTCCTTTCATGTTCCTGTTTTACATGTTATAGAACATAGTTCAATTAACGGCACGTCATTACGTCACCGCACCACATTGTCCGACGTCCCTCCATAATTTCACGTTTGCCATAAAACGGTTGAGCACTGCAGTGTGTGATCGTGTCCTGTCGCAAAATGTGGTGAAAACTCTCACACAACGTTAATAGTGTGATTAAGCTGTTTACATGTCTGTAATACAAGTCGATAATGCGACTAAAACAGGAATACTCCACACGTCTTAATTCAATGTGTGTTTACTTCGAGTATGACCTTAATCGGACTAAGGTAATTAAAAATTGCTGTTTACATGGTAGTTTCTTAATCAGAGTATTGTCTTAATCGGGTTAATAGTGGATTATTGTTGTCCATGTAAACGCACTGAATGACAGGGTGATGTGATGAATTATTTTCCAATAACAGCAAAAACTCTCTTAAATTCCTCTTATACCACATCAATTTGCCAATGATTGCAGTTAATATGAAATAAATATTAAGAAAGACACCACATCCATTTATAATTACATATATTTTTTACCTCTTAAAGTTAATAAGACATAACTGGAATCCTTCAAATCCCACAAATCCCTCTTCCATGAAGACTTCCCCATGTCGGAAAACTTAAAGTTACAGCTTTACCTCTTTCTGTTACAGTGCTGACACTGCAGGCTCCTCCCAAAAACGCTAAATAAACAACTCCTCAGAGGAAGCTTCACCAGATCAACAGTTAAACATTAATCATTTTATGTGGAACATCCACCAAGTCCCTGTGTAAGTTGTTACTATAGGATAAATTAAATATTAGAACAAATGCACTAATATAAACTAGGGATGGGCGATATCTTATTGTTTGCGATATACCGGTAGAAATTCTCCCCACAATAAGAATTAGTCTTCTCGCGATAATAACGATAAAGCCTAGTTGATGACGTATTTCTGTGTGCGACGGTCTGCGACCCGTTCGGAGCTCACGTGCAGAGCGAAAACAAGCATGGCGGAAGGTGGACGTGAAGCTGAAGAGGAGTTAATCGCTAAATGAAGAGCTACCTCTATAATCTGGAACTGGTTTGGTTACAGAAAATCAGTTTTACTTTTAGATCAATGTTTGTGTTTCTGAGGCTCTCAAGACTGCAAGCAGCTATCACTTGTAGCCAAAAACAGCGGTGCATGGTACTATATTTATATCGTCACTAATATCGTTATCGCAATAAATACCTGAAAATATTGTGATATATTTTTAAGTCCATATCGCCCATCCCTAACATAAACCTTGAAATATTGACAGAGCTGTGCTGTCAGAGAATTAATCAACAGCTTCAGACTAATCAAAATCAAACATTCAACAGCAGTGGGGTATAAATACATTTAAGTACTGAAAGATCTTTTTAATTCCCTTGATGTTGTATAGTTAAGGTTGAAATGTTTTTTTTATGGATCACAGAGAGAGTATGGAGCAAGCCAAATGCAAAAAAAACCCATAATTTTGACTATTTCGGCACAGAGAACTAGGCAGAATTCAAAACATACAGCACTAGCGATCTGTACTGTACCATTGCCACTATAGTGTCTACACTACACTACAAATAATAAGACACTAAAGATACTAATTGTGCCTGAATAACCTAAAACTACTTAAAGCTGAACACTAAAACTCACATGTAGTGTGTATCTTTACTTCACCTGTTGGTCCAAGCGTAGTACACTTACCTGAGCAGGGTTTGAGAAAAGTATTTCAGTGTGTTTGCAATGTCTGTCCCAGATGGCACAGGGTAAATATTGTGTAGCACACGGTTGTGATACTCTTGCAAGTATCGAATCTTAGAGGCAACTAAACAAAGAGCAAAGTGATACATAATCAACAGCAAGCAAGGCCTGAGTGCCTTCACTGAGGATTAAAGAACATAAGTTGGCCTATAGATCAGCCAAATCTGCTGTTTTAATTGTACTGTACACCATGACTGGACACACACACACACAGGGATGGACAAAAAATATTGAGATTGTCAAGGCAGCTTATTTATTCCCAGAAGCCATTCAAAAGCCACAGAACTTCAAAGTGTATATGACATTCATGTTAGACACAGAAAATAGGAGACAAACACAAAAAAGGTATAGTCAACGATTTTGGCAGACGTTAACCAAAGCTAGGTTTGTTAAACTCAAATTTCAAACAAATACAACCAATGTTAAGCCCACAGAAACACATGCACAGTGAAGGGCATCTGAATGCTAGTGCAGGAGGGATGTTTTCTGAAGTTTGGAAAGTAGAGACACCTTCTTGCCCTAATTGGTTCAACGTTAGTGGTCCACATAATGTGTTTTTTTCTCTCTTTAACAGTCTGGGACACAACAGAGACCAGAGGTTTATATCTCAAGCTGTCAGAACAGGAGAATGTATTACACATATCACAAAATTAATTCCAGTTTAAAAATCGCTGAACGCATCTTTAAACACTAGCTAAGTTCTGACTGTTTATTCCTGTTCACCAGGGATTAACAAGTGCTTTTGTGAGGGAAACGCAAGACTTCGGGCCTTCCTTCTGTTTCATCCCCTTCTATAAAGTCTACACTCCTGGGCAAAAAAATGGGACAAGGCCAAAATGGCAAAATATTAAGCTTTTAATGGTCTTAAAAACAAATCATTGGTCAGGAAATTAGCAAGAATTAAACAGATGCACTCCTGAGACCTCCTGTGTTTTAACTTTATGATGGTATGGCATTATTCATCAATGTAATTCAATGGCTGAACTGAACGTGTCAAAAAAAAAACCCTCCAACAGTTAAGTAACAATACTTGGGTTATATATTCTTATTTAATTTGCTTTTAAGTTGAAATGGCTTTAATGCACTCTGCATGAAATATAGCTGTTGTAATATCTTGAAATGCAAACCAACACAAATTATTTCTTTTATGGCACAATTTCAACCCAAACAAATGACACTTCTTGGTAAGCCAAATCCTATCCCAGTGAACATTTCATAAATTAGCCATCTAAGTGTTTTTTTTTTTGTTTTGTTTTGTTTTTTAATGTTCTTGATCTTGTTGTAACGTTCAGCTTGCTCTGAGCATCTATCTAACCTTTAGTGTGTGGCCGGTCAGGTCAGAAGTGAGCCGTAGATAGTTGCTGCATTTCCACTGTTCCTGTGAGTCATACTCAGGTGTGTTAAGTGCAATCTTCTCCTAACACTCATGGTCTCGCTGTTCACAGATCATGGTATCGATCAAAACATACTGTAGCATACGAACCCATAAGAAAGAGACAGTGAAAGAGAGAGAGAGAGAGAGAGAGAGATGTTCGTGGTTTGGATAAAGCTTATGTTTGATTTTATAGTGTTTACATTTTATTTACAATTAGTTCTTAATTTTTGCTGATGTGCCTTAATATCCAATTGTGCTACACCTGTTCGTTTTGATACATTATTACTAATAAAGAAAAAAAAAACAACCTAGTCTATAGACCTCTTCTCCACAACATGCAGAAGGATCACATGAAGCTTTCTACCAGTCAGATTTGGAAGACCATTTTCCAGCTCGACCTTGAGAACCTTGAGAAAAGCCATGTCTTGCCCAAACCTTTCACGTTTAATTCATAAGCCATCACTTGATTCTTCCTTCGTTTACAATTCACCTACACAGAAAACATCTCCTCCTTCATCATGTCCTGCAGCCTGGAGGACGTGTTGCAGCCTGCTGCGCCTTTGCAACGTGTCTCTCTCGCTCTCTCTCTCTCTCTCTCTCTCTGTCTCTCTTAGGGTCTCTCTCTCATCTCGAAGGGCAGCTACGTTCAACACATCTTATATTCAACAATGACCATCACGTCGGCGTGAAATAAAACACAAACGTGTGCCAAATGTACTTACACTGTTCTGCTTTCGTAGACATGCTGAAACCTCGGTGAGAATCATAGAGGAGTCACAGTGGAGATGTGATTTAACCCTGCGGTGTTTGCTGTCTTTCCCCCCTCAGTGTTGAAAAAGTGAGCGGAGCCCCCCTCGCGCTCCGGCTCGCGCAGGTTATACCACTATCGTCACAGCATCTCCAAACGGTATTCACTAACCGAAATAAGCGTGACTACTCCCTCCTTCTCCGAGGCAGTCTGTCGTTTCCCCGCGTCTCCTTGTCTCTGAGGTAGCCTAAATGTTCATATTGGGTTCCTAGTATTCGCGGTAAACATCAACAAAAGGTAGGTTAGTCTACCCGACTCACCTTTGTATCGCGAATGGACTATTCCGTGTCGAACATTTTCCATTGATGATATTAATTTCTGGCTAGCATGACGTTGTAAGGGGGATTTCATGTATTTAAGTGTTTTTCTGTTTGTTTGTTTGGTGGTTTGTTTATTTATTTTTTTTTTTAAATAAAATTATCATAGGTGAAGCTGCTGGTTGTTTCTCATAATAAGTGTGCTGAAGGTGCAACAGTTGGTTTGTAAGAAATTATTTTAAGTGGAATAGCCCTAGTCCTCCTATATTGTATTGTAATGGCATACATGAGTATGAGATCAAGTGGTAGTGAAATTATTAGAACCAACCATGGGTAGATTCATATTCTGATTTTATATATGTAAATATAAATTTATCTATCTAAATATCTCAATAAAATATCTACCATCTAAATAAGATATAATTTAGAAGGTTACACTCAGAAATAAAGGTATCTGTAATAAAAGTAATAACGTTATCTGTACTTGTTGCAGATGTATACTATTTTCTTGTTGCAGATGTATACTCAAAAGGACCTTGTCCTTTGCATGGAATGTGAATATACTGTAGTTTGCCTTTAAATCTTCATTCTAAGGTCCAATTATATGCCTTGAAACATTTTGAAAAGTACACTATTCTGTATTATGTTTCCATGTGAGATATAGCCTACATAATAATGATACAAGATGTAGCTACATAGTAACTGTAGCTTCCCAGCAGCAAGGAAATGTACAGTTTGGTACCTTTATGTCTGAGAGTGTACATTAGATCCTTACACATTATATTTCATTATATAGTAGTCATGGGGAAAAGAAAGTACACCCTCCTTCAATTCTATGTTATTATTTATCAGTGCCTAAATAACAATTGGGTGGTCCTCACCAACCTCTATAAACAAACAAACAAAAAAAATTGTCATTTGTAAACCAACATTCAGAAGCCAGGTTGGAAAATAAGTATACAGTTCCCTTCCTAGTTCTACAGTTATTAAGAGAGTAATTAGCACCCAGGTGTTACTAAAGAAATACAGAAGATGAATCAAAACAAAGTGTGACTACCTCTATAAAAGCAGAACCTTTGGCAGTTTGGTGTTCTGGAGTACTCTGGTTGGTGTGTGTGTGTGTGTGTGTGTGTGTGTGTGTGTGTGTGTGTGTGTGTGTGTGTGTGTGTGTACATCATGCCAAGAAGAAAGAACATCAGACATGACCTCAGAGAAGTAATTGTTGCTGCTCATCAGAGTGTGTGGGGGGGGACTTAAGTCTGGTGTATTGGCAAAATTGCATCTGAACAAACCAAAAATTTCTGGAACAATATTCTTTGGTCTGATGAGCTCAAGGTGGAGATGTTTGGTCATCATACACAGCTCCATGTTTGGCGTGTTTGATGTTCTTTCTTCTTGGCATGAACACACCAGAGTGCTCCAGAACACCAAACTGCCAAAGATTTTGCTTTTATAGAGGTAGTCACACTTCTTTTTGATTAACTAATCTTGTGTATTACTTTAGTAAAAACTGGGTGCTAATTACTCTCTTACTAACTCTCTTAAGCCCTTCTCTCCGGATATAATATGGCAGCACGACTTAAGTTTGCAAAATTGCATCTGAACAAACCAAAAAAGTTCTGGATGAGACCAAGGTGGAGATGTTTGGTCTTCATGCACAGCGCCATGTTTGGTGAAGCCAAACACAGCATATCACCACAACATACCAATTGTTAAGCTTGGTGATGGAGGGGTGATGATTGAGCTTGTTTTGCAGTCACTGGAACTGAGAAACTTGTAGTCATTGAAACAATGTGGGGCATCTGTCCAGCAGCTTAAGCTGGGTCGAAATTTAGTTATTCAACAGGACAATGATCGCAATCACACTAGCAAATTGACATCTGAGTGGCTAAAGAAGAAGAAATGAAGGTGTTGGAATGGCCAAGTCAAAGTCCAGACCTCAACCCATTGAGATGCAGTGGTGGGATCTTAATAGAGCAGTGCATAAACAAATGTCCTCAAACATCAATGAACTGAAGCAATGTTGTAAAGAAGAGTAGGTCAAAATTTCTCCAAAACAATATGACAGACTGTTAACCTCCTACAGAAAATATTTACTTCAAGTTATTGTTGCTAAAGGTGGTTTTTATATGTTTTTTTTATACTTATTTATAGCATGTACTTATTTTTTTCCACCTAGTTTCTGAATGTTGGTTTACCTTTTTGGGGAAAATTATTACATATTGAAATCTGTTATGTGTTTTTGCCACCTGAGATTATTTGTTTGTTTATAGAAGTTGGTGAGAACCACACAATTGTTATTTAGGCCCTAATAAATAAAGACGTAGACTTGAAGGAAGGTGTACTTAATTTTCTCATGACTTTCCATATTTGTATTTGCTTTACTCTTTAATAAGTGTGGCAATCATATGATGCAATAGTAAATAAACTTCAGAACTGTTGTATTTAGACTTTGTCAAGTGAGAAATCACATTTTATTTCAGCAAGCAAAAAGCTATGTGATGTGGCAGAGAGTGAGTGATGTAGGTTGTCCCTAAGTTCAAACTCCTGAAGGTGGTGTTTGGCGGTATACTGGGATGTGGTACATGATCCAACCAGCAGGGACCAGGAGACCAAGTGCAAAGATGGACATGGTAAACACCGTCTGCTGTGGAGATACAAGTGGGAAGTAAGAGATTAAACACTGTTCACATTTTGCTGGATAGTGACTGTACTATGTTTTAAGTGCCCCCCCCCCAAATACAATACATATACAAATACATATACATACACTACATGCACCAGAAAAGTGTCTCTCAACACTGGTCACAAGTTTAAATTGTATATGTTTTCATCACTTAAGCCTATGAATTTATTTAAGATGCATATAAACTGAAAAGTATACCCAGAGATAAATATTCTAACAATAATTAACACATATTATCAATGAACTGAAAAGTATTTTTGCACTGACAACCTGATATAAGTGTCAATCTATTTAGAATGCATCAATACCACTATATGTTCATATGTTTTGGGGAAAAAATTATGAGCAGAGAAGCTTACTAATGTTTTCACACCCATTTCACCACAAGCAACGAAAGCCAGGGCACTTTTGCAAAATTACTTCAAATAAGTTTCATTTTCAATTCCTCATATCTTAGACTTCATATCACTTCTTTATATCTCAGTGTTTTAAACATGGGATTGAGAGGTGGAAAAAAATCAAAAGAGATTTTATGAGCTAATGGGAAGTCTATTGCTATCTAGTAAACAGAAATTAAAGAAAATAAGCCTGAGACTGAAAAACCACCACAAACTGTTGTCTATCCAGCTTAAAATGTAGAGTTTATATATTGTGAGCGGAAACCACAAGTCATTGTGGTTGTTTATGTGTGTGTGGGATTGTTGGTGGCGGCAGGGGGGTGCTTCATGGTAGATGGTTCCTGACTGCAAATCACAGAACTAGATCCCACTGTCAACTCCCTGCTACTCTCAAAAGTCATCAGTAATTACCTTAATGCAAATGGACAAGAATTGCTAAAAGTTTGCACTTAAACCTGCACACTTTATAAAAACCTTTTTTTCCCCCACACACCAAGAGGAAATATATACTCAGTTTGGTTGCATTCATTCTCATCCAACTTTTCTTGCTGCTTGTTTTACAGTAACATTTTTCATTTTAAAATATGCAAGCATCTTAGGTTTGCAATGATAAACACCAACCATGATTAGTGTTAGGTTTGATCCAGATATTGGATATTGTTGACTATTCTAAAGGGCTTGTTTAATATTATTGATTAATATTATCATTGTTATTGTAATTACATACAATTAGTAACTACTGCCATATAAAACAAGACATTATAACCTCTGCTAGTGATATACTGAGATAACTATAGCATATATCCTGTAGTATTGCTATAGAGGTGGTAAGAAATAAAATTTGCATAAATACATAACAACCAAAAAGAATATACATAACACTGAAGGTATATAAGACTTTTATAATATAGCCTGAATAATAAACTCTTATAAATGCCATTAAATAATCTACACTTAGAATAAATGCAAAACCCTATTGTGTTATTTGGCTTGTCTCTTTGGGGGAACTATTAGATGTTCTATGTAGAACCCTACAAGAAGCTTTTTCTGGGAAAGAGGGTCCTTTAGTGAAAAATCCTTAACTAACCAAAGAGGTTCTTTGAGAAACTTTTACAAAAAATAAAATAATAATAATATTAAGTTATTTATCAATTATAATTTATCCACTACAATGTTCATATTTCTACTGTCAATTTGTCCTAGCTATCAGCTAGGATATCACCTTGGGGGAAAAATATTCTTTAACCTTAAATATACAGAAATGTTAAAACATGGCAATGGTAATATAAATATTTACCCCAGGTCCGATCTTTTCCTTAGGTGGCTTGCAGTAAATATTTGATCTGTGATCTTGTTTGGCCAGCTTCACTCGCACCATAGCCCTGAATTGTCCACGTAGGATTGAAAACATTTTTGATGATAATTCAATAGAGTAATTTGTGCACCCAGTAAAATCCTGAATGATTTATGTGTGTGAACGACAAGAGTGACTTGAAAATATTAATCCTGTTTAGAAACCACAGCAAAATCAGCCTTTATCTTAGCATCAGGGAGGAGTCTTCACTCTTGGGCTGTGGCCATGATCCAAAACTCTGCTGTATCCACTGTCTCAAGAGAATTACTGCAAATAGATTTCCTCTCATACTCCTACTGTATTTTACATAGGAAAAAAGAACATCACATGAATGAATTTACATACAGTATGTATTGCTATAAACTCTAAGGAGACTGCTTGGGTCAGCTGGAGATCCACCAGTAAGTGGTGAACAGAACATGAGGGTTAAACAATTACGGTTAATCTGAGTTTGCAGAACAACAAAATGATACCCGTCATGTAGCAACAGCTGGATTTTGTGTCCCTCAAGAGGAAGCCAGAAGTCATTATGTTACCACAACAGATGGCCCTTTAGAAGGGTATATAAACTCTGTGGACACTGCAAACACATAAATAATATCACATTGATTAGTTATGCATTATGGAACAGTTTTCTATAATGCATTATGGAAAGAGATGAAGCATTGTAGTCTAGACCTGAACAACACAGTGTTAAACAATTCATTATTTTAAAATGGTCATTTATCAAAGATAAAGCAAAAATGAACACATTATTGGATTATATATATATATATATATATATATATATATATATATATATATATATATATATATACACACACACACATATATATACACGTGTGTGTGTGTGTGTGTGTGTGTATATCTGTGTGTATATCTATGTGTGTGTATATATGTATATACACGCAGTGCATCCGGAAAGTAATCACAGCGCTTCACTTTTTCCACATTTTGTTATGTTACAGACTTATTCCAAAATGGGTTAAATTCATTATTTTCCTCAAAATTCTACAAACAATACCCCATAATGACAACGTGAAAGAAGTTTGTTTGAAATCTTTGCAAATTTATTAAAAATAAAAAACAAAAAAAAGCACATGTACATAAGTATTCACAGCCTTTGCTCAATACTTTGTTGAAGCACCTTTGGCACCAATTACCAAGTATTTTTGAGCATGATGCTGCAAGCTTGGCACACCTTTTTTTGGGCAGTTTTCTTAATTTCTCCCATTCTTCTTTGCAGGACTTCTCAAGCTCCATCAGGTTGGCTGGGGAGCGTCGGAGCACAGCCAATTTCAGATCTCTCCAGAGATGTTCAATCGGGTTCAAGTGTGGGCTCTGGCTGGGCCACTCAAGGACATTCACAGAGCTGTCCTGTAGCTACTCCTTTGTTATCTTGGCTGTGTGCTTAGGGTCGTTGTCCTGTTGGAAGATGAACCTTCGCCCCAGTCTGAGGTCCAGAGCGCTCTGGAGCAGGTTTTCATCAAGGATGTCTCTGTACATTGCTGCATTCATCTTTCCCTCGATCCTGACTAGTCTCCCAGTTCCTGCCACTGAAAAACATCCCCACAGCATGATGCTGCCACCACCATGCTTCACTGTAGGGATGGTATTGGCCAGGTGATGAGTGGTGCCTGGTTTCCTCCAGACATGACGCTTGCCATTCAGGCCAAAGAGTTCAATCTTTGTCTTGGTCTTGGTCTGAAAGTCCTTCAGGTGTCTTTTGGCAAACTCCAGGTGGGCTGCCATGTGCCTTTTACTGAGGACTGGCTTACGTCTGGCCACTCTACCATACAGGCCTGACTGGTGGAGTGCTGCAGAGATGGTTGTTCTTCTGGAAGGTTCTCCTCTCTCCACAGAAACACGCTGGAGCTCTGTCAGAGTGACCATCGAGTTTTTGGTCACCTCCCTGACTAAGGCCCTTCTCCCCCGATCGCTCAGTTTGGCCGGGCGGCCAGCTCTAGGAAGAGTCCTGCTGGTTCCAAACTTCTTCCATTTACAGATGATGGAGGCCACTGTGCTCATTGGGACCTTCGATGCTGCAGAAATGTTTCTGTACGCTTCCCCAGATCTGTGCCTCGATACAATCCTGTCTCGGAGGTCTACAGACAATTCCTTGGACTTCATGGCTTGGTTTGTGCTCTGACATGCAGTGTTAACTGTGGGACCTTATATAGACAGGTGTGTGCCTTTACAAATCATGTCCAATCAACTGAATTTACTACAGGTGGACAAGTTGTAGAATCAATCAAGTTGTAGAAACATCTTAAGGATGATCAGTGCAAACAGGATGCACCTGAGCTCAATTTTGAGCGTCATGGCAAAGGCTGTGAATACTTATGTACATGTGCTTTTTTTTTTGTTTTTAATTTTTAATAAATTTGCAAAGATTTCAAACAAACTTCTTTCACGTTGTCATTATGGGGTATTGTTTGTAGAATTTTGAGGAAAATAATTAATTTAATCCATTTTGGAATAAGGCTGTAACATAACAAAATGTGGAAAAAGTGAAGCGCTGTGAAAACTTTCCGGATGCACTGCGTGTATATACATATATATATATATATATATATATATATATATATATATATATATATATATATATACATACACACACACACACACACACACACACACACACACACACACATATATATATATATATATATATATATATATATATATAAAAGGTTATTAACACTTCTTTGCTCACTTGGTTTAAGCAGCCTACAGTCGCCCCCATCTGAGTGACTGTGTTTATTGCAACTTCTCTTCTTATAGAAGAGAAAATTCTATAAAAATTCTGTAAAATTCTATATTCTATAAAATTGTAGAGATTGATTTTATTTTTATCCTGTGTTATACTGCTACTTCAAAAAATATTATAAATTAATTACCATATGTTCAAAGTCCATCCATCCATATTCCATACCGCTTATCCTACACAGGGTCACAGGGAGCCTGGAGCTTATCCCAGGGAAATAAGGAAACAAGGCCAGCCCATCAGAGGGCACAAGTGCACATACATTCGCTCACCTATTTACACACTACGGAAAATTTGGAAATGCCAATCAGTCTACAGTGCATGTCTTTGGACTGGTGGAGGAAACCAGAGTACCTGGAGGAAACCCCCAAAGCACGAGGAGAAGATGTAAGCTCTATGCACACACAGGGTAGAGGCAGGATTCAACCCCGGAGGTGCAAGGCAAATGTGATAATCACTAAACCACCATGCCCCCTGAATGTCCCAATTAAATTTCGGAAAAGATTGGTTTATTAGAATCAGGAAAATCTAAAGTATTGAAAAATGGAAAATATTGCTTTGTAAAAATAAATAAATAATAATAATAATTGTTTTTGTTGATTTGTAATCCCTGTTAATGTTGTTATTGCTGTAGGAATTTAATTATAGAATGTTACTCAGGCCAACATCATAATATGTAGTCAATTTTACTTAGTCTGTTGTTACTTAGTCTGTTGTTCATATAAGATTAAAATATATTGATGAATTTGGAGAATATTTGTTTCAATACCGGTTTATTGAAATTTGTTTTGTTGGTGGGTTTTAAACATGCAATTGAGGGTGGAAGTAAATTAAGTTAAAACAGTGAAAATATGTGTCCCAAATTCCCATCAACAGGCCATCAACATGGTTTTCAGCCAGTCTTGACAAAAAATATAAGTCTAAACATTTTTCCTTCAGACGTAGATAGTCAACACATTGAGAAATTCTCAAATGTATGTGTTGAGGTATTTTGTTTGATTAATGGAAAACGCTTTGATAATTTGAAATTTTAAAAATGTCCCAATATATATGAATTCACTTCATAGCATTACAAGCTAATACGATTTTGTAAACACAGGTTTAGTTTGCAATCAATTAATTAATTGATTCATTAATCAATTAATCAATTATTACAACAATCTTTTGAATGATTAAATAGATAAATCTGTGTGTTATGTTTAAAAGAATGTAATGTCCCTTAACTATTCACCCATCCATCGATTTTTCATACCACTTATCCTACGCAGGGCAGCCTGGAGCCTATTCCAGGGAACTTAGGGCACAAGACGGTGGACAGCTTAGACATCACAGGGCACAATCGCACACACTACGGACAATTTGGAAATGTCAATCAGCCTTCTTCTTTGGACTGGGGGAGGAAACCAGAGTAACCAGAGGAAACTCCCAAAGCACCCGAACCCCGAAGGTGCAATGCAAACGTGCTAACTACTAAGCCACCGTTCATCCTTGTCCTTTAACTTATGTTTATGTACCCAGGGTAACACGATATGAAGACAATCCTTTCTTTTTTTTAAGAAAAATAAATAAATAACAGAAGTCTGTCATTTATGTTATTTTCCACAGAATCCCAAACGACTCACTTCTCCCTATATAAATGCACTATGTAGGGTGTACAATAATGGCAAGTGCACGCTTTCTAGTGCACTTGTTTCCAGCAAGGAGCCATTCTGTATTTGGGCTTTTTTTCATTTTTGTCAATGAGGCGTGAGGGTTTGTGCATTACTTCCGTTCTCCGCTGGGTGGCGACAGAAGACATAGAAAACTGAGCTCCATTGAAGAGTGGTGGAGTCGTTGAGACACAGCTCAGTACCGTCATTTGCCACCGCAGGCCACAACAACGCCGAGCAGCGTAAAGCTGAGTAAAGCTGAGTAGAGTAGAGTAGAGCAGAGCAGGGCAGGCGGAGGAATGTTTCCTTAAAAAAAGAAAGAAAGAAAGAAAGAAAGAAATCACTTCCACATCAACGTGTTTACTTTGGGCAGGCGGACATGTAGGGAAAGTCAGGTATGTAGTAGCCGTGAGGTCGATATCCGGGCTGTGAAGAAGACGCGAAGTATTTTAGTGTTGTTTTTTTTTTGTTTGTTGAGAGGAATCATTAAACTTAATAAGCGACTGACAGAGAAGCCAGAGAGAGAGAGAGAGAGAGAGAGAGAGAGAGAGAGTTGCAGCTCTACAAACCGTTCAGCTGGAAGAAATATGATTCAGCGATGAAAAGGTAAAGGTTTCTGTTTCTGCTTTTGAACATGTGCTGAACTTTCAGTCTCAACTCGTTTTCTCTGCGTTCTCCCTCTGATTAAAGCCCGGTCTCTCCGGTTGAGGAAAAAAAAAATCGCTTTATCGGCGAATTTGTTCCCGTATTTATTGCACGTAGCTATCCTCCTGTAGACTGTCATTTTGTCGCTGGGATTCATCTGAGTCGTTTGCACTTGAACGGGAATCTCAATCCGAACGAATCGGTTACAATAGAAAGGAAGGATTTGCATGGCATGTAACATGAGCTCGGGGTGTATAAAGCGCTCGTGCAGACAAAGCCATCCCGTTTACTGTCCTCTATTCTCCTGAGAGCCAGCATGCTGTGTGTGTGCTAATACACTAATAGGCAATTCTATCGCCTGGTAGATATGTGTAACTGCTTATCTTTGCAATTGACGTCTAATAAGAGTCGAGAGTGTCCCGAAAGCATTGCATTATGTGCAGTTACACCTTGCAGCATCCTGTTTCACACACAGGTAGCCAAGCATGTATGTCCAGACCAGGCTGTGTGTGTGCACATGTACTCGTACTGGGAACTGAAGCACACTGGGATGGTTTTTTTGGTTCCTAGAGCTTGGGAATGTTGCAGAGCATTGACATGAATTAACAGCAAATGCATTTTAGCACCCATGTTCCAGAATGGACAGTAATGCTGCTACTATGAAGAGGTCATGAGTGTAAAAATAGAGGTGACTGATATGGTGCCACCTTAGATCCTCCTGGGATTCAGCCAAATGCTTGCCGATGGCTCTTCTTGCCTAACCCTGATTACTTCTTCTGGAGGTTCCAGAGGTGGGCACTTGTATACTCTTCTCCACACACTAGTTTTTAGCTCTGCCTGCCCCGTTCTCTCATTCGTACTCTACAGGGACTGCCCTGTTTCCACAAAGGAGACCGTGATTCAAGCATGATCTCTCTGTAGCTTCGGGCGAGTTCTGCTCCTGAAGTTTACTTGGCGTTAAATCCGTCACTTCAGGTTCCAAGGGCTCATCGAGGGGAAAAAAAAAATGTCACAAAAATGCTCTTTTGTGCATCTAAATGAACACTCTGAAATTACCTTTGTAGGTGCATCATTATTTATGAGTTAAGAAACCATCAGATGTGTCTAGTAAGGTAGTGTCCTACCTTTAGATTCAAGTAGGACGATGAAAGGCGTGTAAATTACAACCTACTATGCAATTTCAGTGTTGTATTTCTGACCTATTCATTATCTCTGCTCTAGTGCTTCTGCTTCCTTGGGGAGACCGTTTACCTTCATTCAGGGTTGGTTTGTAACTTAGAAGGATCGATTTCGTCAATAACTGTAGTCCCTGTATTTATTGTTCTGGGTGCTCATGCGGTAAATCAGTATCTGAATCGCTGCTGCTGTTCACACATTCAAAATGCGAGTTGTCTTGCGTCCTTTAAAATTTCTTAAGGCTAATAAACGCACTAAAGGCAGCCTTAAGAAAGGTGCTTTTGTCAGATTTTAAGCTGTCTCAAGTATTTACCTCTGTCCATTGGTGTGTTCAAAACTGCATCCTCATGAAGATAAAGAAGACTCTTCTCCTTCTCACTCTCCAATGGTTTGACTGCAATGTGTTGTTAAAGCACTCCATTCTAAATAGGTTCTGATGTTACATTTCCATATCATGATAATTACTTCTTTTATGGTTGTTTTGCATAATTGTGATGCATATTCATCAGTTGCATTAGATGGAGCAGTATTTCAGTTCACCACGTTTCAAACTTTGAAACTCTTGTGTGCTGAATACAAAATGTATGACTGCTATTCCAGTGAGGCACACCATGAGGCACGTCTTCACATTTGTCAAATATGAGGACTTGAGAAAACAGCTATACTTGCGCTATATGGAATGGGACAGAATTTCAATGGGGAGCATTAACACGTCCCAAAATGCTGTCCACTGTAGTGACTGTATCATGTATAGAGCATCATATATAGACTGATGATCTATTGAAGCATGTGAGAACATTATACTGTATTCTGTTTATTTGTGGAATTATGGTATACTAAATTATTGGCACTGGCAAATTCTAAATTATGGCGTTATTGGGTTATTTCTCCGCCGTGAACAGAAATGGACCCAGTTTTCTAAAGCTGTCATAAAGTTACGATAATTTTAAAGGAAAAATCCTCCCTGTATGACTTGCTTATTAATTTTTATCATTAATGTGGCGTCCAAGATTGATTTTTGGAATGAAATTCAGAGTTTACTATTTTTCAACTTCTTTCATCAACATGTTGGTCTATTTTTACTTTGGTTAATATTTTCCTCCATTACCCACAATGCTGTTCCTCTACCTTCTAATAGTGGAGCCAGTGGGATGCAGCAGCACTTTAGTCTTTCAATCTGCCCTTCAACAGCTTCAACTTTAGTGTTAATACTGCCATCCTTGATCAATACCATCATGCTCGTGAACTTGTAGATCGTTTAGCACAGTCGTGTTGTATAGCTGCCCTGCGTTCTGGAACTATCTTGTCTGCTACTACATTGCTGTCTCTATTGCTTTGTTGGATTTCTCATTATTATGATCTTAACTGTCGCTAGAAAATAGTGAGAGAGAAAAGAAGTCTTGCTCTTTTGTTTTTAGGACCTTAGTGGTGACAACTGACTGCTATCCCTTAAGGATGGATTAAATTTACTGATTTTTGTGCTGCAGTGCCTTTGGTGAAACACTTCCATGCATATGTAGATTGGTGATGTATCTAAAACTCTTGTAGACAGTGATGGTAGGCTGTCAGACAGTCAGGCTTTGTGCAGAGCTTTAAAGCAGCAGTTTAATTATACATTTAATTGTACCCTCACAAGTTCACACATGTTCAGTGGTCCATGTTTACTGGTCTTAGGGTTTTTCTTTGCCCATAAAATAACTGATTGACTACTTAACCTGTTCTATTTTTATTAACCACTTACGCAAATCGCTCCACATTTTTCTGCCTTTTGACTCTGATCCGTCCTGCTTTTGTCTCTCAATTTCCAACAGTGTGTGGTTTGTGTAGTTTCCGCTGTCTGACCCTGTGTGGGCTAAACATGAGTGCAGTACACACAGGCTGCCATTGTTTAGCCTTTCTGTCTGAATGAGAAGTGTTGACGTTGCTGTATGTTGTGATTCAGCCTCAGGGAAACCTATAGCTGCCTGTTACCTATTAGGTGGTATGTGCAGTAGAAACATTTAAAACTGTCGAGTCAGCAGGCTCTGCTGAGGGGGGAAGAAGAAAAAAAACACTGACACGGGCAACAAAAATCCTCATTAAGTACACTTCACGATTTGTAGTATTGTCATAGATTTGTATGCCATGTGCTCCTTCATAAGTAACTGAATCATTTCCTTTTGTAAATGTAAATTACTTGGCTGTTTTGGACTTAAAGTGGAAAATAAAGTAATATGTGTTATCATTATTAGTACTATTACTAGTATTATCATTATTGGACATGTTTTAATGTTTCTCAATGAAGGTTTTTGAATTAGCCAGAGTGTACTGAGTACTAATTTCAGTACTGCCGGAGTCAGTAAAGGCTAATTTACTGTGGTATTAAGTTTTAGTAAATCAGTTGGTTTGGGGTGAAGAGAGACCAGGGTGTGTACTTCAGCCATCTGTTGGCAGATGCAGTGGTTGATGAGTGAGCGAGCGGGCTTGGATCAGGGAGATTGGTGTAAAGCACACCTCAGTGGCCCACATCTGCCATGCAGGTCGAGCAGAGCCACTGATAAACTTATCTAGAGCCAGCTGTTTATTTGCATGCTCTGACGCTTCCTTCAACTTGTTGGCTTGTCTCTGCAGCTTTGGCACGTAACCTGGCAGTGGCATGCTCACACTGATTGGCACTAGATGCGAACAAGAGAAGCTTATTCCTCTTTCTTGAATTCCTCTTTTCGGGACTCCAGAAAGCAGGAAATGTGGATTTCTGTTGAGAACCCACAGAGCAGGTGCTAGGCTACTGTTTTGGGAATGCTTCAGAGTGCTTTCATATGTGCGTTTATTCTTTCTGAATCAAATCCTGGTTCCTTATTTCCCCTTAGTGTGTGTGAGAACACAACGATCACACTCGAATACAGCCCAAAACAAAACCGATCGAGAGCATCTGAGCGAGTTGGTCTCATTTCAGTTCTAAGTGAACTTGCACGTGGTTTGATTGCAACAAGAGAGCCGTTTGACTAACTTCAGGATGTGAACCAAACATGCTATATCTTTTGGCTTGCGAACTGCATTTTGTTTTGGTGCTCAGAATGGCTAAACAGACCCACACTTCACAGACTGAGCCAAAGGACAGAGCCATAGCACTGCAGGAATGTGATGTATTCTGGACCAACAAACAAAAAGAGAAAATAAAATCTGGATGCTATACATATTACTTATTTAATAGTTTCTGTGCTATTCAGATGTCCGTTATATTGATGTATTTAATGGCAAATCCTCTTTGGTTACCGTTTTGATTCTGTCCAATTGGGCATGTGAGAATTGCAGTCACCATCAAGTGCAGACTAATACAATCAGCCCAAGGCCATTTGATGAAAAGATGGTCTTGGTGAGAAATTGGATAAACTCTGATTCTACTTGGTGTGTGATCCTGTGACTTGGCAGATGATTCAATGAAGATGCAAATATAAAGTGGCTTTTGCTTAAGACAGCTTTTTTGCTGACCAGCTCTAAACGAAATGGAGAATTGCATACATTTATCGATCAGCACACAGGGTCCAAATTCAAGCAGCCCACCATTCTTGACTAAGGTATTAGCACTACAGCGTATTAAGTGTCCTTCCGACTGCCCACCCTCGCTTGCAGATGAGCCCAGCCATGTGTACAGTGAGTGATCTCAGCTGGCTGGTCACATTTGTAAAGTGGCTACATGGAGCTCACCATCTACCTTAACCCGATTTTAATGATCGAATTTTGCTTTATCGCACCCCATATGCTCGCCCTCAGTAGAGAACAGTATTGCAGTTCTTCACTTCAATAAAGAACAATATCCCCACTTTGAAATATTCCTATCCTCAGTGGAGAACAATGAGAATTTCTTCTTCTCCGTAGGGAGTAGCATCAACACTTTGAGCAATTGTCATCCCCAATGTATGGTGGCGGCAGTATTTTATTTATATCTGTTATTGTATGGCTGGGTGCACTATCAGGACGAGTTATAACCTTCTCTTGTTGCAAAAGAAAATGTCAGGACGTAAGGAGCGTAAGGAAGTAGAATGGAAGGCTACATGTATCACAATGGTTTTATTTTTCCACCAGGCCACCGGAGTTTGCGTCATGGTGATAAGGTGGCTACTTTGCTATTGATACTCGAAAAAGGAACAAGCACGTCGTAGTTACTTTTGCATGCTTGACTAAACAAAGTTTTTAAAACACCTGTGATGCAGTGAGGTTTTCCCATATAGAAGCTTAGGCTTATGATTTACTTTGAATTGTTACTTTGAAAGCTAAATGACTCTTATCATAATTTTAATGGCCTTCATTGTCCCTACATTGCAACAAGTAATTCTTTTTAAAACATTGTAGCTTTAGATTTGTTATACATGTGCAAAAGTGAGTCAAATCTTAGCTTGAAGCTCTACTGTTAGTCACATCCTTATGATAGTCCTTTTTTTGCTTTAGGAAGTGTTTCATAGTAAATTACTCATGACCTTTTGAGTCAGTGGGGAGTCAAAATCCTACATGTCTTGTGTAAGCAAGACCGTCTTGGTTTGAGTGGGAGAGATAGTTAGAATTGTACAAGTCATCTTATGATTTAATTTTTTTTATTATTATTATTTATTTTTTGACTAGTTCAATTTTTATAACTGTAATAAGTGTTGTTCCAGACCTTTCTGGGGAAAAAAAAACAAAAAAAACCTCCTCACACCATTCAGGATTGGCTTAATCCATTGTTCTTCAGTCATTTCCAAATGTTTCAATAAAGTTTTATTGGAGAGTGGTAAGGGTTGGGGGTTGGTGATGGTCCACGGGGTCGCTCCCGGATGAGGCTCAGCCAGTCGCCTGTAGCCTGGTTCTGTCCCCTCTCATTAGTGTCACATTATCCAGCCTCAGTGGCCATCGCAACATGCTTCCATCCCCCCCCTCCACCCTTCAAACCCTTAATTCAGTTTACAGTAGCTGTATTCAGTGCATGGATTTGTCCCCTTTTGACAAATAATATTGGTCTGTTAAATTGCAGCGTTGTATGTGTTTTTACTTTTCTGTTTATCTCTTTTTATCTTTGTACTCCCGTATTAAGTGCCTAGGGTTTTATTTACTGTAGCATATACCCACCATGCCAGAGTATTGAGTTGGGAGTCGATGTGATTTACGTGGTGGATTAGTGCTGAGCAGAGATTGAGCGCTGGGTAAAAGCTTGTGTTTCACTCTACTGAGCAATTGACTGGCTATGCAGCAGAGAAGATTCATCAGTGTATGCACGCACGCATACACGCACAAATTCCCCCTCCCACTTCTGCAGGTGCTAAGAGTTCTGGAGATCTGGTTTAGCTCAGACTGGTATTTCTGTTAGTTCCCATTTCTCATGTAGACTAATAAGCACATGTTTTTGTGTGTTTAGGTTTGGTTAATATAGGCTTATTAACTGTTGTGTGACTATAGGGTATTATCTGAGTGAGCCGGTCTCCTTTTCTACTTACTTAATGATGTCCTTCTCATACATCCAAACACGCACTTGTTTATCTTCTCAAAAACGGTTACGTAATTAAAAAATTTGCAAGGAGTGGAAATTATGGCGTTAAATTATGAAACATGCACTTTAAACACACAAAGATGCGGTGAATCTGTCCAACACAGTCACTGGTGGACAAGTGAAAAATAATTAGCAAGCCTACTGGGCAAGTAAAAGCTTTATTGTGCTGCCCAGTCTCATATTTTGGTTGCCTGGAAACCTAATATGGTGCATTTATTGCAAACCAAGAGGGAGAAAATGTGTATGAATTCCTGGTAGAGGAAAAGTGTAGCTGGTTCTTATCTACTCCTGATAAAGGTTTTCATACAGCACATTGTGTCATGCTGTGGGCGAACGTTTCGTCTGAGTTGTGGTGTTCTTTCCCCACATCGCAATTCCTGTATTAAGCAATATTATTTGAGCCTGGCTAGGGTCTTTATTTTCTAAGTGTTTTCACATACCTGTGTTCCTGATTGTGAAAAGGTCATGTCATCCATGCACGTTAATTAATGATCCTAGTAAAAGTCTGATGTACAGTGAGGGGGAAAAAGTATTTGATCCCCTGCTGATTTTGTACGTTTGCCCACTGACAAAGAAATGATCAGTCTATAATTTTAATGGTAGATTTATTTGAACAGTGAGAGACAGAATAACAACAAGAAAATCCAGAAAAACGCATGTCAAAAATGTTATAAATTGATTTGCATTTTAATGAGGGAAATAAGTATTTGACCCCCTCTCAATCCGAAAGATTTCTGGCTCCCAGGTGTCTTTTATACAGGTAACGAGCTGAGATTAGGAGCACACTCTTAAAGGGAGTGCTCCTAATCTCAGCTTGTTACCTGTATAAAAGACACCTGTCCACAGAAGCAATCAATCATTCAGATTCCAAACTCTCCACCATGGCCAAGACCAAAGAGCTCTCCAAGGATGTCAGGGACAAGATTGTAGACCTACACAAGTGTGGAATGGGCTACAAGACCATTGCCAAGCAGCTTGGTGAGAAGGTGACAACAGTTGGTGCGATTATTCGCAAATGGAAGAAACGCAAAAGAACTGTCAATCTCCCTCGGCCTGGGGCTCCATGAAAGATCTCACCTCGTGGAGTTGCAATGATCATGAGAACAGTGAGGAATCAGCCCAGAACTACATAGGAGGATCTTGTCAATGATCTCAAGGCAGCTGGGACCATAGTCACCAAGAAAACAATTGGTAACACACTACGCCGTGAAGGACTGAAATCCTGCAGCGCCCGCAAGGTCCCCCTGCTCAAGAAAGCACATATACATGCCCGTCTGAAGTTTGCCAATGAACATCTGAATGATTCAGAGGACAACTGGGTGAAACTGTTGTGGTCAGATGAGACCAAAATGGAGCTCTTTGGCATCAACTCAACTCGCCGTGTTTGGAGGAGGAGGAATGCTGCCTATGACCCCAAGAACACCATCCCCACCGTCAAACATGGAGGTGGAAACATTATGCTTTGGGGGTGTTTTTCTGCTAAGGGGACAGGACAACTTCACCGCATCAAAGGGACGATGGACGGGGCCATGTACCGTCAAATCTTGGGTGAGAACCTCCTTCCCTCAGCCAGGGCATTGAAAATGGGTCGTGGATGGGTATTCCAACATGACAATGACCCAAAACACACGGCCAAGGCAACAAAGGAGTGGCTCAAGAAGAAGCACATTAAGGTCCTGGAGTGGCCTAGCCAGTCTCCAGACCTTAATCCCATAGAAAATCTGTGGAGGGAGCTGAAGGTTCGAGTTGCCAAACGTCAACCTCGAAACCTTAATGACTTGGAGAAGAACTGCAAAGAGGAGTGGGACAAAATCCCTCCTGAGATGTGTGCAAACCTGGTGGCCAACTACAAGAAACGTCTGACCTCTGTGATTGCCAACAAGGGTTTTGCCACCATGTACTAAGTCATGTTTTGCAGAGGGGTCAAATACTTATTTCCCTCATTAAAATGCAAATCAATTTATAACATTTTTGACATGCGTTTTTCTGGATTTTTTTGTTGTTATTCTGTCTCTCACTGTTCAAATAAATCTACCATTAAAATTATAGAATGATCATTTCTTTGTCAGTGGGCAAACGTACAAAATCAGCAGGGGATCAAATACTTTTTTCCCTCACTGTATGTAAAGCATAGGACGACAGGATGTGGAACGGATAACTTGCACTATATTTACAGGAGGAGAGGAGGATGTGTTGCACCACCACGAAATGCACTAATTTTAAACCTGCATTCCAAATGAAAGCATTTGTATTGCAAACCTCAGTAGGGACTATTTATTTTCATTCTTTTGTCCACTGCACAACTATGAATAAAATTTTTTTTTTAAAAACGAACAGCGCAGATGAAATCTGCTTTACACCCCTGCGTTATAATCATGCGCTTTGTTTTACCTCCTTATGAAATCAGCATGATTTGATTCAGATTGCCGCTACGTTTCTTGTTTTAAGTACTCCATTTCTCAAAAACGTTTAAACACTTTAATCACTCGCAATTTTATTGCTTATTATATATTTATCTTTTTAATTCTATATTATTTATTGCTTACTGCATCCATGACTTCACTCCTCTCCTAAAATACTGATGACCTAATCGAGCACCAGATGAGAACAGTGTTACTTGCAGGGAAAATGACTCTGACTCTAACAATTATAGGCCGGTGGCTAAATGTTCCTGCTTAATGCTGCATGGCTTAGAATGAAACACAACCACAAGTACTGCTCTGTGTTTATTCAGAGGAGCAGTTAGTAGTTAGTAAGGTCTAATAGGAAGACCTTCTAAACATAGCGCTAGATGGTGTTTGAAGCAGACTAATTATTTATGACTGAGTTTTTACCTTAAGAATATAAATAACAATTAATTGGGTTCTGAAGAATGTAGAGTTTTATAACTGTCTGCCTCATGCAATGTCCTTGTAATTGTTCGACAAGGCAACAAGTTCGCTAGAATCAGCTACATGTAACAGTCCATGCAGGATTTAGTTTAGTGTTTTTGCAGCCAAAAATGAATGATTGTGCTGTGGCTCTTTTCAAAATTTATGATGCTGCTTGAGTTGTTGTTGTGTTTTTTTTTTTTTTTTTTGTTTGTTTTTTTTTCCAGAAAATTACTCGAATTGGCGAAATTACAACCGTGGCTCAGTGGTTAGCATGTTTGACTCACACCGCCAGGGTTGGGGGTTCGATTCCCGCCGTTGCCCTGTGTGTGTGTGGAGTTTGCGTGTTCTCCCCATGCTGCGGGGGTTTCCTCCGGGAACTCCGGTTTCCTCCCCCAGTCTAAAGACCGGCATGGTAGGCTGATTAGCATGTCCAAAGTGTCTGTAGTGTGTGAATTTGTATGTGAATGCGCCCTGCGAAGGATTGGCACACCGTCCCGGGTGTACCCTGACTTGTGCCCCATGCTTGCTGGGATAGGCTCCAGGTTCCCTGTGACCCTGTAGGATAAGCAGTATAGAAAATGGATGGATGGTGAAATTGCAATTGCACAATATTGTTTTGAACAGTCTTTCGCAATGATGTTTGTTGGTAAATGAGACCTTTTAGTTGTGCTCGTGTTGAACAGACGTGAATCAACGAGGACTTTACCCGCGTGCGCGTTGTAATGACATCACATGGCGCACCTTGGCTCAAATCTGCAGGAAATCAATGTCAATCAATGCAAGTTCCTCTGAATATTGTGGAGTTTGCTTGATTTTGCATTCATTTCTGCGATTGCAAAATCACTAAATCTTGAAGGGATTGATGTAATGTAATAATAACAAAACCAGGGCTAAACAAAAGATGGGCTCAAGATGTCAGTGTACCTTTCTCTATCTTGCATATACACAGTGTTTAGGATTTTTGTGCTTGATTTTATCAGCAGGATGACTGCATGAAGGACCTTATGAGGTACATGTCATATGGAGAGAGGACCATAACTGGAGAGAAAGGAAAAGATCCTACTTGGCCATGATTAAGTGCTGAACTATTAAATAACTCTCCCAAAACACGAAAGCATTAATTAACACTGTGGATTAAAAACAGCCACCTGTTAAGAAGAATTAATGGTAATAGGATGAGAGACTTTCACAGATCAGTATGGTGTGAGTTTTTAGTCAAATGTTCTAGGCTAGTTGCCGTTGCTTCATTGATGGAGTATTAGGTTGCTTTCGTGTAGTCCACTTCCAGGAAAAAGTGGTCAAGCTGTTAGCATTCTTCATGGTAACAGCTATAGATTTGTAGTAAACTTATGAGCATACAAATAAACAGTAGAGAAGAAAGACTACTGGCATTCCACACATTGCAGAAAGGGGTGGTGGAGAGAAAATACTTCAGTGCTGCAGCAGCAAAAAAAATAAGTACACACTTTGACAAACATGACTGGGAGAATTTACAAGACGAGTATTTACAAGCGTACAACAGCATACAAACATTTAAGATTATGAAATTAGCTGTATGATTTTAGTTTTTAATTGATTGTAGTCAGAATAATATTACAACCCAGGGAACAGTAATCAGTGCAGTGTGATTCGGTATTGCTCTGACAGTAGGGGGGTCACTGCTTCCCCGACAGTAGGATGATGTGCTATAGAGCCTAATTGCTGTTGCTAGTTAAGACGTAACACTGTTCTTCTCCTGCCAGCGCAGGCAGAGTCGGTGTCGGAACAAATCTGGGAGGGTATTACAAGTCCCATAGGCTTGCAAGACCGCCATTTAAATAATGACTCACTGAAGTAAAATTGTTCTCGCCTGTTCACTTTTTCTTACGCGCACATTAGACTATCTTTGTGTACAGTACCACACCACATCAGCACAGTATTGCTCCATGCGATAAAACAACACTTTATTAATCGCAAGTGGGGAAATTCCAGTCTTACAATGCGTTATTTCTCCCCTACTCTAGCTTGACCATTCCTATGGTTGGTTATGATTTCATAATCAATATCACCAGCATATCACTTCCGCAGGTGTCAACAAGTTAAATTTAGGACTTTAAGACCTTTTTAGGACCCTTATGAATGCAATTTAAGACCTATTTCATGTCCTTACTGGCAAACAAAGCATGACTGATATGAATGAAAATCTGAAACTATGGTTAGCCCACACACCACATCCATCGCGACACACTAGGTGTGCTCTGATAAATTCTGACCAGTCTGTACAGTTTGCATGAGTAGTCATTCCTTTTTTGTAACAGCATGATCAATACCAATTTTTCCCAAAACACTGAAGTTTAGACCTTAGTATAAAAGTAATGTTAACTTCATAATCCAAATAACTTTTAAGACCTGTCAAAATATGTATTTAAGACATTTTAAAGCCTAAAATTCGGATGATTAGATTTGAGACTTTTTAAGGACCCGTGGAAACCCTGTATCATGGTCAATGCAGGCATATTTCAGTTTGAAGACCCAGAAGAATCACCATGTAATTTTTTTTTTTTTTCTGTCCAGCTCAAATGTCATGTAAAATATCGTAAGTTATTATCCATAAAGCAGGCCAAGACCCTGCTTTAAACACATTACCTGGATTATGTGTTGGTTGGTTAGGTGATATGTCTCTATAATACAGATATTATGATTTTATGTGAGATAGCATGGTTAACTTTTTTATGTTTAAAAAAAATAATAAAGTTTTCATCATTTTTCACTGTTTGGAATCTTTACAGTTGTTTTTACTTTTTTCCATTTTTTTTTTCTTTTTTTATCTTTACAGTAGGGGTGTAACGGGGGGGGCACTTCAAAAGGGACTTAAAAAACACTTTGTATCCTGCAGTTGCAGATATGACCCCATGAGTTTACATGCTGAGATCCAGTTAGAATCAAAAAAAGAAAACGGTTATGTACAAAAAGAAATAAAATAAAAAAGAAATATTGCCTTCAAAAATGTATGCATGTGAAAATCGATGTGCACACCATGGTTTGCACATGTGTGAGAAAGAATTTGGAAATACATTGGTTTCAATGAAAGTCTGTGGGAAATCAGGCCAAAAGCACAACTTTATGCAAAACTTGCCACAGTGCCATAAAATACACCCACAGTACAAGTTGGTTCCTGTTATCACTTGCATTTTAGCAACTATAAACAGTCATTCTTTCTCTCTCTCTCTCTCTCTCATTTCTTTTTTCCCCTTGATGTTAAGCTTTACAGATCTTTATTGTAAAGGGTTTAAACAATGTTTTTTTTTTTTTTATGCTTGTCCAATGAACCATAAACAGTTATTGCACATGCACCTATGGAACAATCCTTAAGACACTAACAGTTTATAGAAAGTAGGCGATTAAGGTCACAGTTACAATAACTTGGGACACTAAAGAGAGCTTTCTACTGACTCTGGAAAAACACCAGAAGAAAGATGTCTAGGGTTCCTGCTCACCCACGTGAACATGCCATAGGCCTGCTGCAGGGAGGCATGAGGACTGCAGATGTGGCCAGAGCAATAAACTGCAATGTCTGTAATGTAAGATGTCTAAGACAGAGTTACAGGGAGACAGGAAGGACAGCTGATCATCCTTGCAGTGGAAAATTACATGTAACCATGCAGTCCATGTGGATGAGATGCACTGTAGTACTTAAAGCAGCTGGGGACCGCACCAGATACGGTCTATTGCTTTTGATATTGACTCCTCCTCCCCCCCCCCCCCAATTATTCCATTTGTGTTTTGTCATATGTCTGTGAAACTTGTTCAGTTTATGTCTCAGTTGTTGAATGTTTTCACGTTGAAACAAATATTTACATTTTAAGAAATTTGCTGGAAATAAAAGCAGTTGAATGTGAGCGGATGTTTCTTTTTTTGGCTGAGTTTATTTAATGTCTACAATGATCTAAGACTGGAAAGACCCAAATATGACTTCCTTTAAAATGTGACACTAGGAGTGGAACATGATGATCTTTCTAACTCATTAATTCTCTCCTGAATTTCCCTCATTGAGACTTGAAACTTGGCTGTAGAGCTTTTCTCTTAACTGTTGAAAGTATCTTGGTTAGATATGCAGAGGCATTTAATTCAGCATAGTTTCACCTCTACCAAGTCACGTAACCATGCATTAGAGCAGTCGCGCAGACATACCAGGGGCACAGATAGACAAAACATTCATCACCACAGGAGCAGCACCTACAAATCTTGGAAAGGGGACTTGTAAGGCCTTATTCAGTTAATGTTTCCACACATTGTTGTTTTTGTTTCCTGTTCCACTCCTATGTTGTGTGGGAACTACCGAAGGGAGATGGTCTGAGAAATGAGTAAAATTTTATTGTTAAACTCCTACACTAGTGCCCACGTGGTGCATGTGCACTCTTAAATTGAATTCGTAAAATAAATGAAGAGGAAGTTGTGCATTCCTCTCACGACTCCATTTGTAAACCGAGCGATCCTATGTTGGGTCATGACCCCTAGTTTGGGAACTCCTGATATGAGGTGTTTTTCTCTGTATTGTGTGAAGTCAGATTATTAAGCCAGTTAATTAAATCACATCCAAATATTTCTGACTCGTAGATACCAGGTTGGGTACTCCTGAAATCAAAAACCTTATCTTGAGTTATTTAAAGACTGTAATCAGCGATTAGTTTACCACCATGATTGAGTTGTCCCCACCTTTTGTTTACAGTAGGCATGGCTGTTTTCTCCTTGACTTCGAGTGTGACTCCAGTCCAGGCACTAACTTCCAGAGAAGGCAGCTGAGGAAGCAAGCTCCTCGCTGGGCCGTAATGACGAGGAGACAAGTGAAGAAGTGACAAGGAAGAGGGAGGAAGAAGATGGGAGCCAATGTTTCCAGCTACCCACACTCATGCTCTCCACGCTTTGGTGGAAACACACAGGCTCAGCAGACCTTCGTTGGTGTGTATTTAAATAATCAAGCTAAGGAGCACTTTGTGGAACTGCATGTATAATCCATTTTCGTTGAAGTTCTCATCAGTGAATGTCAGATTGCACTAAATTATACATTTCTCTTGACAGTCCAGAGACCTTTTCTAAACAGTTAAGACTTTCACAGAACCTCACTTGCTGATTAAACTGTAAAGTGAATGTTTCAGGGCAGCTTTGATTACCAGTGAATAAACACTCTAAATGTAGAAAAAGAAACTAAATGGATTTGGTTCAGCACATTGCCAGTTTATATAGAATTCAAGAAGGATAGCAGTACTCATAGCTTTTTCTTGATGATTAACCTTGGCCTATGAAGTTTGGTGACATTTCTGTAATGATTTTTAATTCCCTAGTGTGGAAAGTGCAGTTCAATTACCAATGAAATGGAGCTGGAGACTGTGATTTAACAGAGTGTCACCAAAACCATTAAGAAAAGAAACTACTAATGTGCTGCGGAAGCCCACTCAACTGCTTGCTTTTTTGGGAGCTGCTAGTTTTCAGGTCAGCTAAGTTCAAGGAAAATGTGTTTATGCAGCCTAAATGGCTGGTAGTTTTGCGTTTCAAGACACAGGAGGCTGGAAATTAAAGCGCTGACCTACCTACGTTACATAGTATGCTTGATTTTACTGAAAGACTTCTGTCACAGTACAATACTACATTACAAAGCACTGCAATTCTCAGAGATGGACATTTTTTTTTTAAAAATTGACTTTTATTTTCTGTATCTAACCCTAGTCATTTATATTAAACAAACTACAAAGACAATTTTGGGGGCATGACATTCATGCCATAAGGCAACAGTCATCTACTGTAAGACTTTCAAGTTTCATGAGAATCCATCAAAGCTTTATATAAGTAGCAGCTGTTTACGCTAACCAAGCTCCGTTCCAAAGAACTGACTTTCTTGTTGCAACCATATTATTTTTGAATGTACTGTTGCAAATATTTTGACATCAATTCAAGTTGGGGGATTTGTTCACAAAATAGAACACGCATCATTCAACTTGACCTTCCTACCAAATTTGGTTTCTAGGATTTAAGATCTCTGTGAAATGTGAAAACCTAGCGGTCAGTGCTTGGACCCGTAATATTTATTTATCTGTATGGCCCCTTTCTCATAACAATGCATACAAAAAAATAGTCATGCATACAGGCCAAATCATTCAGAAAATAATATAGATGTGGTATCTAAATGATAAATTAGTGCAATGGATGGGACCCATTAATGCAGATGTGTAATGACATTTTAAGGCTAATATCATTTGTTTGTCTAATCCTGTCAGGAACGTCATTGTACACGCAGCAGAGTTACACATGGGAGCCAAAGCTCTACAGCCTGGAGCATGGAGGCCATGACCGCATTCCCGAGCGGAAGAAGAGGAGCTCTGGCCTGGCCACACTCAAGCGCCGCTTCATCCGCCGCCGCAGGGCGAGCCGCTCAGCCGACCATGCCCGGCACATGCGTGAATTGCTCTCAGGCTGGCATGTATGTGATGCCAATGCCCTAGTGGAGGAGTATGAGGGCACAGCTGCGCTCAAAGAGCTGAACCTGGCCACAAGCCTGGCCCGGCCTGAAGCTGCCACTCTGCGATCCTGCATGGCTGCTCTCTTCCAGCACAAACACTGTGCCGACGTGGACCTGCTCTTTCAGGATGCATGCTTCCCTGCCCACCGTGCTATCCTGGCTGCCCGCTGCCCTTTCTTCAAGAGCTTGCTATCATCTACAGGCTCAGCCAATTCAAGCTACAACGGACCAGAGGTGCTACTTGATGTCGGCACAGCAGGAATGGATGTCATGATGTTCTCTGCCTTGCTACATTTCTTGTACACGGGTGAGCTGGGAGGCGCCAACAGAGAGGCGGAAACCCGGTTGAGGAACGTGGATGTCCTCAGGCAGCTGAGTGAGGAGTTTGGCATGCCTAACCCTCTGGAAGAAGACATGAGGATGCTCTTTCACTCCATGTGCTATTATGACTCTGTGCTCAGCTTCTGCTCTGAGCCTGAGAGTGTAGAAGCTTGTGACGCTGTAGGAGGGATTAGTGGTGGTGGGATTGCTGGTGTTAGCATTGTAAAAAACGACCATTCGGCATCTTCAGAGGAGGACCTGAGAGCCCACAAGGCCGTGCTCTCGGCACGCTCTCCTTTCTTCCGGAACCTTCTGCAGCGTCGTGTCCGAACTGGTGAAGAGCTAACCGAGAGAACACTACAAACGCCTACACTCATTGTCCTGGATGAGTCAATCATCCCACGGAAGTATGCTCGTGTCATCCTGCACTGCATGTACACAGATGTCGTAGACCTAGCATTAGTGATGCGTGGCAGTCCTTCAATGGGCAGTCTGAGTGAGACACAATCCCTGGGGACGAGTAATAATTCTGGCAAGGGTGCTGTTCCCACACGCACAGAGGAAGCCATGGAGCTCTACCACATTGCCCTGTTTCTGGAGTTCAATATGTTGGCCCAAGGTAAGAGCTGCTTCACATGCACTACAGCTGTAACAGCAATGATTCTATCTGTGTCTTTATCTGCAAATCTGAAGTGGGTGTGGCATGAACGGAATAGTGTGTTGTTTTTTTGTGTGTGTGAGTGTGTGTTCGGTTTTTTTAAATTAGGTAAATTACGAACCCTACCACTATGCCTTCAGAAACTCTGGAAAAAATCTAGTGGTAGAAACGGTCTGCATGGTTTGTGAATCTCACACTGGCTCTGACAGTCGAATGCCTGTGTGAAGTAAAAAACCTTCTGCTCATACAACTTTTTTTGTTGTGATCCCCAGGATCCTAGTCCAGTAACACACCACTAGTCTCAAGCTTTCTGGCAAGCATTCTTAAAAAAAGCGAGTAGTGTGTCTCCTGTTTATCTGTTTTAAAACACGTTATCTTTTCATTTTGAGTAACGTATTCATATTCGGTCACATCCCTAATATGTGCATGCACAAAGATTTTTGTCCACCAAGATTATGTCAATTAAGAGACTATATAAGGATAATGATACGGTATCAGTTTTCCCATGTTAAAGCTATATTGAGTATCGGTGAGTTTAAAGGGACGGTTCACCAAAAAATTTAAGTTCTGTGATCAATTATTCACCCTCATGACTTGCATTCATCTTTGGAACACAAATGAAGACATTTAAATGAAACCTGTGAGATTTTTGTCCCTCCATTTACAGTCCAAGAAACCAAAACGATCAAGCTCCAAAAAGTACATAAAGGCATCGGAAAAGTAATCCGTGTGACTCCAGCGGTTTAATCCCAATTTTATGAAGCGATTTGTAAATGCTTTGTGTTGCGCAAAAAAAACTGTCTTTTATTCAGAAAATAAAATTCACTTCCTCATAGATCTCTGACGCATGTTCATGAGAGAACCATGACGCATGCGTGTTGTTAACATGAGAGCAGACAAAGAAAATGCAAGTCCTCCTCCATGCCCAAATCTGCAGACATCTTTGTTACAACGCTTGATCTATGCGACTCGGTTTGTACAGCGTCCCTCTTCCTCTGCTGTAAACAGTGCAGCACTTCCGGGTCCTGTAGTATTGTGAGAGCGGACATTCAAAAAGTTTATGAACTTTGTGGAGCTTGAAAGTTTCAGTTACTTGGCCTGTAAATGGAAGAACGTAAATCTCACTGGTTTCATCAAAAGGTCTTCATTTGTGTTCTGAAGATGAATGAAAATCTTATGGGTTTGGAATGACGTGAGGGTGAGTGATGACCGAATTTTAATTTTAGGCTGAACTATCCCTTTAAGGGAGTACGAAGTCCATCTGTTATAGTTGTTCTTTCTACAACTCATTGGCTACCTAAATATTTAGCAAATAATGGATTTTCCAAAAAAAAAAAAAAAGTGACTATTACTGCTTAGTCATCAAGGGATTGTTTTTCCGGTGACAGCAAGCAAGGGTAGATTTCAGGGACTGACATCAGATTTTTAGGATTTAGAATCCTGTGGAGATCTTTGGGGGCTTAATACTGAAACAAAAGCTCTTTTATAGCTGTCTCCTACATTCTACTTTTAGCCCACACAGCATTTCCATATGGCCTTATTCTTTTGGTTGTTTCGTTTTTATTAGACTACATTTCCAAAAACTAAAGCTACTCTCGTTGCAACGCAACCCCCCCCCCCCCCCCCCCCCCCCCCGCCCCCACTCCATTTAAAAACATTTTTTGTATTCTCTGTTCTGCTCAGTAAGTTCTCAGTTCTGGTTCCTGTTATCTTATTGTGTATCCAAGTCTGACCTGTAGCAGGAGGTCAGCGCACAGGCAAGGGAGGAGTCTTTTCTATGTGAAATGTCTCCCTCCTTACTATTTGATCCATATTTTTTATTTTTTATTTTTTGTTCCATTCATGAGGTTGCATTGAGGGGTTTCTTTGTTGTAGATCCCAGCTTATTGCCTATTATTTTTGTGCCAGAAAAATGAATACTACTCATGGTAGCTCTCCATCTGTAAATGATAATATAAATTAAAAAAACAAAAACAAATCACTGTTTCACAAGCCTGTGTTGTGCTCACGACTGTATAAATAAATGAGCGATACAGGATGGTTTGAATACATTTTCAGAATTGTTGGGTTCATAGGTTTGCATCTTTTTGCTGTAAGATTTTCCATTTTTCAATTTACTGCTTCTCTGGTCAATATTTTCATGCTTTCAAAGATTAGATGTAAATTTGCTTTCAATGGATTAGTGAGTGATGAGCTGCTGTGCTTGATCACTTCAAAGGTATCGTCACTGACAGGTAATACATTACTTTTGTGGATAAGGTAAGAAACAGTGAGATGGCGTTCCCCCAGTGGGATTTTTTCGCATTTATTAAAGCACTCAAAATTTGATGATGCACATGTTTGAGTAGAATCCATTAAAGATAAGAAAGGATGGCGTACTGACGGGCAAAGGACAAACCAGATAAAATAACAGAATTTTGCTTTGCCTTAAACCCTCTTCTGTTCAGGTGGCAAAGATAATCTATCTCTATTGATTTGATTTAGAGCAATACAGTTGCAAATGTGATTTTATTTATTTATTTTTAAATATCTAAAATATCCTATGTCAGTTGTTGTAGGTAGGTGAAGGGGTGTAATGAAGTAGTGTATGGAGTGTGCCTGCGACTATAATTTCCTATTCACATTTTTATTCTTGGATCACAATGATGAAAACATCGTTTTTACAGTATAAACATGATTGCTAAAAATGGTTTGGTGTTTTCATATTTAGATTGCTGATATCCGAATGGCTCAGCAAAGGGAGAAATAAAGATCAGCAAAGCTGTGACTTTCCTTCAGGGCATGTTAGGCAGCTGATGACTAATTAAATTTCAGTTGGCTTGAAAGGTTTTTCTAGGTGTTGTCTATTAGCTTATTATGTTTGAGAATTATTTATGTAAAATATTATAAGCGTACACCATATCACTAGAAGATTCTATAATCTAGAGTGTAAGTCCTAGAGTTCTAGGGGTGTAACAATACGATGCATCATATGCAGTCGTGTGAAAAAATAAGTACACCCCATGGATTTATTTATTTATTTGTTTGTTTGTTTGTTTTTGACATATTTGGACAAGCAAACATTTGATCCTTTTTGAAACCGTTTCAAAGATGATCAAATGTTTACTTGTCCAAATATGTCTAAATAAATAAATAAATAATTTCATGGGGTGTACTTATTTTTTCACATGACTCTATAGTTTGACCAATACATTCAACAAACTGCAGCAATGGATTCGGTCAGGAGCAAGCAGGAACTGGACTATCCCCCCATATCTCTCACGTTTGGTGTTTTGGGAGCACTTTGGCTTCCCAGGAGTTATGGCGCTGATGGTTAGTCAGTGGTGGATCAGAATGTAACAGTGTGCCAAATAAACAAAACAAGAGTACATATGTATCTGTGCCGCTATCACCCGGTTATATATTCCGTATTTGTCAGTATAAGACGAATGAAATGAAAGACGTAGCAACGCACACAAACACAAGCACATACACATGGGGCGGCTGTGGCTCAGATGGTAGAGCGGGTTGTACACTAATCGTAGGGTTGGCAGTTCGATTCCCGGCCCACATGTCTAAACATACCGTGTACATAAGTGTCCTTGGGCAAGGACACTGAACCCCAAGTTGCTCACGATGGCCAGTTAGCACCTTGCATGGCAGCTCTGCTACCATTGGTGTATGAGAGTGTGTATGAATGGGTGAATGAGACACAGTGTAAAGTGATTTGGAAAAAAGTACAGACCATTTACAAAAACATTACTCCGCTGCATTCAGGCAGCCTTTTCGAACGCAGCATTAATTAGTCAGGTTTAATGTTACAATCTAATGCATAGCTTTGTCTCATTATATGCTGTGGATTGCATCATGCAAACACTATCTCGCCATTAGGTTTCAGTAATGAAAATGGAAATTTTCATTCCAATGGCATTTTCAATTGAAAGTGGGATCCTAAGTCACCTACTCAGGCAATGCTTATTTTTGTTGTATCAAAAATGTATGGAGACAACACCATCATTTTGCATCTTATGAATTTTGTGTTATTGTTCCACCCTTACAAAATTCATTTCTGAGGCTGTTTTCAAATGAGCTCATGGTTTTTAGTTTCCCCTCATGTCTCTCGTATTAACCTATGTATTTTATGTACATGGCTTCAAATATATATATGGCATTCCAGAGTGCTGTTGTGTTAAACAATGATTTCTAGGTTTCAGATTCAAATTAGTTCACATATTGCCTAAAGCTTAGTTTTTTTTCTGTCTCTTACTCAAGTTTAAAAAGAAACTGCGACTTATGATGACTAATATGCATAGTAATTCCTGCAGATAGCTGTGTTTATCCAGTCATAAAATGTACTCTCTCTAGTATATAAATAAATAAATCAATATCTTCCCCTGTGTATGATTTATTAAAATTTCCCATAATTTTCATGTGCCAAGGAGGGATTTTACAAGGAAAAATACTTTGGAGAGCAAGCAAGAGAGTGTGGATAGGGGAAAGCAATTTATTTTAATCTTTTATGAAATTATATGGACAGGCCACTTCTAACTAACACACATGGTAACACACACAGCTTAAACCACAACTTTTTTTTTTACTGTTAATTTATTTTATTTTTTTTTACCAAAATGTCTTTGAAAAGACAAACCCCAATCTGATAAATTAATTTATTATTTTAATTATGTAAGGTTTTGGGGCTTCACTTTTTTTTAAATATACAAAACATGATGTTTCTTTCTTTGTGATGAGAAACAGTCACAAGTCAACAATTTTCAAAGGTACCGATCCTCTACTTTTAAGACACAATTTTTTTTTTTTTTTTGTCTGTCGGTCACCTCAGGCACTTACTTTGATGGACATTTTTAATAAATAATTAATACTCTAAAAGCTACAGGCAGCCAAGCAATTCATGTCTTCACATGCAGAACAAGCTCAATCACATGTTCTAATGCTACCTGCATTACATTAGAGAACATTAAAGTTGTACAGTAGGAGTGAGTATTGTTAGTAAATCCTATAGAAGTGGAGAACTGTTCCAATACCTCAACATTTCTTATTTACTATACTGGACTCGTTTGAGAAATTCTGAGGTTTTGACGTATTCTATTCAGCAGGTAAAAGCAATTTTAAGTCCAATTTATGATTTTCGATTCTGCTTCCTTAAATTTTGGAGGAAGATTGCTCCAGATTTAGGCTTCATGTTAAAGCCGGTCACACAGGCGTATATTGCGTATGCGGAACTTTAAATGTTTATATAGTCCTGTGAATCCCAGTGAGTTAATGGGGTACAGAGGCATTTCATCTTTCTGGCATGACCTCCAAAGCATGCGTGCATGCGTCCCCCAGCTGTTGTGGGAGATACGGAGTTGGGGAATGTGTTAAAAGCAGATAATGGAAGGATTATTGGCATCGAGGTGGGAGACAGGATGCAATAAATGTAATGGCAAGTGGGAGATGGATTCTCTCCCTTTCCTTCCCTCAATCCATCCATTTATTTCACTTCAGCCTGCTACTAACGATGAAGGCAAACCCTGATTTTTACCTTTATCAATTTAAACAGCCACTTGAGGAGTGAAGACTTCATCCGCATCTACTCTACACTACTTTAGTACAGAAAATCTGACTTTAGATGCAATGTGATTTGCTTATTTAGCAAATTTATGCAGGAAATGTAAATCTGTGTTTGATTGAAGCAGCAAATTTCCGCTCCTATCAAGTGGTATGTATATCGGCTTCATTACTCCCCATGTTGAACACTATCATAAATGTGAACTGCATTCCTAATCATGTTTTATATCATTTATGCCACATCCTCGTTTCGGCATTTCTATCCTTTGAAGATGAAACTCTTTCATGTTGTTGCTGCAAAACTCTCCAAATCTGACAGACTAAAGTAGATCCTCACTTCTGTTCATCAAAAATATTAGCTGCTAAATTGGAATCAGAAAATAAGGTATGCTGATTGAGCATGAGAGTGCTGTGGTGGCGATTTAAAATCCCCTGAATTCAGATGATCGTGTGGTGCTTTCAACATCCAGCACTGGCCCAGGGAAGTGACATTTAAAAACTCTGCTCTACTATTGCCAGCAGTTGACAGACAGAGAGGGGTGTGTGTTGTGCACATGTGTGTCTGGGTGTCTGTATGTGTGTGTGTGTGTGTTTCTCTCTCTGTGTCTGTCTGTCTCTCTCTCTCTGCCTGTCTCTCTCTCTCTCTCTCTCTGCCGGTCTGTGTCTGTCTCTCTCTCTCTCTCTCTCTCTCTCTCTCTCTCTCTCTCTCTGTCTGTCTGTCTGTCTGTCTGTCTGTCTGTCTCTCTCTCTGTCTGTCTGTCTGTCTGTCTCTCTCTCGCTCTCTCTCTCTCTCTGCCTGTCTGCCTCTCTCTCTCTCTCTCTCTCTCTCTGCCTCTCTCTCTCTCTCTCTGCCGGTCTGTGTCTGTCTGTCTCACTCTCTCTCTCTCTCTCTCTCTCTCTCTCTCTCTCTCTCTCTGCCGGTCTGTCTGACATCGCCTTTGCAATATGTCCAATTACCTTATTTTGGCTTGTGTGCCCATAAACGGTATATAAGTGTTTTAAAATTATTACACCTTTTGGCTGCCTTCTTAATATTTTTTTCTGCATGAGCTGTCAGCGTATGTAGCATCACACCCCAGTAGCTACTTTGAATACATTAACAGCCAGCAGTATGCATTCCTGTTTTCCGTGGCAGCAGTGTTGGAGAATGAGGATGTTGGCCGGAAGGTGTGACGAATTCAAAGGCATTGCTGTGGTTTGAGAGTTAATGGAATTGAAGACTGTTCTGGTATGCACCCTGCCTGTAGAAGTGTTTAGGGAGTAGGGTCAAACAAATGGGAGGATTTGACTGGGATATTATTTCCCAGTCTTGGTGTATGTCAGCTGTCTTTTATTAATTAATTTATAGTATTTATTATTGATTTTCTCCTGAGTAGGGTTGGGAATGTCTAAACACCCCATGATTTTATTTGAATACATTTTTATTCACCTTGTGATTATAAAAAAAATCTTGTTTTTTTTTTGTTTTGTTTTGTTTTTTTTCACACTGTGATGCATCTCATTTTTAATACCTAAAATTTGTGTTCTTAACTTAAAGGCGTTTTTGTTGTTTCATCACCTGGATGATTTGAATCTTCATTTACACACTACAGTGTTGTGCTGCCCTGGCTTTGTGTGTTTGCACAGGCAGCTGTTGGGTGGATGAGACTCTGTTCTGCTGGTGATAACATCAGCAGAGGCCCATGGTGCAGAAAGCATTAGCCTTTGAAAAGCTCCGGATTATCACAGGGTTGGTGGTGTTACCACTACATGCGGCGATACCCAGGTGTTGAGCTGTGGGTGCGCTGTGCTGGGGCTCTGCAGACAGCTCAGGCTGATCTTATCTCTGCCCTCCAAACACATCTGTCCTTGAGAAGTTAGTGTTTGCTGGATGCATGTGTTAGATTTAAAATAGAAAAATTCAGCCATCTGAATGGGGTGGAATAGTATGCAGGCTGAGATTATACCCTTCACCTTTGAAGAGAATTTAGAAAACAAATCTCTCTCTCTCTCTCTCCCCCCTAGGTTGTGAGGATATAATTGTGGAGAGCATCTCTTTGGAGTCGCTGATCGCCATTCTGAAGTGGAGCTCTCAGCCATATGGCTCAAAATGGGTCCACAGACAGGCCATGCATTTCCTGTGTGAGGAGTTCAGCCAAGTCATGACCTCAGATGTGCTCTATGAGCTCACCAAGGATCAACTGCTTACAGCCATTCAGTCAGACTACCTGCAGGTATGGCTCTATTCTCCTCTCTGATGATTGTAGCATATAAAAGCTCACGTTGTAGGGTGAGACCTAAAAAAGTAAATAAATAAGTCACAAATTTCCTTTTAAAACACACCCTTTTTGTAGTGTCACACCTGAGCTCCGTTAGTGAGGTCACTAAATAACCTCCACTTCTTTGGACCAGTAACGTTTGACATTTGAGAGAGGATGCTGTGCTAAATGGAAACTTTTACCTGCCAGACCTGTCCGAAGCTAGTTAATGTTGATCAAATTGAATTTGATTGTTATGGTATGTTTACTGCTAAATAAACCACTAGGAGTATAACAGTTCAAATTGTCAACCTGTGATAATTGCAGGTTATTTCACTGCTAGTAAATTAGCTTGCATTTAAGTTTGCTAATGTTAGTGTTATTAGTTTATCTTTTCTGCAGTCCCTCCAGGATTTCACAATGTTGTGATCTAAGAAATTAATGCAAAATCAAGCAAACTTCAAGGAGCTTGCAGTTTTTCAGAATTACCGCATATGTTCTGAAGATTTGGTCCAAGATGCATCATGTGACATCATTATGACATGCTTTCAGCCAAAGCCCTCTTCGATTCACGAGTGTTGAACATAAGTACAGCTAAAAGGTTGCATTTACCAACAAAGACCAACAAAACAATTGCAAGCATTTGCAATTTCACCAATTCGAGTAGTTTTCCTGAAGAAGAATTTTTTCAAATTTTGAAAAAAGACACAGCAAAATCAAACATTTCTGGCAGCAAAAAAAGGCGAAATCCTGTACGGACTGACCTGTGCCAAGGACAAGGGTTTTTCCAAAATGCATATTTATGTAAATTCATAGGACCTGGTATATTTAAGGAGAGTAAATGTGTGGAGATTAAGCAACTTGTTATTTTTCATTGAATATTTTAGTTGTTTATAGGGCTGCACGATTATGGCCAAAATGATAATCCCGATTATTTTGATCAATATTGAGATCTCAGTTATTTATCATGATTATTAATTGATTTTAATGAAAACATATGTTTATTGCACTTTCACATTTATTAGGTTTTCTCATGCCACAATATAACACACAAGTAGGCATGAGAAAACTTGAGTTGGTCAACTATGACAGAATTTAGGAACATAGTGTCAGCCATGACAAATTAATTTACTTTCTGGTAAACTAAATGTAATATTTTCAGTTAATTTTACAGACTGTATGCAAAAAACAACCGTTAACCTGTTCCACCTTGTAAACAAATACAATAAACATCAAATTTCAGTTTTTGAAGTCTGCTCCTCTTAAATATATTTAAAGCTACACTATTAGACACTTTCCACTGTCATGGTTCTGGGTTGGAGTCAGTTCTCGAACCGCTCTGCGTATATTGTGTGTATATATCTGAATAATCTCATATAGGATGTGATTGTGTGAGTTCATTTACCTGTCAGATGCAAAGCGCTTTAGCTTAACGGTGTTCATTACTGATGCTCCGATCAAGATTTTTACAACCGAAACTGATCCAGATACCAATCTTTTTGTTTAAGCTTTAATCAGGAGGTCTGTCATAAACAGTTAAATGTAAGCTCTCTTCTCATGGTCACTGTTACTTGAGTTAAAATAATAGCAATGAGAAATACTGTTGGTTAATTGATAAATAAACAAGCATAATATATTTATTTTTAAATATCTTAAAAACAATAGAGAGTCCTAATTAAAAGTAGACTAACACAAAATTGATCCATATTAGGAAAAAGGCTAATAGCTTTCTAAGGAAATAGCAAACTAAGCTTAATGTCAAATTGATATTAAATGCAACCCATAGTAATTAAACATTATTTCATTTCTCATTTTATTTATATTTAATGAAGTTACTATAATATGTATTTTTTTTATATATATTAAATGATTTATTTATAACTGAGCACATTTTCTGTCTTAACATTTTAGTAGTTTTATTTTTGTTTATAAGTTTTAGATCGGTTCCCCCAGTACAGTGTCCATGTCTGCTGATAATATTTTGGGGGGGATTAAATCAAAACATGGAAACTTGACTTTGACTTTTCTAGTGATATCTGGCAACCGTGAGTTTAAATGAAGTGAATTAGAGTTAGTGAAGGAGAGTGGCAGCATACTGTATGTTTACAGACCAAACAGTTGCTACTCTTCATTATGATTGGTGAGGAATTTTTTAATAAAGAAGTTTGAATTAAACCCACCTTGTAGCGTTAGCATTATTATTAATTTACTCTGCGCGAAGCCGCTGTGTTTACACGAGCAGGTGCAAGTTCTGGTCATTTTGCGGGATCAATAAAAGATCGCGGTTTGTGAGAACGTGAAGTTGAAGCAGATGATGTACAGAGTTACTCGTCATAATGGCTTCTCTGCAGTATTTACACACTTGCTTGGTTGACTGAGGAGATGAAAAGCAGTGTGAAAGTAACTGTTGCTCGGTGTAGATGTATTTTGGACTTCCTGTAGTTTTTATTCCGATTGTATTATACAACTCCGAACAGGTCACTCGCACCGGTGCAAATAAATATTTTTCACAGTCGCACAAAGTACTTTTCAGTCGCAAACGCGAGTGAAATGGTCGCACTGTAGAGCCCTGAGTTTACCTGTAAAGTTTTTTCCCGTTCGGCGTGATGTTTAATGTCCCTGACAACCTCTGTAGTGCCATTTAGCATAATGTTAATGTCATGGTTTCTCCTTGCGCAAAGCGAAACAACGTTTCCGGGTTTTGGCACTACAAAATGACCTCATCCCTGCGCTGCTCTATTGTGATTAGCTGTAAGTGTAGGAAGCGCTTGATTTGATCTGCAGCGGCGTTTTAGCAGAGGACGAACTTTAAACGTTAATATTGCAGTTGATCATGTTCATTTAATCGTGGGCAGTCAAAATAGTAATCGCGATCGATATTCGATTAATTGCGCAGCCCTAGTTGTTTATTATGTTTGGGGTAATTTTAACAGCAGTGTTTTATCCACATGCTCTTATTTGCAGTTCTATTTCAACATTCCTTCGGTATCTCACTATGAGAACTGCCTCTGGCATGACCGATCCTGGAAGCACCAATAACACAACGTCTATCAGTTGACAGACCATTCACGGCCGTGAGAAGGGATTCTCACCTCCCTAATATAAAACGCTGCTGAAGGTCCTTTCCTTCTTCTCGTTCTCTTCCCCGTGAAGATCATACTGGACCTGCTAAAATAGTTGTTTAACAGTTCATAGATGAGCCGGCAAGGTACGTCGCTGAACGTGACTGTTTTTGCGAGCGGGTTTATTCATTGTTCTGGTGAATAGCCTTTTTATTTGCTTGGGATACTATAAGAGAGTTAACATGTTAAAGTGGATTCTGTCCCATAGCTGTTAAAGCTATCTGTTTTTTCCTAAATGGCACGTTGTGGTGAGTTTAGGTTGTCTGTTACATTATGGCAACTGCTAGTTCAGCAGGTGGCTGAGCGAAGGTGAAAGAAAGCTCGCATCTGTGCACATGTGGCTGTATAATTTCGGGCAAGGATTCTCATCTCCTGTGCATCGCATGCCTGTGGGTGAAACGTGCTCAGGCGGCACTAGCGATATCAGAGTGTTGTCTCCACTGTTCTTTCTTTCCATCAAGGGTGTTTGAGAGAAGAGTGCGAGTCATGGCCGCTAATAAGCGAGACCCCTGCATTTCTATGCAGAAGGAGACAAAACAGCCCATTCCCGTGTGTCATGCAGTTGGGGCAAATTAATGGACGTAGTCTCCCCTGAGCTGCCTCCCCTCTTCGGACTGAACACCTTAGCTGGTGTAGGTGAGGAGGATGACTATGACGAGGCTATTGTCTGTCTGTTAAAGGAGGAGGGAGAGGAGCACAAAGACGATGCAATCCTCCCACCGAATATCTCTCGGCCATGCAGTGTATTGAGCGACGGGTCCCCCTCGCCAGTTCAGGTGAAGCTCGACCTTGTGCCGGAGGGCAGCGGAAAGACTTTCTATTGATTGGCCATCACAACAGGCCAGGCCAGGGAGCGGAGAGAGATCTTTATGATGGCAAGAGGCTGCCATCGCATGCCCTGGTTGTCAAGCAGCTCATTCCTGGTGTTAGTATGCCAAAGTGTTGCAGTGATACAATCTCCGATTCAGTTTGGCATCATGCCATAATATTTGTTGATGCGTTAAGTGAGAATAGTTTGGTCTGTTAAAAAGCTTTTGGTAACTTTTTGCTGGCATGGTCTGAAGATGATCTGAATCGAATTTGGTGAAAATTGGACCAACGGTCTAGGAGGAGTACGAAAAAGTAGGTTTTCAACGAAATTCAAAATGGCGGACAGCAAGTTTGATCAAGTATGACATTATCGGTATCATTGTTCTCGGCATGACTTGCAGAATCTATCAAGAGCACTTTCATTACAATAGGCAAAATTATTCAAATGCTATTAGCATTTTTTGAAATTTCATGATACTTTTAGACCACATGGTCAAAGGCTGTTTCGAAACTTCTTGAGTGCCTTCAGGGCATGAGGCCAATGACGCATACTGACTTTCATAATGATATGCCAATGCGTTCATAAAATATAGCATTTTACTACAAAATTCAAAATGGCCGACACTCAAAATGGCCGACATGGGAAAATTGGGTACCAGTCGACTCAGTATGCTGTACCAAATCTAATGACACAAGTATCGTGATTTTTGGTCAACCTGTTCAGAAGTTATAAGTGGTGTAGGCGAGGAGGATGACTATGACGAGGCTATCGTCTGTCTATTAAAGGAGGAGGGAGAGGAGCACAAAGACGATGCAATCCTCCCACCGAATATCTCTCGGCCATGCAGTGTATTGAGCGACGGGTCCCCCTCGCCAGTTCAGGTGACGCTCGACCTTGTGCCGGAGGGCAGCGGAAAGACTCTCTATTGATTGGCCATCACAACAGGCCGGGCCAGGGAGCGGAGAGAGATCTTTATGATGGCAAGAGGCTGCCATCGCATGCCCTCGTTGTCAAGCAGCTCATTCCTGCAGTCCCTGCATGCGTTTCAGAGATGGGCTGTTTCTGGGATAAACCCTTTTCACACAGGGTTCTTGTTAAAGGGTTCTCCAAGCTGGACGTCCACAATATGGAGGACTTAAGGATGTCAAATACTCCTCTGGTTGAGCGGTCAGTGGCTCATCATCTCCACCCTAACTGAAGGGCAGCGTTTTCTTCCACTTCAGCTTCGCTTCCAGGGCGTACTGAACATCTAGCAGCCTCAGTTTTCCAGAAGGTCTACTGATCTTCAGCCTTGGTGGTGAGGGCTCTTAATGCCACCTCTCTCCTCATCACTTATCAAGCAGAGCTCATAGAGGAGATGCTCCCCATGGATGCTGGGACACCAAACCCGGCTCTCTGGGAAGAGAGCTGTGTCCATTGCAGATCTCAACTTGAGAACATCCATGAGCGTGGTCCAGAGCTGCGGTAGCAGTATAGGCCTGGCAGTGGTGGGTGAGCGGGCTCTGTGGCTGGGGCTGTCTGGGCTGTCGGACAGAGCGAAGATGGATTTCTTAGATGCTCCAGTGGAGCCCAAAGCCCTTTTTGGGGCTTCAGTCACAGCCATCTGGCAACAATGTGATCTGAGGAAACAGGAGGGTGAGGCTCTCCAGACTAGCCTCCCATGTAAATCTACTGTTAGGGCTCCTGATTTAGCTTGGCCCAATTTCACACCGACTCCTAGGAGAGGGCAGTTGGGCTTTAGGAACCCCAGCCTCAACAGTCAGAGAGTCTGTCTAAGCCATCTCAGCAGGGAAGGAAACCTTCCTTTGCAGCGGCAGCAGTAGCTAGACACTGACTGGCAAACCCTCAGGGAGAAAAGAAACGGTGGGTTACCTAGTTTGCTCTTCTGCCCAAGACAAGGGGATGAGCAACAGCACTCATGGAGTAGCTGTTATTATCCTCAAAGGTTGTGGTGTCCCCTTTAGTGAGCCTAGGCTTCAAAATAAATGAGACAAAAAGTTGTTTGGTACCAACACAGGAAATAATTTACCCAGGTCTCAGACTGAATTCAGATCTGTTCCAAGTGTTTCTATAGGAGGAGTACATCAGGTCAATTCGCAGCTAAAGCTTTTTCAGAAAGAGAGCAAGGTCCCATTCAGACTACGCTTACGTCTTTTGGGGCTGATGGCCTCTACAGGCTCTGTCATTCTGTTGGGACTGTTGCGAATGAGAGAGTTTCAGTGTTGAACAGTGGCCCAGTGCTTGTGTCCAAAATGCCACCACAACAGAAAACTGATTTCTCTTACTAGAGAGATCGTTAGTTTCTCGAATCTGGGATTCTGAGGGGGAAGTTTGTCTGAGAAAGGTGGTGACAACGGATGCGTCGTTCACAGGATGGGGCACAGTGTGTAACGGCAGAATAACAAAAGGGAAATGGCCTGTCTCGCTACAGAACGCGCACACAAACTTCCTAGAACTGTTAAGTGTTTCTGGCATTGAATCATTTTGTGCCGTTTCTGCAGAACCACCATGTTGTGATCAGATCAGACAACACAATGGCGGTGGCTTATATAAATTGTCAGGGGGGCACACGCTCTCCTCAGCTCCATAACTTGGCACGGAAACTGATTGTGTGGGGAATGAGGCATTTTCATTCATTGCGGACATCACACGTCCTGGGCATAATCAATGTGGGTGCAGACCTTCTGTCCAGAGGGAATCCTCTGTACGGAGAATGGACTATCCACACTCAGCTAGTAAGCCAGTTGTGGGAGAGGTTCGGCCGAGCTGCCGTAGATCTCTTCGCATCGCACGAAAACGCTCATTGCCCTCTATTCTTCTCTCTGGTAAGAGATGGTGCACCTATGGGTGTGGATGCTCTGGCGCACCTGTGGCCAAACGTGCTGCTTTACACATTTCCTCCACTGAGTCTGATCATACCAACTCTAGGAAGAGTAAGGGAAAGCGGTCACTCAGTAATACTGATCGTGCCAAATTGGCTGGGGAAGTTATGACTAACTGAGATAATTCAGCTCTTGTATGACCAGCCCTGGCCTCTACCGTTGCACAGGGATCTTCTATTTCAAGCGTGAGGGGAGATTTTTCACCCCTCCTCAGACAAAGTAGCTCACTGGGCCTGGCCCATGAGAGGCTGAAGTTAAATGTTTTGAGCTTGCCAATGAGGGTGATTGAAACGATCCAGAGCACGAGAGTGGCTTCATGGCACTCTGCATATCATCAGAAATGGAGCATATTTGAACAGTGGTGTGAGGAAACATGCATCGTTCTTTTCCTTTGTTCTGTCGAAGATGTGTTCTGTTTTCTGCAGGAACTTTTAGGTAAAGGCAGAACCTTCTCTATGGTTTATCTTGCTGTGATATCTGCATGTCCTGTAGGGGTTCATACTAATCCAATGGGTCAGCACCCATTTAAACATAGTTTCTCAACCGCTGATTCCATCATAGGATCTGTCTGTGGTCCTGAGCGGACTTTCCCGGCCCCCTTTTGAGCCTTTAGAGAGTATTGATTTTAAAGCTCCTTTCTCTGAAGGCTGCTTTGTTACTCGCTCATATGACTGCGACACGAGTTCGCAAACTTTATGCTTTGTCGGTACACGACTTGTGCATGCGCTTCGCTTTGGATTTCTTGAGAGTAACTCTCAAGACCAATCCAGCCTTCATGCTTAAGGTGAATGAGTCAGCTCTTGCCTGCAAACTGGTGGATTTATTAGCTTTTCATTTACCGCCTTTATCCTTATCGAAGGAGGGGCAGCTTCATTGCCTGTGCCTGGTTCGTGCTTTGTCATTATATGGACAAAATGAAAGCACTGAGGAAAAGTAAACACCTTTTAGTTTCATAGGCTGAGTCACATAGGGGTAAACCTATTTTACGCCAGTGCCTGTCTCATTGTGTGGTGCAAGCAATCATGTTATTATAGCATGGGATTTCAACCTCCAGAGGCTCTGAGGGCCCATTCTACCAGAAGCATGGCAACTTCTTGGGTGCTGTTCAAGGATATTTCAGTCCGGGACTTTATTGTGGTGGCAGATCGCCTCACACTTTTTTGTTGGATGTTACGGAGTTAATTTTGTGTTTTTTTTTTTTTGTTTGTTTTTGTTTTTGTTTGTTTGTTTTATTAAATAATTTTTTTTTTTTAAAAACACCTTCACATGATGTCGCCCCCCCATATGTCCCGTTTATTTATTCTTGGTGGAATAGATTGGGATTTGTTTGTGTACATACACTTATACACATCACTGAGTCAGTTGACTGGTCTGCTTCGGACAGCAAATCTGCAATATGGGAGTTGTCTATATCCCATCGTGAGATACTAAACGAATGTTTGAAAGAGAACTTAAGGTTACTTGTGTAACCCGGGTTCTTTGATAACACGCATGAGCTATCTCACCACACTTCCCTCCTTGCAGTTGCACGGACCTTCCACAACAAGTTATATTAGGGACGCGGTACTCCCTTATCACGGCCGTGATTGGTCTGTCAACCGACAGACGTGATGTTACCGATGCTTCCAGCATCGGTCACGTCTGAGGCAGTTCCCATAGTGAGATACCTGACTCCTGTTATCAGAGAACCGGGGTTACATAAGTAACCTAAAGTTCACGATGTACAGTGGGGTCCAAAAATCTGCTTCTTTTCTAATTTTTATACAATTTTCATTGCAAATTGTAGTTGAGGAAAAAGTGGAATCTTGGAAATGTGTGTATGAATTTCAGGATTTGGTACATTCCCCTTTTGCTTTAATGACGACATGCTGCTGTGGACTTCACAAGTTTGTGTAAAACCTGATGATCCATGTTAGATCAAATCCATCAGTGTTGTCTGAACATGTACTTCAGTGTAAGGGATTAGACTTGAGGAAAGTCAGTTCTGAGTTCTAACCTTTTGTACAGAGAAGTTAACATGATGTAGTAAACATGCTTAAATTTAAGTGGTGACCTATAAATAATGCAGAATCTCTTTTTTTCTTTTTTTCCCTTCTTTTGTTTTAAATGTTTCAAAATTCTAAAAATTCTTTGGACCTTCCCCCTCCCCCAGAATCTCTATTGTGTTGTTTCTCACATTACAATGTGTGCAGTATAATAGTGAGCTGATGACCCATTTTCCTATTTTAATTACTGTGCAGAGATGCGGGCTGTACTACTTAAGTGCTATTGCAAAAAAAAAAATCTAATTTTAAAGTGCATGGATTTAAGTTGGGACTTAAATGCAGATTTGAAATCGCGTAAATGGACTAGTAAACCACAAGGTAGTTCGAGATAGTCATGCAAAGACATCTGACATTTTCAGGTATTCAAGGTAGGTCACAGGGCCAGACATTCAGTAAATGGAGGAGCCACTGGGTGAGCTAAAGTGGTGTCTCTGCTCCAGTCTGTCATTAAAGTCTTACATCTTTCTGTCCATCTTTGTGAAATATGAGTGTAATATTCCTGTGCTGTGCCTCGCGGTCTCCCCGCCCTCTCTTTCACAGGCGAGCGAGCAGGACATTTTGAAGTATGTGATTAAGTGGGGCGAGCACCAGCTCATTAGGAGGATGGCTGACCGAGGTGAGCTTACTGTTCCCATTGACCCTCATGCACTGCATATTTTCATATTACCTCAAATATATTCCATCTTAGACTCCATAATACATAGCAATGACAGATGTATAGTCCTAGGGACATGTTCCTATTAATGCATATACTATACAGCACACAGAGATATATATATATATATATATATATATAATATATATATATATATATAATATAAATAATATAAATAATATGTGTGTGTGTTATATAGTATAGCGTCACTGTTTATATGTGTAACAGCATTTTCTTTGTCTGCACGTCAGAGCCAAATCTACTGAGCGGTACGGCTCATAGTGTGAACAAGCGTGGAGTGAAGAGGAGAGATCTGGATATAGAAGAACTGAAGGAGATTTTGTCTCCTCTGCTGCCTTACATCCGCATGGAGCACATTCTCCCAGCCAATAGTGACGTCCTTGGTGACGCAGTGAGTGCTTGTTGTATGTGTATATGTAGTGATTTTTAGATTTCATGTGTGAAAGTACAGACCAATGAAGCACATCAGGTCCCCACATGACCTTTTTAGTCTCTCTCGTGCTGCTAGTTATTGACTGCTGAATGAAGGTTTTTGTGGAAGCGCTGTAGGCAGCTGAGCTTTGTTTGTTGAGATAGCTGTGCTTTTTGCAGATGAAGCGTGGCTTGATCAGCACTCCTCCCTCAGACATGCTGCCCACAGCAGAGGGAGGCAAAGCAAATGCCTGGCTTAGGCAGAAAAACACAGGCATTTATGTGCGTCCACGTCTCTTCTCTCCCTACGTGGAGGAGGCAAAGGTAGGCCAGCTTTCTGCCTTAGCTCATACATTTTGCTCAATATTGAAATCATGATTATATAAATTAATTAAAGAATTTGGGAATAAAAAAGTTTATTGTACTTTAATGTTGGTTGAAAAGGAAATAATAATAATAACAATAATAACTGCCTTTTTGCTCAAATTGTACATTATAAACTTGTATTTCTTCCTTATTAATCCCTAAATCAGAATACGTTTTTTTTTAATAGACCCGGAGCTGCTTGCACCAAAATTTAGAAAAATTTTAGTCACTTGAAAGCTAGGAACCCAGGAATCAATCTTTGCTCCACCTAATGTTGGTGGTTCAGGGTTTGCTTCAAGTGAACTCTGGGGTGAACTGTACCATGAATGCAAGCAACAAAGTTTCACCTGAATGGCTGATCAGTATTCAGCCACAGAAAGATTATTTAGGTACATAATATATTAATTGCACAAACATTTAATAAGAATGTTAATAAGGACATATACCCGTCTTCATTTATTTGCCAAGGATTTTGCCCACAGCAGAAGTGACTGAACAATTTGCATTTGGGAGGGAATTCATCTGCATCAAAAAGACAAAAAATGTGGTGATAAAACTGTCCCCACACAAACAAGCTCAGAATCAACCCTGCTCAGAGACCTGAGCATTCAGGCCAAGGGTGAAAACACCTAACTACTAATCTTTTAAATGCTAAATATAAACAATAAATAATGACACCACAGTATAAACCATTCAATAAGCACTGAACAACTTTAGCTATGTTCACCATTATAATAGTCTATTATGTTGTTATTTTTCAAGCAGACAAAAATTGTGATCATGATCAAAGTACTATTTGTTTGTATGTGGGTGGGTGTGTGTAGGCAGTCCTTGAGGAGATGATGGTGGAACAGACCGATCTGGTACGGCTGAGAATGGTGCGCATGTCTAATGTGCCCGACACCTTGTACATGGTCAAGAACGCCGTGCCCCAGTGCTGTCACATCATAAACCACCAGCAAATCACTGGCAACCAAACCACCGCCCCATCCGTCGTGGCCAACGAAATACCAGGTCAGTGACCGTCCCCAGTCCCACTCATAAGCAAAGCATTTCAAACAGAATGCTTAATATAGACGTTTAGAGAATGTGATATTGAAAGTGATGTTTTGTCAGGTTCCCTTATTAGAAGAGACATAAAGGAACTGAGAGTCATTCAGTGGAAAATGAGTTTCTGATCATGTGTTTTACAATCAGAAAATCATAAGGATCATTTCACAGAGATTGAGGGAATCTGCAAGTGTTTGTGGTCATTGATGCAACTTTTTGAAGTCCTTCTTATTTATATTTGCATGTGTGTAACAGTGCCCAGCTTGGCAGTGGTTAGAGAAATGATTTCCAGGCTACAGGAGCTCAGACACACAGATCAGGTCCAGAGAGCCTATGCTCTGAACTGTGGGGAGGGAGCCACAGTGAGCTATGAGCTTCAGCTCCGTGTTCTCCGAGAGTTCGGCCTGCCAGACGGAGCTGCAGAGTTGCTGCAGGTGAGATCATTAGAGCGCTCAGAAATTATCTAATTGTTAAAGCTGTGGGAATTGAAATGACTCACTGTGTAATGATGTCACCGTGTCATGTCTTGTGCCGGCAGAACCCACACAAGTTCTTTCCAGAGGAGCGTTTTGGAGATGAGAGTCCTCTCCTTAGTCTGAGAGCAGTCGGACGTTGCAGAGTAAATAGCTCCCCTGCTATGGACACCATGTTTACGGAATTGGAGAGCCTCGGGAGTCTTAACCCCCCTCTCCCTCCTCCACCTCCCCCATATCATGCCATGTCTGCTCAGGCCCAGCACAGAGTAGCCTGGGGATCCAGGGTGGCAGTGCCACCCCCCTCTCGCTCCTTCTCCTACCCCTGTAACCACACACTACTCCAGCAGAGAGGCTCCTCCATGCCCAAATCCAGCAACCCAGCGCACCAAGCTCCTGACTACAGCATGGCTCAGAGCATGGGAAAAACACTCAACACAGAGTCATGTGGGGTGAGTGTCACACAGATATCGGCGTCTAACACAGATACAGCATTGTAAATGTTTAAATTCCTTTGAGTACTGAGAAGTAATGTTTACTAGTTTCCTCCAAGCTTCCTCTAAGGATACATATTTTGTAAACCCGAAATGTCCAACCATCCTCTACGATAAGCCAGATGCAGGATGAGGTATTGTGACCATGTTTTGATGCAAGGTTGTCTGAGAGCCAGTGCAAAACTAGATTAACTACATTTTCTGGTAGCAGAGAGGTAGGGTTGTTCTGTTTTAAAGTAGCTTTGTAAAGAGTTAAATAGTTTTATGAAGTGAATACTATTGATGTACCCCAAGAAAACCCCTAGAAAAATAGGGCTTCTCTGCGGTTCTTTGGACGGCTATGTTTCTTGTGTAGATATGGGAAGTCTGCAAAAGTATGGAATTTAAAGTTACTAATTTTCAATCCTAGGAAAAGTATGGAAATTTCATAAAACACTGAGAAACTACCCATAATTTGTGGGGGGGAGGGAATATACACTCATGGTTCTGATCCATTGTCTTTTTGTATTCCCTTGTTTTCCTCCCTAAAGGAGATCCCATTTCATCTTTTTCTCTGATATAGTTAATGACTTTTTTATGAAAACAAAGTCTGGAATGTTAATATCTTCCCAAGCCGATGTGATTCTATATCGTCTTCCCCAGATAAATTCGCATAACAAATGCTGCAGTTTTGTTTAAATATGCAACAAAATGCACACTACCCATTACTACTACCCCTTTTCCCTCCTGCCCCCTATATTTCATGTAAAGTGAGCTAATAATGAAGAACCTCCTACTGTTCTGAAGCACCATTAACATTCCAGTATTGCAGAAGTCCGTTTCAGCTGGTTCAGAAGTGCTTTTGACCAAATATAATCCAGGCTTTATAGCAGCAATCAGATACTGTTGTTTTTCTTTTATGAATAATGAAATCTATAAATTTTGCAAAGCATTTAGCACCATTTCTTTTTTGCATTTCCTCTCATCAGTGTTGTGTTCATGAATTTAAAAATATACCTGTAAAAGACATGATTATACATGATACTAACTGAATTTGTCCCTTTTTAGAGTGTGGAACCTCGGATTAATGATTATATGCCAGACATCGCTCTCGGAGTGTCCACCATAACTTTGTCAGAGCACAGCAAAGCTCAGGACACCACTCTTCATTCTCTTCCCAACATGGTCTCTGCTGTTCCCCACTACCCACCTGGACCGTGCCCCAGTGGACGATATTCTCTCACTCAACTGTCCCACAAGAGACATGTCCCCAAACAAAAAGCAGAGCCTCCATCTGAATATCCAGACCTTTATGACTTGCCCAAGCAAGACACTCTTGTATCTAGCCTTCCTCCTCAGGCCACCTACATGGCTCCAGACTTGTATGGACAGCGCAGAGGGCCATGCAATAACATAACCCTCTCATGTCTCCCTGACACTTTGTCAGTTCACATCCAGGCAAGGCTAGGACAGCCATCTGACTCCCTTCATTTGGATGTCTTGGGTCAAAGGTTGGATTTGGACCATACCTCCTCTGGAGTCTCCTCAGTTGGGGGAGCATTTGTGCCCAGTGGGCACTCAATAAATGACTCTGACCTGACATGTGGTCTTGGACCTTCAAAAGGAGGTGCGGAGTCCTATGAGGAGCACAGCTCAGTTTCAGATGGGACCGGGGACATAAGGGAGGCCTCTGGAGGAGCTGGACACCACAGGAATGGTAGTGAAGAAACAGGAATAGGCCTGGATCACAGGTCACCCAATAAGCCAGAGTACCAGTATAAGAAATCTGCACTTTAATTCAGATAATGAAAAGACACTGACTTGGAAAAAGACTGTTAAAAACGTAAGTCTATTAAACAAGTGCTGAGTTTCAGTGTAATCTTGCAGGTAGCTACACCTCACTTCCATTACAGCTTGTTAGAAAGGACTATAACAACTTCCTTTCAGAAAGTTGTGAAATTTTTAGCAAGCGAATTAATGGATTTTCATAAGGGTTCGCATTTGTGTATGTAGTAATGCAGAGGGTTTTGTGTCTCTACTTTATTTTAATGGATTCGTCTGAGTTTGTGACTGATATTTTAACTGATGAAGGTAACATCAATAAAATATGCCTCCTATTAAAAATGGGAATCAAATCAGCTCCTAGATGAATGCTAAAAAAACCCGCACAAAACACTGCCAGTCAATAATTTGGACAAATTGTATGAAACAACAAATTGAATTACACAGTAATCAAGAAAAGTGTTCAACAAATCAAAACTAGTTTGTATATGAAATTAAGTGTTGCTGATTGAAGCATTGCACATTCTTGGCAATTTTTCAACTAACTACATAAGGGAGATTTCCAAATAAGCTGAGCACTTCTTGTAGGCTGATTCTCTTAAATGGAAACTTGTATGGGGAAACAACATGATTTTCATTAAAAACAACTTGTTTGTGGATAAAAAGGATTGTATTTAAAATACAGTTTGATTTAGAAATACATTTATATTTGGGCATTAACTTAACTATATACATTTCTTTGAAACAAATATCAACCATAAGCCTTCATCAAAAGCTTTTTGAATGTATATTTTTCATTGTCTTAATCATTGTGTCCAAACTTTTGTATTTATTATATACCAGCAAAGAACTCATTTTCTTTTATGCCTCTAACGAGTATATTTAGAATAGATCAGTTGTGTGTGCTGTAGACAAGGACACATTTTTCTACTTTTTCTTATAGTGGGCTGGACAAATACAGATGGTTGACAAATTAAAAGTAACATGAATTGTGTTGGGCCCCACCACAAGCCACTAAAACAGCTTTAATGCACATTGGCATGGCTCCTACAAGTCTCTGGATCTGTACTGGAAGGATGAACAACTCTTTATTTTTCTCTAAAAGATACTCCCTCAATTGGTGTTTTGATGATGATGGTGGTCAAGAGTGCTTTATAGTGATTCCTCGTTCTAAGAGGGTGAATGGACCCAAATCATGTCAGCACAGCACAATATAATACGCCCCCCCTCCTCAAAATAGTTTGTCACCCATCTGCATGTACTCTACATGAAATTTTGTGGGTATGAATGGGGCACACTTTTAGATATATCCATTATTCATCTGCGAGCTGATTATTTAGAAAAAAAAATTGGGGGCCAGGCTTTTAATGAAAATTAGTGTACCATGAGAACTTGCATAAAATTTTGTAAAGGTACTAAGAAAATATCAAACATTTTGATTTTGATCAAACATTTCTATTATAAGCATAATGTCATGCCTCATAAAATCCAAACCTTCATTTTGCCACAGGCTAAAAGTCTTTGTGGATACTGGCAAGTGTTTTGTTAACCTTTTTTTTCTTTTTTTTTAATCAATCATAATATCCTCCAAGAATCCCATAAAACGTCAAAACATCAGCCATTGTTCTTGTTAATATAAAGATACACATGTTCTAAAAACACTAAGTGACAGCACAATCGTTGAGCAGGAGAACTGGATTTGAAATTCATAGCTCTGGTGGTTTTAACAGTATCCTACAACTTTATTGGTGTGCATATTTAAGAAATGTAGTGATTGTTTTTATACCATTTCACACCCTTCTTAAGTACATATTTAAATAAGATGCTTATAGTATCTACAATCAATCAAGACTGTTAAATATTTACATTAGCACCAGCCTTGAGAATGATTAATCCATGTACTGTAGAAAACATGAACATGCTCTGGTTCACCTCCTCCTCCTCCTCCTCCTCCTCACATCCAGTGGCCTTAGCTGTGGATTTTGAGCTCAGAAACCAAGAAATTAGTGTAAGCCATTATGTATTTTCCATGGAATTAATCTGATGAGTCTTTTGGTCCAAGTTTTACTGAGCTCATGTTTAGTGAATAATGTACATTTGTAGAGGCAAGTTTTTGAAGTGTGCATTACCCTAGATCTCCTTCACTCCATTTTGTAATTTTTACAGTGCCACCTTGTGGTACAGAAGCATGCCAGGAAATTTTGTAATAGTGCACATTTTTATTTATTTATTTTTGGCCTGGCAGTTACTGAAAGGTCTGCTCACAAATAAGCTTACATTTTTCACATAAAATCTAAATAGAAAATGATTCACCAGTATAGCATTTAATATGTTCCTCATTAAACTGGATATTGATTACTGATGATACATGTATGCAATGTGGCAATAGAGGATTTTGTAGCTATATTTTCAATGCTTGATCCAAAGTGACACTCCATAATTCACATTTTATACACAGCATTTTCTAGGATTTAGGAATTACCACAATCCTTATTTGGCTGCATAACTGTCAACAGGTTTTAAAGAGTAAACACGTGTGACTTGGATACAGTGTGAAAAGTCAATATTTTGTGTACTGTGGAAAAAAACTTTAACACAGTAAAACGCTGCTAATGTACTCTAAAGTTCTGTTTTGCTGCTCATCAGTGAACTTTAGTAGCAGAACAAGAGTTTGCATTTGTATCCATTTCACAATACACGTGCATTTGTTAGAGAAATGTTTTGTTTTTTTTCCTTCAAATTGTCCTAATAATGAGATCAGAGGGCTTCTGGGTTCATTACTGCATCTATTTAACACCTGAGAGTGTGCCTTGCATGTGCAGAGGCCAAGTATTTTATTAAATTGGTGACTTTGGCCTATGCAAGCCTTCTTAGGAGCCTATTTATCCATCTGCCAGTTTCTAAATGGTCTGTACTGCCTCATGTACATCTTTTGAAAAATAATATTTTTAAACTCTTAGGTACCTTTAACTTTGATTTGTGTTGTGGTTTGATACGATTGTTTCTTACGATTATGTTGATTGTACTTAAACTTTTAATATGATTGCATTTCTTGTAATGAATTTACCAGTTATATTTTTCTACTGTTACCTCAGAGAGGGTAAATAACAGTGACCAGCTTTGCAGCTAGAAAGCATCCTTAGAATAAACTTGCTTCAATAGTATTGTTGTATTTTCATTTTGTGTGTGTTAGTGACCGATTAATTCATCTGTAAGCTTTGACTACAATGATGACATGAAGCAACATGCATTTCTAAGCTGTATTTAATCATCCAGTTTGAGGAAAGCATCATAATTGACAGGTTGATTTAATGGAAACAATTTGAAATGTTCAAACATCCATAGCCTTTGGACCCCAGCCAACTCTCCAGGCCATCATAGCCAGTCCAAGCTTATAGCCCGCCTCGTACATGATGTCCACTCCACCCATATGAGAGAGTGTGAGGTGTGCAATACACACTAGCAGCTTAAAATTAACACTTGTCATTGGTTCTCCTTAGAGACCATAGGTTGTTTTTTTTTTGTTTTTTTTGGTGGTTGGGGGGGGGGGGTAGTTTTCACATTTATTCCAAGTATGCTTAGAAACAAAGGAACGCAAGGATAGCCATCCATACCAGCTCAGCTGCAGTAATACTGCTCAGCATTGGCCCGCCTCCTTTTCCTTGACTGAAGCTCCTCAAAAAACAAGCGGATAGCCTCAGGGGTCACGGCCTATAGCCACGAAGAAGATATATTTAATAATAATTTATTTTATAGGTTTTTTGCATTTGTGTTAATTTCAAATGTGTACTTAACAGTTAGAAGCCCAAAAGCCTATAACTGTCCTTACCTTTCCCTGGTCAGCAAACTGCTGAAGGAACTCACGTAGCTCTGCTTTCATATCATTGTACTCTGAAGACACAAAAATAAATAAAAATCACCAGAATATTTCAACCAACAGGGCATCTTGGCTTACTATTAACCCTTGGTCCAAATTCAATATTATCAAATGTTCTTTTATTGAGTAGGAGAAAATCATCTTCCCCTAGACTTCCATGAAAAATAATTCAAAGTGCATGACCTTTCTTAAACTAAACATTACCTTGAGGCCTGATGAGCACAGTACTTATACATGTTATACCTTAATGTGTGATTATGTTACTGCTCAATTAAATGTGGGTGGTAATACATTTCTTCACGTTATTGCTTTCCCTACAGAACTAAAACGTGGAGCTGGTAAGAAAGCCAAAAATAATGTGCTGCCACGGTGACACTGTGCTGTCCGAGCTTGCCAAAGGGATATTCTGCAAGTTGTCTTCAAGATCTAGAGAGATTATCTTTTGGCTACTGATATTACAGAGACCAACACGCTACCCTTATGAGCTCTGGACATTTTGCCCGAGTTCTTCAAAACTGAGCAACCTTGACAACTGTTAGAGAAAAATACTTTAAGAGAAAATCACTGCTCATCATGCTGATGTAAAGTGACCTTGGGTTTGAGATAGGTGCTATATAAAAAATAAATAAATAAATAAATAAAAATATTTTAAGACCACTATCCCATCCAAAAAAACCAGATACTACCATTTGTTAAAATGTAAGATACTACAAAACTGCTTTTTGGGTGGCTGTCCCTCCTTTAATTCCAACCTGTCAAAACACAGTAAAGATGAAGACCCAGGCTTGGCATTTTAGTATTAAACGTCCAAAGGAATCCTCTGGCATCTTCACCACTAGGTCCCTGCCATTCCTCTCCACCAGTCCTCTGTTATCTCCAAAGTTCTGCTCTTTGTACAATTTAGCATCCATCTGTCCCAACAATATAATCCGGTTCAAATAAATATGGATTAACCTCATATAGTTAGCCAGACATCGTTGTTTACATGAAAATAGCTAACTCAAGGGCTAAAGCAACTCCCAGCAAAGTAATACCAATAAGTGGAAGATATTCAGCATTTACAAAAAGAATAAAATTTTCTGAACCAAGCTTGCTCTGCAAAAGTTCATGGAAGGTAATCAAATTTGTTAAATTTACTTAAAATAATTTTTAAAGCATTTTAAATTAAAATGGAATAATATGAGATATAAACAGGAGTTGTTCTTTTAGAGCGGATACTTTTGTAAATTATTAAGTAGTTAGGTCAACGACTTCTTTTGAAAAGAGCTGTTTATGCTCTATTACTTACGGTAAATGATCTCCAGTTGCTGGACACGATCCAGGGAACTGAGGCAGGACATGAGCAGGTCTTCCTCCAGCAATGTCTCACCCTTATTCTCATATGCGAGCACGGTATCTGACTCATCCATCAGGAAATGAACACCAGCCTCCACATATGATCTCTAAAAAGGAAATTAGCAAACAAACGACAGATAGGACAAAAACTTGCTTTATCTTAAATTCAAGTACAAATTTCAATGTCTTAACATTTATTTTGGCATTTTCAAATCATTTGCCAAATGAAAATAAGGAAGACTTCTTTTTCATTCAATAGGTTTTGGACAGTGCATGTGAGATGTCAGGACGGAGAACGTGCAGGAATCAACAAGCCATGGGAGTGAGTGGTTTTTACTCTCACGAGGGAGGTCAGATATGAAGATTGCAGGAGAAAGAATGGACAGGTTAAATAACATGATAGTGTACTGGACTTAGCATGGTTATAAATGGTTCTTCCTTCATTCAAGTCAGGCTCCTTCTGGTTTAAATTATTTGTTTATAACCAACTTTTCAGGAAATATCACAGGCAGGTACAAACCAAAAAAAAAACCCTGCGGGACTGGTGTGGCATTTTAAAGAGACAATGCAAATAGGCACTTTTACTGAAATTACTTTTACTGACAGATTTTAAATAACATACCTTGCAGTTTGTGCAAGTGCAAAGCTTGGACCGCCAATCATATGGCCAGAACACTGCCCCCACCCTTGGCCTCACCAAGCCTTTGGCCTTTAAATCCTTCAGTATGCATGATGCAGTTTCAGACTGGCACATAGCAGGACACCTCTCCATCTCCTCATGCTTCCTCTTGTGGTTTACAGCCATAATTCCATTACTAGTGAGCTGTTAAAGTGAATGAAATGCACTATTTAATTTAATGATGTATAAACTAAGTTCAAATGAAAAGGTCCTTGTAAGCCTTGTCCTGTAATGTGTGAATTAGAACCAAATTCAGTTTGAACATTTTGCACCCTCTGCTGGTGGAATATGAAAAATGAAAAAGGTTTGTTAAATGGCGGAACATCTACACAATAACAGTGACCAGTGGCAGACTTCACTGTCTTTCATATTGGTCTGTTTCTCACCTTTGCTTCCTTTTGACAGTCTTTACTTGTGGAGGGCTCATCATGGCCATTACTGCATGAAGGCAACCCTGCATCCTTCTCTTCTTTATTTCCTGCCACGGGGTCATCCTCATCCTCTTTATTGAGACTCACTTTGGTTACTGGGGGAACTATAAAAAAAAAAAAAAATAATAATAATAATAATAATAATAATAATAATAATAATAATAATAATAAATAAATACACATTATATCACCATGCTTTAAAGAACTGCTGTGAAATGTTGTAAAGAAATAACCTGAATGGAAAAAGGGTGTGAGTATATGTAACCTACCTGCAAAGTAGGCAGTATAGGTCCAAAGGAAGGGAGCTCTGTTCATACAACTCTCACACACCATCTCCAGTAACTCCTCAGAGTCCACAACTGCACAACCTAGATGCTATAAGAAGAGAGACAGGAAAATGAGACATACTTTTAGAGATAATAACTTGTGCTGCATCTAGGACTTTCATACAATAAGGAGAAAACATACTCACTGTATAGCAGCTTACCTTTGAGTGGTACCAGTCTTCACAGAGAATACACTGAATCATTGCTTCACCAACCTTCCACCACAATGAGAAATAAGGCAACAAAGACAACAATGGTTGATAAAGGGAAACAGCACATGTCTTAATTTAAAGTGCTAAAATTAAAAGAATTTTTACTCTAAAATTGGCTACAAGCACACTAATATTTCACAAAGCAAGGTATGAGTGGAATATTAGCACTACCACTTCAATTATATTATAATATAATTACCACTTATATTAGCACACAAACGGTCAACCATTTGCTGGAACTGTTGGTTATCAGCAAAAATCTACACCGATAGTTTTTCCCAGTTGTGTCCTCTAGAGGCAAAAATGAAAACTATTGCTGACAATTTTTGTTGTGTTATTTGAAGTGTTATTTGATTCATTTTGGATGTCTCCATTTTTGTTATCTGGAGTGTTACTTTTTGGTTTAGTTTGGATGCATCTTTTATTTATTTTAATGTTTACTAATAGTTTTGTTTTTTTTCCATTTTAAAACGTACAGTACATTATCATACGGTCAGTACTGTTTATTTTTGTAATATAGATCAGCAATATTTTTACTTTGAGTGTTATGGTTTCATTCAGTATCAGTTTTAAAAACTATCAGTTGATTAATCAGTCATCAGCAGGTACTGCCCAACTTAGTTATCGGTATCGGTAAAATCTACTAAATTGGCCGGACTCTACTACATACCTTATCATCCTCATCAGGGTAAGGTCTGTCACAGGAGCAGTAACGGCCAAAGAAATTGTGATTATAAATGTTCTTGTTGTTCTTTCCCTCTTTGTCCTGTGAACAATCAATACATGGGCAAAACAAATGAGATGAACATTGGACTCAAGCATTATAAACATATTCTAGTAATATTCAGAGCAAGAGTTTGAAGTGGTGCAAGTATAACTCATCCAGCATACACTTACAGGGATCAGTTTGCATTTAAATGAGCCGAACTTGCTATTCCCACAATCGCAGCGAAAGCTCCTGTGAAAAGAAAAAAAAATTATATAGAAGTCATGGTGTGGTGTACTAAATTAGCAAATGTTAAAAATAAACTGCAGTTTGCACCGACACGAGAAGTCATTTCAAAGCATTATAAAGAGAGGTGTACCTTTTCGTGTACAGTTCATAGATGTGGTGATCATCGTGGCAGGTGTTAGCACAGGCCAGGCAGACTCCAGCCGGCTCCATGCCCTCACCTGTGCAAGTGCTGCAAGCAAACACAGCCTGTCTTTTCACATATCCCTGCAACATACAGCCAAAATCAAACTTACAGTTAGTACCACTTCATTCCAAACAGCCGTCTACTCCCTGCATTAGTGCACTGCATATGGTGGAATGTAATGGTCTCTGTACCCTACATACTGCACCATACTATGTTCAATAAGGAGGGGGTTGGGATTCAGACACATATTGACAGACTCTCAGTGAATCAATAAGCAGAACGGATTATGCAGTACTCTTATCATACAAAAAAAAGGGAGCCAAATTCGAGACTTATAATAACTAAGATCATTCTTAAGATGTTCTCACCCGAGAATATGAACACTTATCCGGATCACTGCCAGCCAAAACGGCGAGAGCTTCACACAGCTCCTCATCCTCCAGCTCATCCATGGACACAGTATCCTCCTGTACCTTATTTACATCCATTCCTTACGATACACACAAAACCTTAACCGATCCGTTCTCGTGCACACACACAAAAAGATACTGTTATAACACCAACAGACACAGGACAGGACGCAGTATGACAACAGCAACAGCAGCGGAATTACAAACAGCAGAAACATGCAGCACATTACTTCCGCTTTGAAGCCGGGGACAAATTTGGCGCGAAATAATGTTGCCTTCACATGCTCCTCAGTTGTTCCTTATTAATCAGTAATTACGTATGCCTTCAAAATAACTGCACGTTAGGTAGCCTGATTTTTTTTTTATGTTCCTCACACTTAACGCCATTGTAAACATGTGCATATATACATACACACACACACACACACACACACACAATGCAAAAGACTAGCAAATGTAAACCAATGACGACTAATTTGTATTAAAACCGAGACAAAACTAATTTAATAATAATAATAATTACCCATCGTCGACCAATGAAGATTAAAAGACTGAAGATTAATAACAAGTAGCAAATTTGCGTCTCTAAATTGCTATACTGTATTTACGGAGACATGCACTTTTCAGTTTGAAACTCGCATTTTCAAAAAATTTCGGGTGCATGTGAAGGCAGCGTGAATGACAACAGTCTGTTTTGTTTTCATCTGAGCAGTTTGCCCCTAGCAGTTTATATAACGGTCATTGACTGTCAATTTTCTCTTATTTAACAATAAATAAGATTTAATAATAATAAAAAAAAATAAACTTTTTAAACAAAATCCCTTATTTGTGTCCGCACTGCACGGTGTGTGTTGCTGTGTAGTGAGGAGCAGCAGGGGACTGAATGAGAGACAGAGCTCAGATTCAATAAAGAATCATTGTGTCGCCAAGACAACACCGAGAAGCTTCTCCTGCGCCTCTGACATGGAATAAACCAGAAATTGTGTGTATTATACAGCCACACGTCCGCTTTATAATTTCCCACACAGTTAAATAGTACTATTAGAAGTGTAGTTTATAGGCTTTTATTTCATTCATCGGCATTTAATCTAGTGACGTATTAAATCACTACATTTTAATCATGAGCATAGTAAATACATCTGTTGTAGTGCATGCACTTGCTGTTTTAATGCTGTTACCTATTTTACTTAATATAAACCTCTCAACTCCAAAAGAAAATCAATCCACGGCAGAAGCTAAAAATCACTATATTATATATATATACTATATTATATTTTATATATAGGATAGAGAGAGAGAGAGAGAGAGAGAGACAGACAGACAGACAGACAGACAGGCATGCATGCGCACGCGCATGCGCACAGGGCTGACTTGTGTTGCTGGGAGTAACGGGACGCCCAAGGTTCAGCTAAATAGGCTTTAGCTAACTCAGCTAAGCTACGCTAAGAGCCAGCGATTTGTATGATAAATGGAAGTAACTGTATCTATGGATCCTCTTTTTCTTGCATGGAGCAATTTTAGGAGACGGAAGTTCCAGAAATGCTCGGATCTTTGCACAAAGGTGTTGGAGGACAATCCGTACGACCAGGTGAGTCTGTTTATGTGACTCTGATATGGCTGGCAGGGCTGCTAATGCTAGCTAGCTCAACTAGAATTAATCCTCTTATACTGGACTGCAGTTCAAATACCAATAAAACGCAGGTAGCTTAAAAACAGTAGTGTTCGTGTGTTCTAGTTGTTACTCGTGTCCCTTTTCTGTCCCAGCAACTAATTTCGCTTGTTAGATAGATAACCACGTTAGTATTATACGGTTTGTTTGACATTCTCTAGTGTGACAGTGTGGAAACCGCTCTGTTGACAGATCTAGCTCTGTCTGACCAGCCAGCAGCTAACAAAACACAGGCCGAGGTGGTCAGGCTGGTAGACCATGGACCACTACGTTGATAAATAAATGTTTGGTATTTTCTAATTGTGTTTACTCTTGTGTTAATTTCTTTACAAACGTGCCTACAATGTAGCAAACCTTTCATTTCTCCCAGCACTTATCAGCTTAACCAGTTTGGCCAATGTTTCTGCAGCTGGTAGGTCAGACTGAAGTGGAGTTTTTTAGCATAGCATGTAAGCAGGGAAATATTTCCCCTGTTAATTTGTTGATTTTGTTTTGGGGGGGGGGGGGAACCCTTTCCAAGCGTTATAGGGTAACTTAAATCATCTAACTTAAATATTTGATTTTTCACTCCTCTCCACCTCACCTTTTTCGCCAAGGAACCTCATACATCACTCCATATTTCTGAGGTAACAGCATATGTCTGTTTAAGCCCTGGTCCCTGATGCCCAATGTCAATGAGGTGTAGTAGAAGCAGGATCCTAGCTAGAACCCTAATCACACCCTCTTCACCCTTCACTTTACTTAAACTTCAGTGTTACTTAATGTATATATGCTTTAACATGATCCTCTATCCAACACTTCTTTATTCATAGGTTGAATCTCTGTCAGTCTTAAATTAATAAAATTAGCACAGTTCTGTGATTTTTCTGCTTTGACACGTCTACTAAGTTTTTCATTACTTGTTGAGTCAAATTTAAGTGTGTTCAAGCAGGGAAATTGCAAACGTGTGCAGGAATTCAGTGCATCCTTCCTTCCAATTTCACTGGGACATACAGGCTTCATGCAGTACCAGTGTACAGCACCTTTTCAGTCTCCCAGCTGTAGGCTTTCATGGAAGAACTTGTACAAAAGAAAAGGAACCATTTTGGTCAAAGACACTTTGTTTTAGTTTGTTAAAACAGTTCTTCTGGTTCCCTGAAGGCAGCTTGGAGCCTGAAGACAAGGGCTCTGACTGAGATGGTGTACATTGATGAAGTGGAAGTTGACCAGGAGGGCATTGCAGAAATAATGTTGGATGAAAGTGCCATTGCACAAGTGGCACGTGAGTACTTGCGTAAAAAGCTGCCATCTTTTCTATTTATAAATGACATCAACTCCACCATGCCTACTTTTTTAGGCTACTCCATGATAGAACTAATCAGACTACTTTTTATAGTGTTTTATATTGCAGGACATTTTTTATTTTTTTTTGCAGGACCTGGAACGTCGCTGAGGCTCCCTGGAACAAGTCATGGTGGAGGACCTACTCCAGCTGTCAGGTTCATAAATACTGATGTATTAATTTGAAATGAATTTTATTTGTAGGTTGTGAGCATACCTAACCAAACATTCATTATGTAAAGTTATGTATAAAGTTGTAATGTAATGAATGAAAGTCTAACACAGGGGCTCTCAAACTTCTTGCATCCAGGGACCCCATTAAATAAAAAATAAAATAAAATAATTCAGAGACCCCCTCAGTTATTGGGGTTTATACTAAACGTATTCAACCAGTCAAACAAGCTAAAAACTATAAGAAGTCAATAAACATGTTTTTGATAATATTGGGTTGTGATAATATAATAAATAGATAAATTGTGGTATTCATCTCTTTGAGCTCAAATCAGGCTCACTGGAAATAATACACCTAATTGCATTTTTAATGTGACCTGTCTCTGATATTGTTTCAGACCAGTGACCCAGTCAGGACGTCCCATTACAGGATTTGTAAGACCCAGCACTCAGTCTGGTCGACCAGGGACAATGGAACAAGCCATCAGAACACCTCGAACTGCAAATACTGCCCGTCCGGTCACCAGTGCTTCTGGGAGATTTGTCCGATTGGGCACGGTGGGCTGTTACACAGTGTAATGTTTTAAAAAATAAAATGTAAAAAAGTTTAGATATTCTGATGTTCACATTTGTATTCTGTTTTAAGAATGGCCTTTACACCTCATAACAGTAATTCTATGTGTACGTTGTTTCAAAGATTTAACCGGCTGTTTTATGAATCTTCCAGGCTTCTATGTTAACACATCCGGATGGACCATTTATAAACTTGTCCCGGTTAAATTTGCCAAAGTATGCACAGAAACCAAATTTATCCAAGGTATTCCAACTGCAAATCACAAGTCTGCAATGGATTTGGTAATTTCTTAACTCCAGTCTCAAATGTCTGTTGTGATTACAAATATCTTTCTCGGTCTTACTCTTATGCCAGAGCTTATTTGAATACATCTTTCACCATGAGAACGATGTCAAAAATGTAAGTAAAAGCTAAAACAAGCCATAAGTGGTATACTGTATTTGTTTGTAGTCCATGTGTTAACAGTTCCCATTGTGGAACATTTCAGGCTTTGGACCTAGCTGCACTCGCTACCGAGCACGCACAGTTCAAAGACTGGTGGTGGAAAGTCCAACTTGGGAAATGTTATTACAGGTGACAAAACACTATTATAAAAACTTTATTTTAATTTGAAACGTGTCCCATTAACTGCATTGAGAAGATAACTTAGATTTGTTCTGATATTGCATGCACTGACTGTAATGATTGACTGGTTGGATGATTGGCGTTTGTATTTGTAGGCTTGGTTTGTATCGTGAAGCTGAGAAACAATTCAGATCAGCCCTCAATCATCAAGAGTTTGTAGATACTTACCTCTACCTTGGGAAGGTACAAAGTTAATTCTGTTTAACTCATTTATACTGCGCAAACAAAATAATGGAAACCAATGCTTTTCCTTTCTTTTTTCTTTGTGCACAGGTATATCAGCGATTGGACCAACCCATAACTGCCCTGAACCTCTTTAAACAAGGCCTGGACCATTTCCCAGGAGAAGTGACTTTGCTGACTGGGATTGCTCGCATTCATGAGGCATGTGTAATTATCAGAATCTGATGGATAAATATGCAGATGTCATTTTGAGCTACAGATTTATGTACACTTGTACTGTAATGAAATTTCATCTTCCCGAGGGTAGTAATTGAAAACTTTGGGCACTTTAGGAGATGAACAACGTCACTTCAGCTACAGAGTATTACAAAGATGTCTTAAAGCAGGACAACACACATGTGGAGGCCATTGCCTGCATAGGAAGCAACCATTTCTATACAGACCAGCCAGAGATCGCCTTGCGTTTCTACAGGTTATCTTCCTGATGCAGAAGGAAAAGCGTTCTTGTATATAGGAGTTTATATAAATATGTAATGTTACTGTATCTGCTTCACTTCCTTTTCTTTCTCTTTTTTTGGCTCAGACGGTTGCTACAGATGGGTGTGTATAACTGCCAACTTTACAATAATCTGGGCCTGTGCTGTTTTTATGCTCAGCAGTATGACATGACTCTGTCCTCATTTGAGAGAGCATTAGCCCTGGTTTCCAGTGATGAGGAACACGCTGACATCTGGTATAATATTGGACATGTTGCAGTGGTGCGTCCGACTCCAACATAGCCACACTAAGGAAAAAACTCAAGCTTATATGAAGTTACTGGTTAAGCTTATGGAAAACTGATCAATCTTGAAGCCAGTTCTCTTTTCTGTTGTATCTCTTTCACTCAGGGTATTGGTGACTTGACTTTAGCTTATCAGTGCTTTAAACTAGCTTTGGCATTTAACAATGATCATGCTGAGGCTTACAACAACTTAGCAGTGCTGGAGCTACGCAAAGGACGCATTGAGCAGGTAAGGCTAATGCTATCACACTAATACAGCACTATCAACCCCATAATTCTATTTAAATAACCAACTGCAACTGATGGCTATATAAAAACACCAAATGGTATACCAGTGAACATAAAACTAGAAAATAGTGGAGCTTTAAAAAAAAAAATAAAATGTTACGCTGATTACAATTTATTTCATTTTTGCTTATTTTTTCTTTTTTTGTGGAAAAAAACTGAATATGTCTGCATTCTGTTAACCATTATGTCTGTTGGCACACATTGTATGAATTGTCATTTAGTTGTTCATGTGGGTGCATAGTTTAATTATCGGAACTGGTTAGCAGCATGATCGATGTGGGTTCTGTCTCTGAGTTCAATGGGAAATGGACTTGCTATGCAGCCTGCACTGTTCTCAGGTCCTTCCTCAGTAGACACTGTTATAACCACTTTACAAGAGAATGTGTATGTGGAACAGAGAATATTAAAGCTTTTTTTTATAATGAGGTTATAAGGCTTTCACTTTGGAACAACTTTGGTTTAGGTGCCTTGCTCAAGGGTACAATAAATCTTCATTTATTCAACTTCCAGTTCACATATGAGAGCTGAGGGAGCATAAATTTGGTTTAAGCATGTTATTTGGTTTAAATGATAGCGATGTTGCTTTTTGTTACAGGCAAAAGCCCTTTTGCAAACAGCTGCTTCTCTCGCGCCCCACATGTATGAACCACATTTCAACTTCTCTGTACTGTCAGATAAGGTAAGCACTATACAACTTTTATTCTTCTTGCAGGTATTTTCACATGATAGCTGATTTTGGACACCTCTCTATGTTGCAGCATTCAGCATTTCATGTTACTACACTGACACAAAGAAATTTAAAGATACACTCACTGACCAGTTTATTAGGAACACTTGAATACCTGCTCATTCATAAAATTATCTAATCAGCCAATCATGTGGCAGCACTACAATGCATAAAATCATGCATATAGGTCAATGCATCAGTTAATGTTCACATCAAACATCAGAATGGGGAAAAGTGTGATATCAATGACTTTGATAGGCTGGTTTGAGTATTACTGATCTCCTGGGATTTTCACAGTTCTGCAGGCAGAAAGGCCTTATTGATTGCAACTGGTTCAAGTCTACAGTAACTCAAATAATCACTTTACATCTGTGGTGAGCAGAAAAGCATCTCAGAATGGTCAAAATGTTGAAACTTTAGGCAGATGGGCTACAGATGTAGACAGCTTTTGGTCCCATTCCTGTAATCGAAGAACAGGAAACAGTTGTGTGTGAAAATCTCAGGAGATCAGTTCCTGAAATATTCAAACCAGCCCATCTAGCACCAATAACCATGTCATTGTATAAGTCACTGAGATCAAATATTTTTTACCATGTTTGATATGAACATTAACTGAAGCTTTTGACCTGTATCTGATGAATTTATGCTTTCACTCATCTATATATACAGTGCCATTTTGTGAAGCTCAACAACGTTTTGACGCACATCACAGCTATATTCCTTGGTCTTACCCATTGTGATGAATGACTAAGGGAATTTTGCCTATGTATTAACTCATATTTATACCCCTGTGAAACAGGAAGTCATGGTTGAACGATTTCCTCCTAGTCACCCAGGTGTACAAAAAATGTTTAAAATATCAATGGGAATATACACCAAATATATTTTTCTCGTATGGATTCATAGGGGTGCCAATAATTGTTGCACACCTATTTTTAACGAAGATTTTTTTTTTGGATAAACCTGTGTTGTGTTTGCAATTGTTTGATATCCATGAGAGTAGAGTATTTTTGTGAATTCTATTGAACAAAAGATCAAAAGGTTAAACAATAATGACAATTTTTCCCAGCCTTCTTTGCTCATATATATCACACATCACCGATCAGCCATAACATTAAAACCACCTACCTAATATTGGGTAAGTGACCCATCGATGCATAGATTCTAAAAGACCTCTGAAGGTGTGCTGTGGTATTTGGCACCAAGACGTTAGCAGCGAATCTTTTAAGTCCTGTAAGCTGTGAGTTGGGGCCTCTATGGATTGGACTTGTTTCTCCAGAACGTCCCACAGATGCTCGATTGGATTGAGACCTATGGGATTTGAAGGTCAACAACTTGAAATCTTTGTCATGTTCCTCAACCATTCCTGAACAATTTTTGCAGTGTGGCAGGGTGCATAATCCTGCTGAAAGTGGTCACTGCCATTTGGGAATACCGTTACCATGAAGGGGTATACTTGGTCTGCAACAATATTTAGCTATGTAGGACCCAAGATTTCCCCGCAGAACATTGCCCAGAGCATCACACTTACTCCGCCACCTTGACTTCTTCCCATACTGCATCCTGGTGCCATCTCTTCCTCAGGTAAGCGACGCACATGCACATGTTGTCCACATGTAAAAGAAAACCTGATTCATCAGACCAGACCACCTTCTTCCATTGCTCCATGGTCCAGTTCTGATGCTCATGTGTCCATTGTAGGCTCTTTCGGTGGTGGGCAGGGGTCAGCATGGGCGCTCTGACCTGTCTGCAGCTACACAGCCCTGCACGCAGCAATTTGTAATGTACTGTGTGTTCTGACACCTTTCTATCATAGCCAGCATTAACTTTTTTAGCAATTTGCGCTACAGTAGCTCATCTGTGGTATTGGACCAGACTGGCTAGCCTTCACTCCCCACGCACATCAGTTAGCCCTGAGCGCCCATGACCCAGTTGTCCTTCCTTGGACCACTTTTGGAAGGGACTAACCACTGCATACCTAGAACATCGCACAAGACTTACCGTTTTTTTTTTTAGATGTTCTGACCCAGTTGTCTAGCCATCACAATTTGGCCCATATCAAAGTCAATCAGATCCTTACGGTTGCCCATTTTTCCTGCTTCCAACGTAGCAACTTCAAGAACTGACTTTTCACTTGCTGCCTAATATATCCCACCCCTTGACAGGTGCCATTGTAACTGTATAATGAATTTTATTCACTTCACCTGTCAGTGGTTTTAATATTATGGCTGATCAGTGTTTATTAATAGGAAAATTTCAATCCATACTTTTTTCTATGTGTATCTGTGTTTTGTTTGAAAGGTGGGTGACCTTCAGAGTAGTTACATGGCTGCCCAGAAGTCAGAGGATGCTTTTCCAGAGCACGTGGACACTCAGCAGATCCTAAAGACCCTCAGACAGCACTTTGCTGTGCTTTGAATGTTTCATTGCAGTATTTTCACATTATGTGAAACAGCACAGCAGAGCAGGTTATAAAACGTCAAAAATGTCTACAGAGATTAAAATGTCTAGCTACTTTTCATGTTTTTCTAGACAGAACAAAGATGTAAATTATTTCAGGAACTATTTTAATAAGTCACAGTGTATAAATGCAGTTTTTAACTTATAGCATATCTATAATAACTGGTAGAAAAAGTGGATGCGGTTTTGTTTTGAAAATATTATGTGAAATGTAAACTTGTCTATGTGTTTAGCATTAAAAATGCAGAGTTTAAGTAAAATAGGGTTATTTTACTAATTTCAGTGTCAAGTTTTTGAACATAAAAAATGAGCAATGATTCTGTTTTAGTCTATTATTATTATTATTATTATTATTATTAATTCGAAAAACTTCACATTTCTATGCACACGGTCTATGAACAATTCTGCTGGGTTTTCCTCCACATTCCTACTGCAGTTCCTAGATGATTACCACTGTGAACAGGGAAATGAACAAATGGCAGCATGACTTGGAAGTGTGTATCACAGATTTTTTTTTTAAATAAGAACATCTATTGTCAACAAGCACAAGCTAATTAGTTGATAATTTCTTTGGAAATTTTTATTCTCAATTTGCTTCAAAGTTTGTACAAAGTCATAGCAGTTTGCTAACTACTCAGCAGCATTATTTTTCAGTTTTAAAGAGAGAATAACATCATAATCCTTTAGTCCTACATAGTCTTACTGACTGCTCTGCTCTTGAGTGGGTAACAGACTATGCACCATGACTGCATGTAGTCTAATAATGTATGTGTACCTGGAATAAAAGTATCTAAAGTAAAATCAAATCTGAGACATACTTCTAACTAAAAGCTTTTATATATCAGACTGGTGCTTGCCAAAATGTCCTATTTCTCTCCAAACTATGGGTACTCAGTCACTGTGCAACTTTTAGATTTTTTATAATATCAATTTAATTACATTACTAAGTGCAACAGTTCTGTGTGAGAGAGTGAGTGAGTGAGCAAAGGAATTGGTTACTTAAAAAAAATTCAGAATATTATTTAGTCTTTGATGAATTATTAGCTGTTACTAACAGGCAAAAACAAAACAAAACAAAAAAAAGGTTAATTGAGGATTCTAGAGTGTTTTATCTATTTCCTTCTCACAGATCCATTTTAGTGGGTGTGAACATGGTGCATCATTCCAGGCCTTCATTGGATTATTGGTGGGATACACAGCTGCGCAATCCTCTATAGTCAAATCATCATTTGGCTCCCCGTCCATCCAGTACCTATAAAAACACGCACTTTTTCACCTTTTACATACTGTATCAGACAAAAGTAAGACCGGGTATATGATGTTTTACCAAATCAACTGCATAGTTTTTTTTAATATAAATCTTTATTTTGAAATTGATGCATGCAACATGTTCCAAAAAAAGTTGTGACAGTGGCAATTTAGGACTAATAGCGATGTGACATGTTGAAATTAGAAGGCGATGTGAAAAAGGTGAGGCAATTGTCTAATCATAGTATATAAGGAGCCTCCAAAAACGACCTAGTCCTTCAAGAGGAAGGATGGATCGAGGCTCAACAATCTGCCAACAGATGCATCAGCAAATAATCTGACACTTTGAGAACAACATTCCCCAAAGACAAATCGGTAGGATTTTGGGCATTTCACCTTCTACAGTGCACAATATAATTAAAAGAGTCAAGGAATCTGATCAAATCTCGGTAAGGGCAAGGCCGAAAACCCCTTCTGAATGCGCGTGATCTCCGTTCCCTCAGACATCACTGTCTTAAAAACCATCATGAGTCTGTAATGGATATCCTGACATGTACTCGGGAATACTTTGGTAAACCTTTGTCAGTCAACACCATTCGCCGCTGCATCCACAGATGCAAGTTAAGGCTTTACTATGCAAAGCAGAAGCCATACATCAACACTGTTTGGAAGCATCGCCAACTTCTCTGGCTCGGTCTCATCTGAGATGGACAGTAGCACAGGGGAATCATGTTTTGTGGTCGACAATACAAATAGTTTTTGGATAAAACAGCCGTCGTGTTCTCCAGACTAAAGAGGAAAAGGACCATCCAAGCTGTTATCGGCTTCAGGTCCAAAAGCCAGCGTCTGTCATGGTATGGAGGTGTGTCAGTGGCCATGGCATGGGTAACTTGCACATCTGTAAGGGCACCATTAATGAAGAAAGAAGTGTACATGTTCTGGAGCAACATATGCTGCCATACAGAGCAGGACAACGCCAGACCACATTCTGTCCGGATTACAAGTGCATGTTTGCTTATGCAGAGAGTGCGACTGCTAGCACGTCCTGCCTGCAGTCCTGACCTGTCTTCGATCGAGAATGTGTGGCACATTATGAAGCGCAAAATAAGGCAACAAAGGCCCCGTACAGTTGTGCAGCTGAAGAAATGCATATTGGATGAATGGGGGAAAATTCCGCTTTGTAAACTTAACCAACTGGTGTCTTCAATGTCTGAACACTAAATAAGTGCTATTAAAAGAAAAGGTGATGTTACACAGTGTTAAACAGTCAACTGTCCCAACTTTTTCAGAGTGTGTTGCAATCATCAGATTTGAAATAAATGTATATTCTCAAAAATAAATTAAATTCACAAAGTAAAACATCAAATAATGTGTCAGTGTGTTTTCAGTATAGTGCAGGGTGAGTTGAATTTTCAAATGACTCTTTTTGTTTGTTTATTTGTTTTTGCATTTTCCATACTGTTCCAACTTTTTCGGAATTGGGGTTGTGTGTGTGTGTGTGTGTGTGTGTGTGTGTGTGTGTGTGTATCAGGTGTAATAAGGGATATTTCTAGCCATTAATGAGCTCATTTGTATCCTATACTGCAATAGCAAATTAAATTGTGTTTCATTGGTACCCTTCTGTCAGTGTTGTCTCATTCAGCCATTTCCAGAGCCCTTCTGTATGGTCATCCTTCAACCCGATCCAAAATCCATTAGAATAACTGAATGGTAGGTTGTACCGAAGTGCTTTTAAGGTCTCTACGATGAACTCCTATGCAGATGAGCAAATGTTAAAGGTTAATATTGTTATTAGTTTGTGACTTTTGACAACCTTTGACTAGATAAAAACCAAATAATATGGCCTTTCAACTCAGAATTCCTACTTATAAGCTCAGGTCTCCTCAACCCCGAGTTCAGCAAGTGACATGAAATCAACATGGCTGCTCATAACATAAACAGTAAAAAAAAATAATAAATCTTCTTACTTTTAAATGAGTTATGCTTGTTAAATATACAGTATCTCCCAAAAGTGAGTACACCCCTCACATTTTTGTAAATATTTGATTATATCTTTTCATGTGACAACACTGAAGAAATGACACTTTGCTACATTGTAAAATAGTGAGTGTACAGCTTGTGTAACAGTGTAAATTTGCTGTCCCCTCAAATTAACTCAACACACAGCCATTAATGTCTAAACCGCTGGCAACAAAAGTGAGTACACCCCTAAGTGAAAATGTCCAAATTGGGCCCAAAGTGTCAATATTTTGTGTGGCCACCATTATTTTCCAGCACTGCCTTAACCCTCTTGGGCATGGAGTTCACCAGAGCTTCACAGGTTGCCACTGGAGTCCTCTTCCACTCCTCCATGACGACATCACAGAGCTGGTGGATGTTAGAGACCTTGTGCTCCTCCACCTTCCGTTTGAGGATGCCCCACAGATGCTCAATAGGGTTTAGGTCTGGAGACATGCTTGGCCAGTCCATCACCTTCACCCTCAGCTTTTTTAGCAAGGCAGGGGTCGTCTTGCAGGTTTGTTTGGGGTCATTATCATGCTAGAATACTGCATACTGATCATGCTCTGCTTCAGTATGTCAAAGTACATGTTGGCATTCATGGTTCCCTCAATGAACTGACAGGCTGACCCCCACCCCTTCAACCTCTTCAGCAATGCTGGCAGGACTCATACGTCTATTTCCCAAAGACCACCTCTGGATATGACGCTGAGCACGTGCACTCAACTTCATTGGTCGACCATGGCGAGGCCTGTTCTGTTCGCTGTATGGTCTTGGCCACCGTGCTGCAGCTCAGTGTCAGGGTCTTGGCAATCTTCTTGTAGCCTAGGCCATCTTTAATGATGTCCATGTAAACGTAGTCAATGACTACGTTTACATGGACTGCAATAATCTAATTATCGACCTTAATCTAAGTAAGGTAATAATGTGATTAAGGTGTTTACATGGGTCACTTTTAGAATACTCCTGTCATGTACCCGTTTTACATGTTATAGATCATAATTAGATTAACAGCCCGCGTCATTACATCACCACGCCACGCCATCCGACGTCCCTCCAGAATTTCACGTATCAACATACAGTTCGTCTTCGTTATGGTACCGTATACAGTTTTGGGTGTATTTATAAAAAAATTTTACGAATGCTTTAAGTGCAGTTAATTATTTGTCATGCTGTACGTGCTAATAGACAACTGCTTGGAGCCGTGGGCTGCGTCTCAAACCGCGTACTTACTGTCTATATAGTAGCTGAGATACATGTATTTTTCCCCACTACAGGCCTATAGTAGGAAAGTATGCAATTTGGGACAAAGCCGAACTCTCTTGTTCGCCGTAAAACGTAAAACTGTTGTGTGTGATCGTGTCGTGTCGCAAAATGCGGTGAAAACTCCCACACGACGTTCATAATGTGATTAAGGTGTTTACATGTCACTACTACACGTCCATAATGCGACTAAAACAGGAGTACTCCACCTGTGTTAATTAGATTATTGCTTACTTCGATTATGATCTTAATTAGATTAAGGTAAGTGAAAATTGCTGTTTACATGGTAGTTTTTTAATTAGAGTATGGTCTTAATCGGCTTAAGAGTGGATTATTGTTGTCCATGTAAACACAGCTATTGTTGGACATATAATTTAAACAAATACACTATACAGCCAAAAGTTTGTGGACATCTGACGATCACACCTGAACCTGTTCCTGATTATCCCATTCCAAAACCATTGGCATTAATATGGACCTTCTCTCCCTTTGCTGTTATAATAATCTCCACTCTTTTGGGAAGGCCTTTCACTAGATTTTGTGTTCACTAGATGTGGCTGTTGAGGATTTGTGCTCATTCAACCACAAGAGCATTAGTGAAGAAAAGCCCTGGTGTTGGGTGAGGAGGCCTGGCATTCAGTCAGAGTTACAGGTCATCCCAAAGGTGTTCAGTGGGGTTGAGGCCACTCGTATTTTTCCACTCCAACCTTGGCAAACCATGTCTTTATGGACCTCGCTTTGTGCATGGGTGTGATGGTCAGATGTTCACAAACTTCTAGCTGTATAGTGCAATAGTTTTTTTTTTCAGTGAAATGCTACTCAAGACTGTAAATGTTTAAGAATATTTTTTTTATTTTATCAATTTAAAAAACAGAATTTGAAACAATCTACTGTGGAGAAAACCATGTAATATGAGGGTGAAGGTTTATATCTGACCTGTTTCTCCTTTGAGTCTATGATGACTAAGTCAGCTCCTTTTTTCTTGCATTCATCCCTGCCTGCATTCCAGCCTCTGCGTGGAGTTGTTGAAGACACAGCAAAGTAAAAACATGTGCTGTTCATCAGCACCCAGTTGGGTAAGCACTTGCCACAGTGTTCTTCTGTTGAAATATAATAGAATACAAAATTGGGCAAAATACATCAAGTTGAAAAGAACCCAAAATGGCAAACATTTCTAAAGACAAAGAAACCACAGTTAATAGGTTTACTGCTGTGTGAATGTACTGTATTCTTTATCTGTATGAGAAAGAAACACTTAATTTTTAGACTCAGTTATTTTAAGGCACATTCATTATGAACAAAAAACTTACCAAGATTTGAAATTTGAGATTGCATTTTTCTTTTGTCTACTTCTAATTTTTGTTTTTGCAAGTTCAGTTCATTCTTCAATCTTATTTCTCTGCTTAAATTTATCTGCAGGGATTTCATCAGTTTTACGTCTTCATCATGTTTGTTCTGAAGTGCATTTTTGGACTCAGTCAGGCTTTTGTGGTCTGACTCCAGCCGGGCAAGTTGAGAGCTGATTATTGATGAGTTGAGAGACAAGATGCCATGTTTGTCACTCATCCTATTAACTGAGGAAATAACAAGTTAGAGCTCAGCCTATATCAAGTCTGGGTTATGTACAGTGCCCACTAATATTGGCACCCTTGGTTAATATGAGTAAAGAAGGCTGTGAAAAATTCTCTTTATTGTTTAACCTTTTGATCTTTTGTTAAAAAAAATTTAAAAATCATATTTATATATTTATAACAGGAAGTCATGGTTACAACAATTTCATGTTCATAGTCACCCATGTGTAATAATAAAAAAAAGAGTAAAATATCAATGGGAATATACTTCAAATATATTTTTCTCATATGAATTTATAGGGGTGCCAATAATTGTTGCATGCCTATATTTAACAAAGAGATTTTTTTTAAACCTGTATTTTGTTTGCAATTGTTTGATATCCATGAGAGCAGAGTGTTTTTGTGATTTTTTTTTTAACAAAAGATCAGAAGTTTAAACAATAAAGACAATTTTTCATAGCCTTCTTTGCTCATATTTATCAGGAGTGCCAATATTAGTGGAGGGCACTGTAACTTGCTTAACAATAGATTTTTTTTTAATCATTTCAATATATATACTCACTGTGAACACTTAGTCCAATTACAGCAAAAAGAAATGCAGCACTTACGACCCCCAGAACTATAGCTACCAGTCGATAAGGCCTAGAGCTCAGTTCATCACTGACAGTAAACCGGGTCACTGAATAAGAAAATAAGTTAATCAAATCTACAGTCAGTACAGAGTGACAGTGAGAGTGTAAATGTCTGATAATTACTGCTCCTAGCCTATTAAAGACTACTGATTTGATCATTGCTCTTGTCATTTGTGTGGTGACCTGGGAAGGCCTGTTGTTATGACTTAATTCTGTCCAACAGCAAAAACTGCCAAAAAAAAAAAAAAATGAAGTTTGATGTCACAAATTCACCATATAAAGGGTTTTCCCAGGCCTTACACGCTGCTATTTATGTTCTCTACTGGTGTCACTGTGCTGTATTTGCTTATTTTGTTTAATTAAGATGACTTCAGTTAACTCGCATGTTATTTCAGGGTTGTGTGTATAGTCTGCAATTACTTTATGAAAACAGAGCATAAGCAATATAACATATATAAAATATATGGGTGAGATATATTTTCTCTATAAATGTACAAAAGCAGCTTATATTTCCTGTATAGTTCAATACAATAGTTTTACAGATAACTAGAATGATGATCGGTCAGTAATACTATGAAATCAACTTTAAACCCCTTTAATCTCTCAAAGTCCATAAAACATGATAAATAATAAACTGAACCTACATCTCAATGTTTGATAGGTAAATATTTACTTACTCTTTGAATATAGAGGCTGAACATCTCCGGTGAAATCAACTTGAGACTCTAATTCATTGTATGTCTCCTTTCCTTGGTTTTCAGAGTTCACCATAATTGCCACTTTTTAAGTATAACTCTAGAAACATTGATTTATGTACAGTGATCTTTACTCTGTGCAGTGCAAACTGTTTGTCCTGACAGTGTCACTGAACTGATTTACTGTTGATTGTGGGTGGACCTACAATTGCAATGATTCATGTTTGGTTTTATGTGGAAGTAAATGGCATAGAATTTTCTGTTGTTTGAATTAAAGTGACATTTAAATCAAATTAAGTAATTGTTTATAATAAAAGTTTATAAATGCCAAACTTAGCATTGCAGCTAAACAGATTTGTGAAATAGTCATCATACAAATACCCTAGCCACCAGATCTCATTTTACTACTGGCTTTTATATATATATATACATATATATATATATATATATATATATATATATATATATATATATATATATATATATATATATATATATATACATATATATATACATACATATATATATATATACATATATATATATATATATATATACATATATATATATATATATATACATATATATATATATACATATATATATACATATATATATACATATATATATATATATATATATATATACATATATATATATACATACATATATATACATATATATATACATATGTGTGTATATATATATATATATATACATATATATATATATATATACATATGTGTATATATATACATATATATATACATATATATATATATACATATATATACATATATATATATATATATATATATATATATATATATATATATATATATATATAATCTTCTGCATTGTTGTTGGTTCTCTGCACATAAGAATTTCACACACCTTTTATACTTTACATAGTAACTGTTATGTGACGTTAAATCTGAAATCATTAAAAGTCATGATTCAACATAGTTTAGCATTACTGCAGTACATGTTAACTTTTAAAAAAGATAAAGTCAAGTCACCCTTCAACAGAATGGGGACAATAATTATATAAACATTAAACACAAATATTCAAAGTTCCCATAACAAACAACTGGACAAACAACTTAGCATTTTTCCAAGAAAAATCATTTTGACTCATTTAAATTTTATTTTCTCCCTTAAAAATAGTCAAGTCAAGTACAGATCTTTATTGTCATCACAACCATATGCAAGGTGCAGTAGAGAGTGAGGTGAAATGCATGCATGCAGTGCTGACAGTGCAGTGCAATAGGAATAATGAAGCATGCAAGAATTTTTTTGAGTATACAGTGTAAAACCCTGTATAACCCTTCAGTTATTGCAGTTATTAGGGGTTCAAGCACGAAGGCCAGATGGCCAGAGGTGTTAGCCCGATCAGCCAAATGGTGGTGCTATAGTGAGCATTTTTAGAAAGATGGCCATAAATTTTGAACCGTTTGTCACAGACTCAAGTGTCTTATATCTGTGGAATCCTTGGGACAAGATGAACAAAACGTTTATTTCCGATCTAATTTCTGTCATTAAAATTTTCCACCATCTTGGATTTTTCTTAAAACCTACTTTTGCAAACTAGTCCTAGGTTTTTGTCCGATCGGGATCAAACCAGTGCCAAACGATTCTATGGAGTCTTAATATCAATAATTCAAGCTATGGTATGCAAAAACACAGGTGGTAGGTGTGGTCACTTTTAGATAAATGGCTATAACACTTGAACGAAATGAGATAGGGTAAACCATGCAAAAGTGGGACAGTTTTTGGTAGATTCACCATGGCATAATGACAAAAGCTTTATACTGCTAGCATTTTTTTGTAAAGACACAACCGTCCTAAATGTAGGTGTATTGAATGTAATTATGATAGACATTTGAACACCCTTAGGCACAGCTTTTCACCGAAAGAGTATTTTCAGATAAAGTGAGAGAGATCATCAGCAAAAGTGGGACAGTGTTTTTAAGTTAATAAAAAATATTTTTGCTACAATTTAATTGAGAGTTTGGCCACTTCTTGGTGCTATAATAGCCAAAAAAAAAAAAAACTTACCAAGATTTGAAATCTGAGATTGCAATTGTAATTTGTCTTCTTCTAATTTTTGTTTTTGTGAGTTCAGCTCATTCTTCAATCTTGTCTCACGGCTCAAATTTATCTGCAGGGATTTCATCAGTTTTATGTCTTCATCATGTTTGTTCTGAAGTGCGTTTTTGGACTCAGTCAGGCTTTTGTGGTCTGACTACAGCCGGGCAAGTTGAGAGCTGATTATTGATGAGTTTTGAAAAAGGGATTTCATCAGTTTTACGTCTTCATCATGTTTGTTCTGAAGTGCGTTTTTGGACTCAGTCAGGCTTTTGTGGTCTGACTACAGCCGGGCAAGTTGAGAGCTGATTATTGATGAGTTTTGAAAAAGGGATTTCATCAGTTTTACGTCTTCATCATGTTTGTTCTGAAGTGCATTTTTGGACTCAGTCAGGCTTTTGTAGTCTGACTCCAGCTGATTAAGTTGAGAGTTGATTATTGATGAGTTGAGAGACCAGATGCCATGTTTGTCACCCCTGTTAACTGAGGAAATAACAAGTTAGAGCTCTGCCTTCCATCAGCTCAGCCTATATCAAGACTGGGTTATGCAACCTGCTTAACAATAGACATTTTTTAGCATTTCAATATATACTCACTGTGAACACATAGTCCAATTACAGCAGAAAGAAGTACAACACTTAGGACCCCCAGAATTGTAGTTGCCACTCTATAAGACTGGCAAGACCTCACTTCGTCTTTGACAGTCAACCTGGTCACTGAATAAGAAAATAAGTTAATCAAATCTACAATCAGTACAGTGTGTCAAAAACAGTGTAAATGTCTGAGAGTTACTGCTCATAGGCTATTAATGACTACTGATTTGATTGTAGACTTCTCACTGTGGCCTCATTCTGGCAAACAGACAAAAATCCCCCACCATAAAAGGGATTTATGTCACAAATTCACCATGTAAAGGGTTGTCCCAGGCCTCTACACATTGTTATTTATGTTCTCCACTTGTGACACTATGCTGTATTTGCATATATTACAAATTTGTTTCAATAAGTTATTAAACGTGAGACCTTTTTTGCTTTTAAAATATTGTAAATGTCAATGAAGTGGTTGGCTAAAGCTAGGAAAAAGCATCTTTGTTAGATTATTTCAGTTAATTGAAATACTCAGTTAAGTGAAATACAAACTAATCGTTGCTTTTCAGCAGAAGGAACTGGAAAACATCAAAGGCAGCATGGATAGAGCTAAATATGAGCAAACTGTTAAGGAGAACCTGTTCTAGTCAGCCACACAGCTGCATTTGGGCAATGATCCAAAGCACAAAGCAAAAACTACAAAGAAATGGCTTTAAAAAAAAGGAAGGTTAGTGTTTTAGAATATCTGAGTCAAATCCATCCCATCCATCCATCCATCCTCAACCTCTTACTCCTTTCTCAGGGTCGCGGGGAACCTGGAGCCTATCCCAGGGAGCATCAGGCCCAAGGCGGGGTACACCCTGGACAGGGTGCCAGTCCATCGCAGGGCACAATCACATACACACTCACACATCCATTCATACACTTCGGACACTTTAGACATGCCAATCAGCCTACCATGCATGTCTTTGGACTGTGGAGGAAACCGGAGTACCCAGAGGAATCCCCCGCAGCACGGGGAGAACATGCAAACTCTGCACACACATGGCCCCGTCGGGACTAGAAGCAGTTTATATTTTCTGTAGTTTATGACTACTTGTAGAAAGGCCACTGTCAATATCGCAATATAAATCTTATGGCTTGTTTTACAGGTAAATAAAACATTGACTAATTCTCTATCAGAAATACTATTCAAACAACTATAAACCCATTTACTTCTCAAAAGTTTATAAACATGCTAAAACTGAACCTGCATCTCATAATGTTTGATACACAAACATTTACTTACTATTTGAAGGCACAGGACGAACATCATCTTGAATCTCTAATTCATTGTATGCCCCTTTTCCGTGGTTCACCATAATTGCCACTTTTTAAGGTAACACTGGTCTTCAATCTTTACTCTGTGTACTGCAAACTGTGTGTCCTGACAGTGTCACTGAGCTTTTATACTGTTCATTGTGGGTGGACCTACAGTTGTTGCAATTATGATTCATGTTGGAGTGATGAGAAAGTAAATGGCATAGAATTTTCTGTCAATGAAATAAAGGAACATTTAATCAAAATTGCTTAAAATAGAAGGTTTACAGAAACCTTAAGTTAATAGAAACCTTAGAATTACAGTGAGGGGAAAAAAGTATTTGATCCCCTGCTCATTTTGTATGTTTGCCCACTGACAAAGAAATGATCAGTCTATAATTTTAATGGTAGATTTATTTGAACAGTGAGAGACAGTATAACGACAAGAAAATCCAGAAAAACGCATGTCAAAAATGTTATAAATTGATTTGCATTTTAATGAGGGAAATAAGTATTTGACCCCCCTCTCAATCAGAAAGATTTCTGGCTCCCAGGTGTCTTTTATACAGGTAACGAGCTGAGATTAGGAGCACACTCTTAAAGGGAGTGCTCCTAATCTCAGCTTGTTACCTGTATAAAAGACACCTGTCCACAGAAGCAATCAATCAGATTCCAAACTCTCCACCATGGCCAAGACCAAAGAGCTCTCCAAGGATGTCAGGGACAAGATTGTAGACCTACACAAGTGTGGAATGGGCTACAAGACCATTGCCAAGCAGCTTGGTGAGAAGGTGACAACAGTTGGTGCGATTATTCGCAAATGGAAGAAACACAAAAGAACTGTCAATCTCCCTCGGCCTGGGGCTCCATGAAAGATCTCACCTCGTGGAGTTGCAATGATCATGAGAACAGTGAGGAATCAGCCCAGAACTACACGGGAGGATCTTGTCAATGATCTCAAGGCAGCTGGGACCATAGTCACCAAGAAAACAATTGGTAACACACTACGCCGTGAAGGACTGAAATCCTCCAGCGCCCGCAAGGTCCCCCTTCTCAAGAAAGCACATATACATGCCCGTCTGAAGTTTGCCAATGAACATCTGAATGATTCAGAGGACAACTGGGTGAAACTGTTGTGGTCAGATGAGACCAAAATGGAGCTCTTTGGCATCAACTCAACTCACCGTGTTTGGAGGAGGAGGAATGCTGCCTATGACCCCAAGAACACCATCCCCACCGTCCAACATGGAGGTGGAAACATTATGCTTTGGGGGTGTTTTTCTGCTAAGGGGACAGGACAACTTCACCGCATCAAAGGGACGATGGACGGGGCCATGTACCGTCAAATCTTGGGTGAGAACCTCCTTCCCTCAGCCAGGGCATTGAAAATGGGTCGTGGATGGGTATTCCAGCATGACAATGACCCAAAACACACGGCCAAGGCAGCAAAGGAGTGGCTCAAGAAGAAGCACATTAAGGTCCTGGAGTGGCCTAGCCAGTCTCCAGACCTTAATCCCATAGAAAATCTGTGGAGGGAGCTGAAGGTTCGAGTTGCCAAACGTCAGCCTCGAAACCTTAATGACTTGGAGAAGATCTGCAAAGAGGAGTAGGACAAAATCCCTCCTGAGATGTGTGCAAACCTGGTGGCCAACTACAAGAAACGTCTGACCTCTGTGATTGTAAACAAGGGTTTTGCCACCAAGTACTAAGTCATGTTTTGCAGAGGGGTCAAATACATATTTCCCTCATTAAAATGCAAATCAATTTATAACATTTTTGACATGCGTTTTTTCTGGATTTTTTTTGTTGTTATTCTGTCTCTCACTGAACAAATAAATCTACCATTAAAATTATAGAATGATCATTTCTTTGACAGTGGGCAAACATACAAAGTCAGCAGGGGATCAAATACTTTTTTCCCCCTCACTGTATAGCATCCCAGAAAAAATAAAAATTAACATATCAAATATTTTTGCTAGCTATAGAAATGAGGTTACATAAACATCAAATGGAGAACTTTTCCTTAATTCTCCTGTTTCTCAATATTTTCTACTAAGAATAATACTCTAACACGCTTAAATTTGTCTCCTCCTAAGTTTCAGAAGAGAACTCAAGATTACACACTCTGCTCAGGTTTTTCTCCTACCCCAGAGACTCTTATGCTCTCACATTTGTCTCCTGAAAACATTTATGCTTAACTGTAACCCTATTTCCTAATCATCCATCCATCTTCTATACCACTTTATCCTTTTCAGGGTGAAAAGGGGAAACCTGGAGCCTATCCCAGGAGCATCGGGCACAAGGCGGGGTACACCCTGGACAGGGTGCCAATCCATCGCAGGGCACACTCACATACACACTCACACACCCATTCATACAGTACGGACACTTTGGACATGCCAATCAACCTACCTATGTCTTTGAACTGAGGGAGGAGACCGGAGTACCCAGAGGAAACCCCCGCAGCACGGGGAGAACATGCAAACTCCGCGCACACACAGGGCCACGGTGGGAATCAAGCCCCCAACCCTGGAGATGTGAGGCGAATGTGCTAACCACTAAGCCACTATGCTAAATGAATAAATGTAATATAGACTTCAACATTGAAACTCTGAAATGATCAGTTTTTTTTTTTACTTTTAAGTATTTTCAGTCTCACTCATTAACACCATTTCAATCAAATACATTAAATACATTGTCATATGAAATTGTTTAACATAGACAGTGTTTTGTTACACAATGATTTAACAAAGGAAAACATGACTATAACATGATATATTAAAATGCAGACAAAATGGGGTTTACAAGAGAAACATTTACATGTTAAACAAATAAAAAAAGGTTATGCAACAACCATGAAGTACAGGTACACTAGTATTACATGTGTTAAACAAGTAATTCTTGATATTATTCTAAACTGCATATACTTAATCAGTGTCTAGTGTGTTTGGAAAATATGCTGCATATACAATGCCTGGCAGTGAAGACAAATTTAAAAACACTAGTTTGCTCAAATTGCTAAAATATTCTACTGCAATCTCCAGCACGCTTACAATGGTGAAACATGTGGCACTTTTTACAGTGTCCTGCAGAACATCTATTCTTATGCTTGAAAATTCATTCACAAAATCAAGAGATTACAGCAAGACAATAAATCAGTTTTTTTTTCCTCAGAGGGCATGGTGGCTTAGTGGTTAGCACATTTGTCTCACACCTCTGGGGTTTGGGGTTTGATTCAGGCCTTTCCTACATTTCTCCAAAGACATGCATTGTAGGTTGATTGGCATCTCTAAATTATCTGTAGTATGCGCAAGTGGGCCCTGCAATGGGTTGGCACCCAGGGTCAGGGTGTCCCCTGCCTTGTGCCCCAAGTTCCCTGGGAGAAGCTCCAGGCTTCCTGTAAACCTGTGTAGGATGAGCGAAATCCATAGAAAATGGATGGATGGACTCCTTTTCTCTCAGAACTATCTCATGACTTATTTGTGTCTATTTTAATTTCTACTAAGGAATCACAACTTGCATCATAACTTAAGCTCATATCCTGAGCTTAGGGAGAGCAACCTCTGAGCAATAAAATGTTCCTATACTTGAGTCTTGAAAGAGATTACAGCTTAATTAATATCTTCCAAGGGATTTTAGGAGAAAAACATCAGAGACACTGTTCATACTAACATGAGAGCGATCTGTCTCCTAAGCTATGGAAAAGCAATATTTTGTTCCTCTGGTATGTAAATAACATTTGTTTGGTAGGCAAACAGTTACTTATAAAATTTTAAATGATATTTCATCTGTAGTTATTATAGTCATGGCAAGTCATAATTCAACCTAGTTTTTATATTTCTGCAACATATTTACACATAAAAAAGACATCACCCTTTGTTTGGTATTCATGTGGATTTTAATTTGACAGCTATCACCTACCTAAACGTTGTTACAGGCCATGTACACCCCTTCATGGCAACGGCATTCCCTAGTGGCCTCTTTCAGCAAGATAATGCATCCTGCCACACTGCAAAAATTGTTCAGGAGTGGTTTCAGGAACATGACAGAGTTTAAGGTGTTGACTTGGTCCCCAAATTCCCCAGATCTCAATCCAATCAAGCACCTGTGCAATGTGCTAGACAACAAATCCAATCCATGGAGACCCCACCTCGCAATTTACACAACAGCAAAAGCGGTCCCTATTTTGAAAAACGGCTAAAGACCCACCTCTTCCGTGAACACTTAACTAAACCCTAACTTGCCTCCCCCTCCACCATGTAAAAATAAATAAATAAAATACATTTCTGCACTTACACTGGTTCTTTTACACCTCTACACTGTGCATGTTGCTTTTCTAGAACTCAATTAAAAAGTCTTGTATGGTCACACTACTGCTATTGTTCTCTGCTTGATATATCGATTTGCTTGTATTATTTTATATAGTATTTTATTAAAAGAGATTATTTAAACAGAGCCATTTCATGAGAGGATGGCCTATCACTATTAGATATTATATTAAACCAATGATGCACAATAATGTTCAGTAATAATAATAAATAATAATAAATAATAATAAATAATAATAAATAATAATAAAATAATAACTCACAACATATGAGGAACATATGAGGCTTTTCATTCATAACTTACTTCTATTTGTGCTAAGAGTGACATTACACTTCCTGGCAGTTAACTGACAACATAGCTGTTGTAATGTTGCTTCATGTAGGGAACAGAAACCATAATTCTGGGTCAAAAGGTGCTGTTTGGCCGCCCATGATATCTGTGGGTCATGGCGCTCGAGCCACGGTAAGCCGAGAATGATGGGGTGACGAGTAGATACCGTGACATACAGGACGATGGTTTCATAATGGAGGGCACTGGCTTGCATGGTGATTGGGGCTGTACAATGTGAGATGACCCCGCCTCCTATTGGGGACCCGTCGATGGAGTGCACCTCTCGTGGCTAGAGCAGGGCTTGGATGGGGAGGCCGAGGGTTCGCGCTGTCTGCTCATCTATGAAGTTCTCTGCTGCCCCCGAGTCGATGAGCGCTGAAAGCACAAAGGATTTCTCTGAACATTTGAGCAGCACGGGTAACACAAAAGAACCTGCTTTGAGTAATTGAAACGCACTCACCCGGGGACGACGGGGTTCGGTGGTCGTGCCCTCCTCGGTTGATCGTGGCCTTCTCTGCGGGCACTGGCGAACGACGTGGGTGCTCTCCCCGCAGTAGAAGCACCGTTCCTCTCTACGTCGTCTCTCCCTCTCCTCCTCGTGGATCCGGGCCCGGCCGAGCCGCATGGGTTCCACTGGAGGTAGCGGCTCGGTGGGTACGGGATTCCACGGCGCGGGGCAGTTAGTGCGGGCGGGCGGGGCGGGGGGCGTGCCCAATCTGGGTTGCCCGCGCCCGATCTGGGTCGCCCGCTGCCTCCATGATAGGCGAAGTAAACTGTTACGTTACCAGGTGGGAGGTAAGCGCAGGTCGAGCAGTAACAGAAAGGTGAGGGAAGCGTGAAGCGCAAAGCACACAGTCCGAAGCAATAGAAAGAATCCAAGACGACATCCGGGAATCGTAAGTCATAAACGAGGCTAGAGTCCTTAAACCAAGAAAGTCCGAAGCGTAGTAGGAAGCTTGGTAACTTACTCGCGTTTGGGGAAAACTGAGCGTTACTTCGCGCCACGCTGCCATTAACAAGGTCTTAAATAATTTTGGGTGGCTCACAGGTGTTGGCACTCAGTACTCCGGCGAACTTGAGCGCGGGCGTGGCTGGGATATGTAGTCCACGCCGGCTCGGTGGCCGCGAGTTCGCCGTGGTGTAACAAGGCCGAATTCCCTTATTTATTCATCACAATGGGTAAGACTAATCAATATAGCGGTGATGTGTGGCATGAGGTTGTTGAGCTTCACAAAATGGGAAGTGGCAATAAGAAAAGAGTAAAAGCATTGAAAATGCCCATTTCCACCATCAGGGCAATAATTAAGAAGTTCCAGTCAACTGGAAATGTTATGAATCAACCTGGAATTGGACATGTGTCTATAACGCACTGTGAAGAGGATGGTTCGAGTGGAAAACAAATCTCCAAGGATCACAGCTGGAGAATTGCAGAAGTTAGTTGAGTCTTGGGGTCAGAAAGTCTCCAAAACTGTAATTCGAAGTCAATTATATCACCACAAGTTCTTTGGAAAGCTTTCAAGAAAAAAGCCTCTACTGTCATCCAAAAACAAACTCAAGTGTCTTCAGTTTATAGGAACCAGTCCTGAATGAAAGAAAGTGGGATGGAAGGTTTTGTATTGAACTGTGGTTCTTCAACTGAATGGCTATATGTGAGGTGACTTTACTATTAGTACTCAGAAAGGAAAGTACTGAACTGTATTAAAACGTGTTTTGCTTGTTCAGCAGGAAATTGCCTTTTAACCCAGTTATATATTTTTTCTGTTTAGAAAATGTTCTTTCACAGTCACTTGACAGGAAATTAAATGGCACTCTTAGCACAAATAGAAGTAAGTTCCTCATGTGTTCATGCATTCCAACCCTCAGTGATGGAATGAATTTCTAACCTCAATCTGGACAGCACAATCTGTCACTATCTTCAATTAAAATTTTTTTTTAAAAAAATGCTAAAGACCACCTCTTTTGTGAACAGTTAACTAACCCCTAACTCGTCCCCTTGTCCCCCTTAGAAAACAAACTCCAGCCTGAGGTCTGGTATGTGGACAGCGAGGTGATAAACTATTCTTAATTAAAGTTATATCTTATTTTTATACTTAAGGCAAATGCTGGTGTAGCAATATATCTAAATAATATAAGAGATTTCTTTTGTAAAGCTGATTTTGGATCTTATGGACACAAAATTTCTTAGCATACAGAATACATCCAAGATTTCTCATGTTTTATTAACAGTATACTAAGCTATGATATAATAAGCTATGATAATATGATATGATATCCAACTTTCAAGTCCAAGAGATGCCCACTTTCCACACTTCTTGTCTGAAATTCCTTACTGAACCAGAGGGTGTTATAATCCATTATTTACACCAATATTTCAAAATGCAACATTTGAATCTACCAAAATCAGTAAAGCTGGCATTTCTGACATATTGGCTAAGAGCACAACAACACTCTCAAAGTACTTGGCATTAGATGGCTTATTTTGATCTCATTTTAGTCATGTAACTAGATGATGCTTAAATGCTCACTAAAGAAGCCCAGTTAGTGGCAATAAAAGTAAATGGTTGTTGTTTGCAAACAAAAAAAGAAGATGGAAACACTGGGAAGTTAAGGATGTGCTCCATTCTGATGTGATGAGGCCTAGATGCGAGACTAGTCACTTGTTGGGTCAGTCCAAATTAAAGTGCTGAAAAACATTCACTGCAAAAGGCCCTTTTAAACTGACTGACAGATGAACACACTTCTCTGAATAGAAATAGTGCTGAAGGTTTACTGAGATGAGTTTAGGCAGCTAAACAGGTGTTTTTTGGTAAGATTTGGATTGATTGCACAAAAATAGGAAGTGCCATTCTCAACCTACTTTAGCTTATCATGATCAAATTCTGTAGTGCACACTGTATATGTGTGGTAAATATGACAACTGATTTCTCCAAAGTTGTCCTATAAGAAACAACTGGCTTGTCTATATTCAAGGACAGAATGGTCTAATAAGGCCATCATGAAATAATTATAATTGTTGTACTGTTGTATGACTTGTTCAAAAAAAAAAAAAACCAAACAAACACATGCAATAGAACATTCATGTATTACTGGCCTCGAACATGAGGCTCATTTTACGCTTTTTGTTTTTCTTCAGCACAGAGATTTCTTGCCTTGTACACCGTGGGTAACCTGTTGGGGAGTGGAGGCTTTGGCACAGTTTATGAAGGAACATACAAGAAAGATGGACAACAGGTAAATTACCCCGTCTTTTATAGGTGTACTTCACATGATTCAAAATCCTCATTGTATTTTCATGAAGAATATTTAAATACTCTATTATTTCAGTAATGGGCTACTGACATTTTGGGCTACATGTTGTTATTTACCAATCATTTATAACACACCAGGAACATGGAATTGAAGTGACAGTTTGAAATAGGTGAAACCGGAAGAATAGCGCCTATATGATAATCATTAAGGATAATCATTCTCATAGAAAGAAGGAAATGCTGGTACAGGTTACATCTTTGTAAATGCAATTTTGCAAATCCTGTGAAAATTTACAGCATTTATTATTATTCAGTTATGCATAAATCAAGTTGATTATGTAGTTAGCTATATTACATTGCCAACTGTCATAACATAAAGGGCTAACCAACTCTGGACCTATAAATAGTAGAATATAAAAAGAAATATGTCAGTTATACCAACTGTTGTAATTAGATAACACATTAAGCAGAGCTATTGCTCCAATTAATGCTTCCTTCACTGTAGTTCCACCACTCTACAAAGGAAACTACATTTGTCGACTGCTAATACAGGGGCTGTTGTTAATAAGTATACTAATTGTTTTTAGGTTGCAATTAAATACATCACCAAGGATGCCTCAGATGTGTACATCACCATTGTAAGTAACCTTGTTTTACTTTTGTGATAGTAGCATCAAAATCTAGTTTACAGTTGCTTTATAGATCAAAACTATGTTTCCAGGATGTCTCCATTTACTTGCACCTGCTAATGTAAAAAAAAAAAACAATTCAAGTTGTAGCTGTTTCAGCACAGATATAAGAATCTTAGATGCTGAATTAGCCGGTGTCGCTAACTACTTTCATAAGTTGACCCCCCTACCACAATAGCAGGGTGAGGATTTCTCATAAACAAAAGCAAGTCTATGGAGAGATGCATTTCTACCCTGAAAAAATTAACTCGCTTTTATGTTCGACTGATTCTTACAAAAATTTGCATTGTTTGGAATTCTAAAATGTTTTTGTACTGACTTGATAATGTAGAAGTCATAAAATAAAAATCTATACCAAAGTTGGTACTTTAAAAAATAGGGTGCCTAAGACTTTTGCACAGTACTGTAAATGCTAATATACATGCACTGTGTGTGATTGAGTCTAACTGCAAGAAACATGGTCAAAGCAGTGAGATGCTGGCTAATGTAAATTTACAGTGGGACAGCACTGATCATAAACCAACATCTGTCTGTCTACACCAAGTGTTTTACTTCTACTGATACTTTCAAATCTATTGAAACTATAATAATAGCCTAATAATCAATAATAATTCAAAGTAACTCTGACTAGAGTTTTTTAATTCATATCGCAGGAATCACAACATATAAGCAACAATATATTAGTTATAAATTGATCAAGTGATATAATGTAAGCTAAAGGTAATAGACACTCTAAACTAGCTTAGTTACATCATGATATACACATCTTACTGAACTTCACATGACCAGTATACAGTATGGTATGCTGTATTACACATATTAGTATTACACACATTAGTAAAGAACTGAGATTGAGTTGAAGAGTAGCTAAACAGCTAAGTAATTTATTTTAGATGTATATTTGGCTTTTCCTTTCTGCTTCAACACTTCTGACCAAGCACTAGCTTGAATCCGCCCCACGAAGAGAATTTTAAATGTAATCAAACTATAAAAGATCCAGATTTAAAATGTTTTTACCAGAACATAATTTATACTCATTTACCCATGTGAACTATGAAATACTCATTTTGTTTATGCGGGACCAAGCTTCCATTCTCAGGACTATCCTGTGAAATGTGGGACAGGTGGTCACCCTACTACAAACCCATGCTAACTATGTTTCTTTTAATGTTAGCCTGGCGAGTCCTGCAAGCTGCATCTAGAGGTGGCTTTAATGCAAATTATATCAAAGCCACCCCACAACAACAACGTTCTGCAGCTTCTGGATTGGTTTGGTATGCCCAACTGCCTCCTGTTGGTCCTGGAGAGACCCGTCCCTTGCATGGACGTATATCATCTGTGCATGAGTCAAAAAAGGCATACTAGATGAACTACTGGACAAAATCATCATGCTGCAGGTGACCCCTCTTTGGAGGACCTGAGAATTTGTTATAGAGAGTTTGCTAATGTTATCAGATGCTTCACAAAGTAACAAGACTCCATAAAGATGGGCAATACAAACTGACACACAAAATGCAGATAATAATGGTAAAGTATTAGTAATATTAACAATAACAATCCACACCAGCATAAATTGGTTTGTGTGTATTTCGATATTGTTAGATATGTGTGTGAGTGAATTGTTGTGAATGAACATCTACTCATGTATGGTTTGGCTGTGACTATGTGATGTGGCTGTAAGGTTGCAGTTTGGTGTAACTGGTTGTTCTTCTTATAGTACATAGTTACTGATGCACTCACTGCTACTGCCATAATTGCTACATTTTCCATCGTGATATCAAGGCGGAAAACCTTCTTTTCAACACCGACACTATGGACATCAAACTCATTGACTTTGGCTGTGGAGATTTGTGGCAGGACATACCCTACGCAGAATATGCAGGTAATTGCACATCAAGGAGTAACAGATATGGCATATAATTGAATGGTTGGAATATCTAATTTGTGATGTTGCTGCGAGGTGGTACGGTGGCTTAGTGGTTAGGGGTTCGAATCCTGCTTCTGCCCTGTGTGCACAGAATTTGCATGTTCTCCCTGTGCTTCAGGGGCTTACTCCAGCTACTCTGGTTTCCTCCCCCAGTCCAAAGATATACATTGTAGGCTGACTAACAGTTCCAAATTGTCTGTAGTATGTGAATGGGTGTGCGATTGCACCATGCGATAGGTTAGCACACCATCCAGAGTGTGCTCGGCTTTGTGCCCCGAGCTCCGTTGAATAGGCTCCAGGCTCCCCCACAACTCTGTGTAGGATAAGCAGTACAGAAAATGGATGGATGGGTGATGTTGCTGATGGTGTTCTTGCTCTTTCATTCAGGAACTCCAGATTTCTGGCCTCCAGAATGGATTCTGCAACAAGAATATAATGCCTACCCTGCTACTGTCTGGAGTCTCGGTATACTCCTCTTTAGTCTAGTCTTTGGAGAAATGCCCTTCATGACTGAAGAGGAAATTGTTGCTGGGACCCTGAATTTGAAGCCTGGCCTGTCTGAAGGTGAGAAAATGCAGAAGCATCATATTAAGATATTACAAAAGGTGAAAATTTGAGAGAAATGATATTGAAGTTGCAAATAGAAGTTAAAAAGTAGTGACGAAATTTCTGCCTCTGATCACGTCACTGCCCACACAGCCTGCCGCCATCTGATAGAGTGGTGCTTGGAACAGGACCCTACCAAACGGCCAAGCCTCCAGGAGATGAGCAAACACAAGTGGTTCACAGAAGACTTTTAAGACCAGGTTCAGGTTAGTTCAGGTCAAAGCAAATTAAAATGAACTAAGCTAGTATATAATCCTGTGGTCTATATCACATTTACTGTACTAGATCACCACTGTGTTCTCTAACAATAAAGGCATATGTAATTATATTAATATGAAAGAAGCATTAAATAAACTAAATAAAATAAGGAAACATGATTCTCTACAATGCTCTGTTTTAATTTTTAATTTAAATGTATGTTTTTTATTCGACAGACCCTGCATAGTTGGCATTGAATCGGCACATAAAACAACAACCAATTATATTGACTGAGAATAAATGAAGATCAGTGTGCCTGACTGGCTGCTGTTTGCTTTTATTCATTTTTATCATCTTGATGATCTTCTACTTGGAGCTTTCTGCATTTATAACTCCATTTCTGCTGCTGTGGATGGACACACATGGATAGCTTAAAGATTTGCACTTCCCAACAACAATTTATGGCAAGTCTCACTGTTGCTTCAATAGATAATCTCATATGAATACTGTAGACTTGCACTTAAGAACTACTGCTGTATTCATGAAGACTGAGCTCATCCCGGGACTCTTATTAACAGTATGCACATACTGAATCCTTTTTTAATATATTTAGAACCATTGAACAATGTATAGTGTTGTATATTGATTTATTGGTGTTCAGCCGAAGGGTCATGACAAAGTTCTAAAATACATAAATAGGCAAAGTTTATTCTAATAGAAAAACTGCTGCATCAATGGCAAGAACAAAAGAGGAAAGTCTACCTGTGCAATCCAAATGGAGATTAAGATACCATTTCAGGAAACATACAGGAAGAGTGTAGTCTCGCATGATCAGATGTAAACAAAAAAGAAACTCAAAATGATTGTTCACAAGAGTTCTGAGCAAAGACTTTTTTTTAAAATGGCAATAACAATGGCAAATGATTAGAAGCAGCTGATATGATGTACAATTTTTAGTTTTTAAAGTTTTTAGAATTTTGTATTGAAACTTTTAAAATGTATTATTATTATTAAAATTTTTGTTTGTTTGTTTCAAGTATTTTTAAAGTTTAAAATATAATTAAAGTATTTATTTTTGTACACATTGTAGGTAAAAAAAAAAAGTTTTTTTTTTTTAATGCAACACTAGCGTTTTGCTGGCACTTGCATATATACTGTAATGAATATTGTAGAAATGTCTTCAAGTATTGTGATATGATATTTTTTGTCATATATCGCCCACCATCTCAGGGAGTTTTTTCTTTGCCACTGCCACCACTGGCTCACTCATCAGGTATCTAAATATACATCCATATTTCTTTAAATCTGCTTTGTGAAAATGTCGATTGTCAAAATCCCTAAACAAATAAACTGAAGGACTCCCTGTTGTGGAAACTGTACCCACCATTTGCAGTGACTGGTGAAAAAAAGAAAAAAAAGAAAACCTCCTTTAAACGTTTTAATGTAAGTTAAATTAAAACACGAATAAAAAGTGTTTCTGTAAACCATCTGGTAACAAAATGGTACTGTAACACCGCACATTGTGCAAACTCCACGTGATCAAAATGGCGATTACAAAAAAAGAAAACGTCAGTACCTCCCAGTTCAGTGGGTTACATTCCGGCTCTTTTCAGAGAGTCAGATCATTTGGTTCAGCTCAATAAGAATCGAATCTTTTGTCTCCCAAACGGCTCGTTGAGGGTTTTTTTTCTTCTAAACCGGACAAGGTTTGCAATATTTTGAACAATGTTTGTTCTTCTTTGTCTAACTATAACTAAAATGATTTCATGAAATCCTACTCTACCTTCCTATTAGTAAAATAACATTAATAGCAAGCAACACTATATTTATCCAGGACAAAGAGTTCAGATATTGGGAAGGAGTTTCTTTGGACGAATTTTGATGTAACTACACTGCAACAGCAACAGCATCTCCTCAATCCTAAAAAAATTAAATTAAGTAATTAATTAACTAAGGGCAAAAGGCTCATACACTCGAATCGGCTCTTGACGTTCACTTAAAAGAACAGACTCAAAGAGCCGACTCTTTGAGTCGAGCGGTACTTCATTAATCACGCAATCTGCCGAGGAAACGGGCGTAAAGTCAAAATGGTTACTTGGGGCAGTTGGAAAATAGTTCACGATACACAAACTACTCGTTTTGTCATTATTACATGCGTAAATGCGTTTCATAGAGTGTATGCAACATTAGACAGAAAATAAATGTTCATATTTTATTTATTTTCTAAAATAGTACCAAACCATTGAGCTGGGTATTTTGCATGAAACGTTTTGAGAGAGTAGAAAACACGTACGATTAAAGGAAGAGTATTTGAAGCGACACCACTCGGAAACAATAAAACACAGTGAGCACTTGAAGGTAGCCCGCACGTGACGTCATCCGTGTGGTCCGTTGAAAAGGGTTGGCGGAAATTTTGAAAACAGCAAAGGCGGAACTGGATTCAAATCTACGGTATTTTTTTTTAATTGTGCAGATAAACGCGATAAGCACATTTAATAATTAATTCAGTCATATGAATAATTAAATATTTTAAGCAGCTAGTTAACGTTGGTTTTTTTTATGCAGCTAGTTATCGTTAGTTGGCTCATTGTGCTAGTCTGTTCTGTATTACTACTGCTGTATTAATAGCGCTAGCTAAGTACTGGTTAGCTATTTTTAAAACTTTTTTCGTGAGGTTTAATAGTGTACGTTAAAAAAACGGTTTTCTTAGGTTTCTTAGTATTGTGCATGTTTAATTGATCTAGGAGTGTCCTCATATGCTAGCTGGAGAACCTGGCTAACCCCGCAGATGGAGGTGGAGTGGGACAAAGCAGCTGGGTTAAAGTACTTTAGTTTAAAAGCTAGTATTTGTACACAGTAATGTCAGTCTGTTGGACTTTTAACCAATTTGAAAGGGATATCGTCTTTAACTGCATTAAACACGGTTATTTGTATTAGGTATTGCCAGTTATAATAACTTAAAAACATACTGACTTGGTAAAATAGCAGAGTAGCTGTACACATTGATTCAATATTGAAGCTCAGATGGTACTGCTCAGTGCTACTGAATTCAGATTGAGTGATTTGGAAATGCTTATGTTGGTACGATGAATGTGGTGTATGATTGGATTATGATTCTCTGGGACTGGATTTGGAGCATTTAAGCGTTACATTAACAGTGTATAACTTCTAAATAATTAAAAAGACTGTTGTAGCTTCTTGATCTTTATTTATAGGCATGCTGAGATAGTGTTGCATTTAATGTTTTTTCCTTTACATGTTGTGAGTTTAATCAGTGTATATACTCGAGTGATTTCTTGCTTTTGCTATAAAGTCAACATGAGCCGGAAACCAAGCAACAGATATTCCGAGATGCCGATGCGTGTGACTGACAGCAGGATGAGTATGGCGAATGCCACACCACAGAGGTATACATACAGAACTCATGAGTTGGGATTTTTGCTGTATTTTGCACTGTATTTATGACATCTTGCTTTTCACTTGCTTACATTGCAACGCCCCAGGGGTGGGTGACGGCTGACAGACTATAAATGCTGTATGTGTGTTTATATGACACTTTTATACTCTTTTGACAGCAACAATGTATTTGGCAAGCTGAACATCCCAAAGCCTCACTCCACCACGTCAGAGAGGAGGACCAGCTTTTTTGGAAAGTAAGAAAGGCACGCAAGTTGTCTTGTGGACTTTCCACAACATTAAATAGAATTATAAATGATGACTTTCTCGCAAATTCAACAATAAATTAATAATTGTAATTATTGGCCAGTTGCTGTGGTATAAAAGGAATAAAACACTTTGATATGTGCTGCTGTATAATAAGAAAATAATCAACTCCAGGGTGTGAATAGTAACCCTGCTTTGCGTCAGGCTACATTGAGTTTTATTTCTTACCTGATAATAAAAATCCCTATTAATTCCAAAACTTTATTGTTCTAATTCCCTTATAAATGCATCATAAATATTGTATAATGGTCGGTGGTTTTTCATTGCTGTTAATTTCCCCCACATTTTCAGTTCTGTTGACAATGTCTCACTCTCATTTATCCACAGAGGAGCAGGTATGGGTGCTGGTGGGCAGAGAAACAGCATTTTTGGGACTTATGGAGGTTCGGAGAAGATAAAGGACCCCCGACCTCTTCATGATAAAACTTTTGTTCAGCAGTGTATCAAGGAGCTTTGTGAGGTTTGCGCCATTCTCATTCAGCACCTTTACATTCTAATTAAGAGGCCATTATTGGGTTGTTATCTCTAAATATCCATTGCTTTTGCTTGTTTTTTTGTTTTTTTTATTAATTCAACATTGTAGATTAGACAGTGTACTCCAATAATGCTAGGATTTAGTCATAAGTGTCTAATGAAGGCTGTTTTATTCAGTAGACTCACTGGCTGTTTCTCTGTTTCTTTGCAGTTCCTTGGAGATAATGGATTCCCAGCTTCAATCACAGTCAAATCTCTCCAGTCGCCCTCCACTAAAGAGTTCCTGAAGATCTTTGAGTTTATTTACATTTTGTTGGACCCCACCTTTCAGATGCCTACAGCCAAGGTTGAAGAGGAAATCCCTAGGATATTGAGAGATTTGCGGTAGAGTGAAAAGTTTCAAAATGATGACCAACATAATGTTCCCCTTAGGGATGTCATGAGAACCGATACTTCGGTACCAAGTCGGTACCAACATTCTTAAAACGTGACGATACTTGTTTTTCTGCAGTACAGTTGGTACCACTTGTAATGAAAGTACCGGGGTTGCGATTCTTCCAGACCTGATGGGGGCAGCAAATACGTGCAAGTGTTTTAGTCGGTCCACAAGTGGTGAAGAAGAAGAACGCCTACAGGCACACGGGAAAAACTACAAAAGATTAGCTTAGCTTAACAAATTTAGTTCCGCCCTGACTCGTTGAGAGGAAGACGAAAGCTAGTATCAGGTTTCCGGTGTGCAACCGATGCTATCGTTCATTTCAAACAAAGCGAGGAAACACCTGGAATTTGGCGAAGCACCTGAAAGACGGTCGTATATTATATTTGTTTGAGGCAGCTGGCATTGTAGCTGTGAAACCAGCTAATGTTATGCTCCATGTAATGTTTGCAATAGCTAGTTATTTGTTAACGATGCTAACACATTGCAATGTTATAAACTACCTCCGAATGGGCCACCATGCATCGCCATTCAGACCGTGTCCTGTCAGCTAAATGTAGCCTAATGTCACTAATAATTATTAAAATGTTAATGCTTTTAATGAATTGTTTTGGCCTGCCACCATATCAGTGAATTTAAACTAATGCTTGCATTCAGAGTATAAGGTGTGTGTGTGTGCGTGCGTTTAGTGTGCACGTCCACTCATTGTCAGTGTCTGATGACTAAAATACCCCCCCCCTTGCCAGTATCAGCCAGAGGAGGATGTCCTCCAGGAGAGTTTTTTATTTTTATTTTATTTTAAAAATTTTATACCACACCGTGGTATCGACTTTGGTATCGAGTATCGTGTACCTTTGGTGGTATCGGTACCGACTACTAGATTTTTGGTATTGTGACATCCCTAGTTCCCCTAAGAAATAATCTTTTCCAGAGACAATTTTGCTGTTATCAGTGACTCTCTTTGTTGACCTATGCATTGAAATAATAGATATACATTATTTATCAGGTACCCATTTCCACTATCAAAAAGCTCCATGTACTCCATTGGGGCTCCACATACATGGCCTCAGGCTCTGGGAGCACTCATCTGGCTCATTGACACAGTTAGGGTAAGTTTGGTCTCTGGATGGACCGTTTCCAGCTTTCAGGAAAAGATTTAACAGTCGGGTTATCAGTCGCATGCATTATACCAACATATAAAAACATAATGTTAAAGAATCAGACTTTGCTCAGAAGGGATGATTGCGAGATGTGATTTTCCTCACACGTTTATGAATATCATACTCTATAATATCAAACCGTGTCACCAGTGATCCGTTAATGGACATAATGGTATTAGATTTGAGAATGAGTGTGTTCAGTTCCACAGAATACAAATTGTAGTAACTGTTGTTGCAGGTCTTTAACAGTTGGAAAGGTCAGGATGTGCTGTTTGGAGATTTTTCAGATGGCTTCACTGAGCTGGAGGATGGAATGGAGTACAGTAAGGTACCATAATACCCTTAAAATTCTTAGCCAAAAGTTTTAAACCTCTAGTAATTCTGAACAGCAAAGTAGAAGTGAACTTTAATCAAACAACTTTGAATACATTTTCATTTATTTGATTAAAATACTGTCTTTTGAGTTGTGTACCATGCATGCCTGGTCTGTGTCTCCAGCTCTTTTTAGAATACAGCTCTAAGACCTACAACAAGTTTATGCAAGGAGCAGATACCTTTGAGGATGAGGATGCAGACTACCTCAGTCATCTGAGTAAGTCAGACCTGCATACCTACTTAACAGTATAATAGTGAAGTTGGACAGAGTCATGATTTCTGTTGAAGACACTTTGGATAAGATCATGAAGAATATAAACGTTAACATCTTCTAATTTAACAGTGTGCCAAAACGCAGAAAAAACAGGAATAGCAGATCAGGAAATATAAATTATCAAATGTCTTCCCACAGAGAGGCTGTATAATGTTGATGAGGCTCTACTGGAGTCACAACAGGAGAAACACAGAGTGTTGATGTCTGAGGTGGAAAGACTGGAGAAAGAGAGCCATAATGTAAGTCTATGTATTTATTTAATTTAATGCATGAATCCTGAACAGCTCTGAATATTCTCTCACAAAACTGAATATATTGATATCGCTTTGCTTGTATTTTCTCATTTGTAAGTCACTTTGGATAAAAGCGTCTGTTAAATGAATAAATGTAAATGTATGTTTGTGTAGGATCGGTTGATGGGACAGAGGACTGAGAAACTGAAGTTGCACACTGACCTCCAGAAGCTGCAGAGCTACCGTACTCGCATGGAGTCTTTTAAATCCCACCAGGAGAATAAGGTTACAGCGCTGTCTGAGGAGCTGGAGGCAGCAAGTATGTCCCATTTTGCAGAATCTGAACCTCTATACCAGAAAGATTGCAAGCCTTGTTCTGTTTTTTTCAAGGAACATTTACCAGTAAGGGTGGGCGATATGTAAGGAATAAAATGACATCGTATTTTTGCTCCATTTATAGTTTTATTTAATGTTGTGAAATGTTTAGGAATAATCCCAGTTCTCATTATCACTTGTGTTACAGCAGCTATTAACAGTAGTTGCTTCAGTTTCTCGTGAAGCAAATAAGACTTTAATTTGGTGGGAATCATAAAGGATTAGCTTCACCTCTACTGTACTATTACAAAGCATTGACACTGGAGACTCATTCCATAAATGCCAAATAAATGTCTCCTCAAAGAAAACATCATCATATCAAATGATCTGCACTTATATAGGGCTTTTATCCAAAGCGCTTTACACTGTATCTCATTCACCCGTTCTCTCACACACACACACACACACGCACACCAGTGGTAGCAGAGACTAGTGGACAACCCGCTCTACCACCTGAGCCACAGCCGCCCTATCAATGATTCAACGATATCAATGATATCAACGATTATACATTTGTCTTTGTTAAATGCCAACCATTTTTAAATCCATTTTTTTCTAAGACTTAGATCATGTGGAGTGTCTGCCCCTGTAAATAAGTTAATATTATAGAAATGATCATGTATTAGAAGCAGATTATTATAAATCTGACTTGAATTACAGCTGGCACTACTGTCATAGCTGCTGTTTTACGAAATTAATCAAAACTCCACTATAACGTCCACTATAGGTTCGGTGATTTTTACCCAACACTTCGAATAATTAAAGTGTGTCACTAAGAAAAGGAGGGAATATTAAATGAGTAACAAAGAAATTATAAAACCTCTGACACATTATAATGACAATTGGTGTATTTTTTTTTATTTATATATATATATATCACTATCAATATCATCATGATGACCAGGCCGATTTAATTACCCAGTTAATCATGGGTACATTACCACATTCTGTTGGTAGCAATAAGCCCAAGTTCACTCTAGTCAAAGACAGTTACGTGTGAAAAGTAAATAAAGATCAGTAATGTACCCATTCACATAATCTTATTTATTTGCGTTATTGAAATCCAGTAGAAGCTTTTGTTTACCACAAAAAAGGATGTGAATGCCTTTGTATGTAGACCTTCAACTAGAGAGTCTGAAGAGGGAGCAGGCTAGGCTGCAGCACATTCTGGAGAATCAGAAGTTCACTCCAGCCGACATTGAGCGCATCAACAGAGAGAGGAACGAGCTGCAGCAGAATGTGAACACCCTGAGTCACAGTCTTGAGGAGGCCCAGCAGCTGGCCTGGAATGAGGAGATCACCCTGACCAAAACCAAGGAGAGGGTGGGTAGGATATTTTTATATACATATGTGTGCGTATGTATGCATGCATGCTGACCAAACCTGATTAATAAGAGTTAGTAGCTTTATGCCAAAATATACTTAATAATGCTTCTTCACTTCAAACAATTAATTAAAATGGCCAAATGTATGTGGACACTTGACCACTGAACCAAAAGTGTTCAGTGGGGCTGAGGTCAGTGCTCTGTGCAGGCCACTTAAGTTCTTTCACACCAACCTTGGAAAACCATGTCTTCATGGACCTCACTTTGTGCACAGGGGCATTGTCAAGTTTGGGCTCCTTGGTTCCAGTGAAAGGAATACTGCTTTCATTATTGTGGGAAGAACCACATATTGGTGTGATGGTCAGGTGTCCACAGATGTTTGGCCATATAGTATAGAAGGAGAAGGTGTCAATATGGCCAAGTACTCAAAGATATCCAGAATTTAAATGTGCAGGATGCAGAATTTGCTTGATAGCCTACTGTGAGGTGTTTCAAATAATACTGTAGAATATAAGAATCTTATTTTGTCTTTGTTGATGACCAACTACTACATTTTATTTTTACTTTCTTTATAGACAAGGAAACCACTATTCCTACTGTTTCTTATTAATATAGTTAAATTTGTTCCTGTAGGCCGAGGCAAAGTTGGCGGAGTACCACAAACTGGCACGCATGCTAAAGCTTGTCCCCCAGTCTGCTGAGAATGCCTGTGGCCATGACTTTGAGATCAAAACAGTCAATGACTATGGCCCAACCACCGCCACCCAGATCAGGACTCAGATACAGGTATGGCCAAACTCACCACTACAGCTAATACACACTCAAAGTTCACATTATGGCATTCTTATTAATGTCCTTATAACTTCTTTATAGAATCCTCTTAAAAGCATGCTGGCAGATGTAGAGGAGGAATTCAGCAATGTGACTAATATGAAGCTGAGCCTGGATGAGACAGTTGAACAGGTATGAAAGGAAAGTGAGCTTCTTGTCATTTGAGTTGTTCTCATGTATTTAATGATCTTACTAGGTTTTTGTTTTACATGAATAATTTAATTTGTTTAGACACCTATCAATTGACCTCGGGGCTGGTGTTAACAATATGAAACATGAATGTGTAATATACTTGTCCTCTTACTGATTGATAGATAAAGTCCAACATTTCCGAGAAGTTGAATGACATAAAGCAGCTAAAGGAGCAGATTCGGAGACTGGATGAGCAGCTGGAGCGTGATATGCAGGTACGTGTCATCTAAGCCTGAGAAATTTTATTGCTATTCTAGAGGTCGTCCGTTTGATCAGTTTTGCTGATTAATCGGCACAGATAGTTTTTCCCGGTTGCATCCGTTGCGGGAGCGACTGAGAAGGGACCGTTGTGTATGTTTTGGTTCAGTTTGGATGTATATCTTTTATTTATAAAGTGCTATATATAAGTGAAGACCATCTACTTTAGTATTTATTCATAGTTAATATATATTAATGTTTATATATTTATTTAATTTTAAAAAGCACAGTACATTTTTCATGATATAGTCAGCACTGTTTATTTTTGTAATAAAGTTCAGCAGTATTTTAATTTAAGTTTTATGTTTTCATTCAGTATCAATTTTTAAAAACTATCGGTTGATTAATCTGATATCGGCAGGTACTGCCCAACTTAAGTATCGGTAAAATCAACTAACGGTCGACCTCTATACTGTTCCAATGCCTAAGACACGCGAAGAAAGTAAATTAAGTATTCCAAACTTGATATTGTAATTTGATATATAATTAATCTAATTAAACATTAAACCCTTGTTTGTGTAGGATATGGCTCATGAAGAGAAAAAGTGGGCAGCCGACATGGATTCTGCTGAAAGTCACAAGAAGCTTCTAGAAAAGAAAGTGATGGCTGGACATGAGGAGGCTGAAGAGCAGCTGAAAGCAGCCCAACAACAGTGAGCAAACATGCATAACCTTGTACCATCACCTAACTATTTTTGTTTATTTTTTCTCTTAACAGGGATAAAACATGATTGGTGTTACATGCTTTCCTTTTTTAGGTACCATCTTGTTCTTCAGGAAACCAAAGAGGAAAGCAGGATGGTGGCGAACAATCTGGCACATGTCTTCAGTGCTGCAGTCAACCACTTGGATATAATTGAGGTAAGAAAGAACAATATTATAACTAGCCAGCTCTGTTACCCGAGCTTTCGATGCCATGACCCTATAGAAACAATTCATACTAATGTATATATGAAGATCAGCCAATTGGACGGTCATGTTTTAGTTAATGTTTATAACTATATTTTGTTATATATCGTTTGAGTGGTTTTCCATGTATTGTGTACTAAATTTTCAGAAACACTGTAACGACCAAGTTAAAAAGATGGAAAAGATGAATGAAGTTATCCGTGAAGACCAAGCAGATCTGCAGCAGCTGAAGGAAATGGTGGAAAACTTTGTTGCTAGAGCAAATGTTTTTTAAAGATTTAATGGGAAACCAAATGTAAATAGTTTTGTACTAATAGTTTTTGTGTTAGTGTTAAAAGAAAGTATTGTGTATTGGCCTTGGAAAACATGCAGTGTCCCTTTTTAAAAAATAAATAAATAAATAAATATATACATTGTCCTCTGTTTAAAAAAAAAAATAAAATAAACATGTCCTTCATCTAAATAGTATGTTAATGCTAATTAAATACCTTTTTCTAGATAGCTAAAAGAGAAAGTATTACAACTCCTAGAAATACCTTAATTATTTACATTATGGATTGAACATAAAGACCTTAAGTTTCATACAACTCTGATTGTTGTCTGTTAACTAAACCCATAGTGATCAATTGTGACTACATATCATTATGCATTTTTAGCGGGTTCTTTGAATATAATTGTGTGTTCATGGACTAATGTTATTTAGTAATGCTGAGCACTTCAAAATCTACTTTTGTGACAGATTTATATGCATAGAGGGGCATCTCAAAAAATTTGAATATCGTGGAAAATTTGTATTTTTTCCGTAATTTAATTCAAAAAGTGGAACTGTTCATAAATTCTAGATTCATTACACAAAGTGAAATATTTCAAGCCTTTTTTTGTTTTAATCTTGATGATTACGGCTTACAGCTCATGGAAATCAAAAATCCAGTATCTCAAAATATTAGAATAAAGAATTTATAGTACAGAAATATTAACCTTTTGAAAAGGATGTTAATTTATACACTCAATACTTGGTCGGGGCTCCTTTTGCACAAATTACTGCATCAGTGCAGCGTGGCATGGAGACAATCAGCCTGTGGCACTGCTGAGGTGTTCTGGAAGCCCAGGTTGCTTTGATAGTGGTCTTCAGCTCGTCTATATTGTTGGGTCTGGTGTCTCTCATAGATTCTCTATGGGGTTCAGGTCAGGCGAGTCGGCTGGCCAATCGAGCACGGTAATACCATGGTCAGCAAACCAGTTACTAGTAGTTTTGGCACTGTGGGCAGGTGCCAGGTCCTGCTGGAAAAGGAAATCAGCATCTCCATAAAGCTTGTCAGCAGATGGGAGCATGAAGTGCTCTAAAATCTCCTGGTAGACACTGCATTGATTCTTGACTTGAGAAAACACAGTGGACCAACACCAGCAGATGACATGGCACCCCAACTCATCACTGACTGTGGAAACTTCACACTGGACTTCAACCAATGTGGATTCTGTGCCTCTTCACTCTTCCTCCAGACTCTGGGACCTTGATTTCCAAATGAAATGCAAAATTTACTTTCATCTTCCCCATGATTGTGGTTGTGTGTACTGAACCAGACAGAGATTAAAGGCTCAGGAAATCTCTGCAGGTGTTTTGAGTTAATTAGCTGATTAGCGCTCTTCTCAGGTCGACATTTCTGTATTATAAATTCTTTATTCTAATATTTTGAGATCATAAAGATCAAATCAAGATATTTCACTTTATGTGTAATGAATCTAGAAGCTATGAAAGTTCTGAATTAAATTATGGAGAGAGAGAAAAAAAGAACTTTTCCATGATATTCAGATATTTTTTAGATGCACCTGTACTTTCTCAGTGCTGAATGATGATGGGAAATCACAGCTTATAACATAAAAGTGCTTTATGCTTTATCATTTTTATTTAGTCACAAGCACAGTAGTGAAACCAGAAAAAAAATCTGTTAAATAGACTTCAGCATAAAAACTAATATTTTAGGATTTGATTTGAATAAATTGTGGAAATTACAGAATCTTATTCTGCATGGGAACCTGAACATTCAAAATAAATTGATTTGAGTTTCTGAAGACAAATTAATGAATTCCGTCTTATTCTGGTCAGGGTCTTGGTAGATCCAGAGCCTATCCCAGGAACTCCGGTTCCCAGTCCATTGCAGGCCACCATGCACACACATTCATACACTCATTCACACCTACAGGCAATTTAGCATAGCCCAGGGGTGTCCAATCTTATCCGCAAAGGGCCGGTGTGGGTGCAGGTTTTCATTCCAATCAAGCAGGAGCCACATTTGGTTCCACCTGTTTAATCAGTTGATCTTGGCTTTCAATAGATTCAGGTGTGGCTTCTGCTTGGTTAGAATGAAAACCTGCACCCACACCAGCCCTTTCCTGATAAGATTAAACACCCCTGGCATCGCCAATTCATTAACCTGCTTTTGGGAATGGGGAGGAAACTTGAAAACCCAGAGGAAGCCCATGTGGACATGGGCAGAACGTACGAAACTGCACATACAGTAACCCAAGACCAGGGTTGAACCGGGGACGCTCAAGCTGTGAGGTGGCAACACTATCCACTGTGCCTCCCAAAATAACCATGTGAATACCTTTATTTGCCATTTCTACTGTATAATGAAACATCAAAACAGGTTAAAAACAAAACAGTGTTTGAACAACTACCCAGGTGGGAATTTAATCCATTTTATTGTGTGCGTGTGTGTGGTTGTCATTTGTTACTGCTATTGTACAAATATATTGAAATTGAATTGCAGCTCCCTGAGTCTAGATGGGCAAGAGCTTCAGTAAATCTACACATATGTGCAACCCTCACTGAAAAACAACCAAACAATAGAAACCATCACAGAAATTGCTAACTACAAATAATCAGCTAACCATTAAAACCATTTCCTTTATTGGTCCTCAATGGTATCCACTAGAATTAACATGCCAACAATAGAAGGCAACAAATTACCAGCAGAGACCCAGAGGGACATTACAGTTTCCATTAAAACCACTGCAAATTCTATGAGGGTTTCTATTTTGTGTCCTTTTTTCCAGCAGGGACAACACACGTGAAAACACGTTGGGGACTTTTATTTTAAACTGTACGTGAATGCGAAATAGACGGATCGTAATTCCATAGTCATTGACTCGATTCTTTTTTGGGTGTGCTTTGCTGGACTTTGAAGACACATTTAAGTAATGTAATATAAACTGCAAAACCAGAAGAGATACCGCACATGATATTAAGTCCTGTGTATAAGAAAACTGAACTACATAAACTATATATTGCTTGCAAAAAATAAAAACAACAAAAAAACAAAATCTGTGTAGACTCGATACACACACCGGATGGTGCAGCAGGGAGTTGTTTAGGCTTTGATTCATTATGAACTAAATGTACAACAGTTGGATTGAAGAATCATTTTGGGAACCGACTCTCAGCTCTTTGCCACGCCTCTTATCTGCTTCGTCCAGTAGTCGGAGAAACGAGACCCGACTAACTAAAAGTGATGAACACAACTCGAGTTCTGGACTTAATTGTGATTATAGACACAAACCTTGACGTTGTAACACAGTTGTATAGTTTTGTACGAGTTACAGAGAGGCCTGTGTTTACAGAAGCTAACTAGTTCCCGAAATTTGTTACATCCGCGACGTATCTGCCTAAACTAGCTAGCTTAGCTAACGTCAAACTTTTGAGCCTTTTTTTTGCGTGTTTGTGTGCGAGCTGTTATGAAGAACGAACGAGGAAACGTATTTAATAGCTAGTTATACAACTTTAATGTCAAACGCGTGTAGTTTACAGCGATGTCAACTGAGTAAATCCTTCTTTTAAAACTAAAATACAAAACTAGTTTTGGCTAGGTCGCTAACGCTAGCTATACAACCAGTAAACTGTTTATTAGCTAGCAAATCTGACAGAATTACTGGTTGGCTCGAGACTGTACTTTTGCAGGAGTGTTTATTACTGACCTGGCTAGCTGGAGTAAATGATCTGCGCGGCGCTGAACATGTAGTATTGTCTTATTACGGCCATCGTGTTTATCAGCGACTTCAACAGCTGTCAACAAAATGTCATTGGAAGATTTTGAGCGGCATTACGCGTCTCTTTCGGACTCGGGCTGTGAGTCGGTGAGCGGCGCCCCGGCCCCGGGCCTGTTCAGCGGCGAGGAGGAGAAGTTACACTACATTCCCATCAGGGTGCTGGGCAAAGGGGCTTTTGGGGAAGCCACCTTATACCGCCGCACAGAGGTGGGCATCAGCACTTAATCTTTCACATCTCTTGAGTTTTGTCTTGTTTCATCACTGTTTTCTTCTCCACTAGATTCATGTTACATTCTTAAAATATTTCCACAGATACCTATACTCAAATAATTTATTTATTATTTGCCCCTGAGTTATTTGGTATGTTGACCAACCCTGACAATCTTCAGTTTTCTCTCGCAAGTTACAAATGCCAAAGATAGAACAAGAAGCACTGTGTCCAGTTTTCTTCTCGAGAATGTTGTTTAAAGTCAGATTTGGAGAGCTTTGTTTGTCTGTTTGTCCTTTACTGTTATGTACCTGTAAGGAAGCCGTAAGTGGTGATGCATTATAATTATTTTTTCTTTCTTGTTTTCTCGTGATCTAGTCATAACAGAATAGTTGTTTTCTTGTGATGGCGGTGCCGGCTCAACGCTTAAGGCTCTGGGTTACTGATCAGATAATCAGGGTTCGAGCCCCAGCATCACCAATCTGTTACTGTGGGGCCCTTGAGCAAGGCCCTTAACCCTCTCTGCTCCAGGGGCGTTGTATGTTTGCTGACCCCGCGCTTTGACCCCAACTTCCTAACAAGCTGGGCCATGCAAAGAAAAGAATTTCACTGTGCTGTAATGTATATGTGACCAATAAAGGCTTCTTTCTTTCTTGTGATCTCCACATAAAAAAAGTTGTTTTATCATTATCACAAATTAATTTTACTGTGTGCTTGACACATTTTTATTGTTCTGGAGCTTCATGGATCATCAGCATCATGGATGAACAAATTAATTTTTGCTTTGATCAGGGACTCACTCAAGCTGATACAGCTATATGTCTGTCAGCCATAAAAAACTTCCACGTTCGTGTCTGACACTATTAACGTGGCGATTAAGTCCATCTCTACAGCGAGCGTTTATTCAATTTGTGATGGCCCAAGAGGCCACCGTACATGCAACACCAGTCCTGTTCACAAGGTGCAAGTTTTTCTCATGACAAAATTATGTTTGCGAGAAAACAACTTTTGTTACGTCGAGATCACGAGAAAACAAAAACTTTTTGGTTATGTGGAGATCTCAAGAAAAGAACTATTTTGTTACGTTGAGATCACAAGAAAAAAGAAAGAACAAATAATAATAACGCATGACCTCTTAGGGCTTCCATAGGTATGGGAACCAAAATGAAAAAATATATATATATATATTTTAGAGATATTCTTGTTTTAATTTTATTGTTCATCACTTCTGGAAAAACAATTAAACATTTTAATGAGTCATCCTGTACTAGTTTTGGGTTTCTCCAATTACATGTTCTGCCCCAGGGGCAAGACTTTCTTTACAAAAGCAACTTGTTAACAGCAAACGTGGTTCGTCAATGCATTTTTGGTAGTGTGTCTTTCCACACACTGTTCCCTTTTTCAGCCATCGCTTGGTTGAGTAAATAAGAAATGCTTAGCATTGTTTGGGGTTCATTCATTTTGAAGAGGGTGGAATTTGTTCACCATTATGTGAGAGGAACAGGACAGGAATCAGTCACATTCACGAATTGTCTTGCTACTTCAAACTGATCGAACATGCAGTTCTGTCTTTATATTATGTCAGAGCTTCATGAGTAAGTACTAGCATTTTTTGAAGTAGTGTAATGTTTAAATTTCATTATAACCCTAACATTCCGATGTGTCAGATGCCTCATGTTTATGACAGTGCAGTTCTTCATGACCATCAGCACCAGTGGCGGTCGATCTCAGCTCAAACTTGTACATCCTAAGTCCAAAAACACCTTTGTCACTTTGGAGTGAGTGAAGGTGGCGATGAGAAATCTTCCACAGTTGAAAAAAGGCTCTTTCTCAACTCTCGCTGTTGTTCTCTAAGCTAAAGTCATGTTTGTTTAGATTCGTCAGGGGTGTGGCGTATGTCGAACATGTATATTGGCTATTGTAACTCACTGAAGCACGTCATGCCATCACTCTGACTCTCCTCTTCTCTTCTCAGGATAATTCCTTGGTGGTTTGGAAGGAGATTGAGCTGACCGGTCTCTCAGATAAAAAGCGCAGAGATGTGATGAACGAAATAAGCATCCTGTCTATTCTTCAACATAACAACATCATAGCGTTTTACAACCACTTCATGGACAGGAACATCCTGCTGATTGAGTTGGAATACTGCAATGGTCAGTAAATGCTTTTTATATTGCAGTCCATTTGACTGTTTGTTAAATAAAAACATCACATGTGTATATAATTTTTTTTTTCCCAGGTGGCAATCTGTATGACAAAATTAACAACCAGAAAGGAGAACTCTTTACACAGGAGGTACTATTTTAAAAACAGTTCATATCAGTAAAACTGTTTAGAGGTAGTTAACCTTGCCTTATTGTGACACCTTATTGTGATTATTTTCTCAGGTTGTTATATGGTATCTGTTCCAAATTGCATCAGCTGTGGCTCATATTCATAAAGCTGGTGTTCTGCATAGGTATGAACTTTTATATCTATGTCTGGTACATGTCTGCTGCCTTTTATATATATATATATATATATATATATAGGAACATGTATGCTTTTCTTGTTCACTATTTTAAAGGGACATAAAAACGTTGAATATCTTCCTCACCAAGACAAACTTAATAAAGCTAGGAGACTATGGATTGGCCAAGAAGCTGGATTCTGAGTATTCAATGGCAGAGACAGTGAGTGAATTCAGCTACAATAATTACTTTGATTGATTCTTCCTTTTGAATCCGATTGAAATAAGATGTCACTAATCTAATGCCTACATTTATCTGTGTGCCTCAGGCATTACATCATTCATTCAATTTGCCTCTCACTTACTCTGCAGAAACTGCTATACCTTATATAGTGTTGTAATCTGTAATTTGTCCTCAAGTGTGTAGGCACGCCATACTACATGTCACCGGAGCTTTGTCAAGGGGTCAAGTACAACTTTAAATCCGACATCTGGGCCGTGGGCTGTGTTTTATATGAGCTTCTTACTCTCACCAGGACCTTTGATGCAACGGTATTTATCTAAAAGAGCTGTCTTTAAAGCTGGCTTTAAACAGTTTGCTGTTAAGCCTAGCACTGGCTATTATGCCTAACATTGCTTATTTCCCATTTTCAATCTCCAGAATCCCCTGAACCTGTGTGTGAAGATCGTCCAGGGCAACTTTACTATGGAGATGAACTCTGATGTTTATTCATCGGAGCTCATAAATATAGTCTATGCATGCTTGGATCAGGTGAGCAGAGTGAAATACTCAAGTGTTTGTTTTATTTATTCATTGATTTATTTTTTATGAATAAGTGTAGTCACTTCACCTAATGTTTTTTTGTGTGTGTGTGTGGAGAACCTTGAATGTGTAGAAAGAGTTACAAATAATGCGGTTTGGACAAGTGCAGCACAAAATAAGGGTAACACAAGATTGTAAGTTAGCAATAATGAGTGCATATACGTTTGTGTTTTAGGATCCAGAGAAGAGACCTACTGCTGATCAGATTCTTGACCAGCCTATCATCTCCTGTGATAAACTGTGAGTATTAAGATGTCAGTATTAACAAAAGTATGGCTCATAAAGAATGATAATATAATGGTAAAGAGTAAAGTTTCTGTGCTTTTACATAAACTGTTTATTTTTACACTGAGTCTGTGGCTGCGCAATGTTTCTGTGTTGCTGATGTTTTAGCTTTTACGTCTGGGTTTCTTAGTTAGATACTTGAATTTATATACTGTACTGTGCAAAAGTCTTAGGTAGACTCCTTTTTTTTATTCTAATTTTGTTTTAGATGTTTATTTTATGACTTCTGCATTTACATTTCCAAGCGTTACCAAAATTAAATTTAACAGAAAAACGTTTGTACGTCAGTAAAGTAACATATTATGTATTAAGCCCTATTCAGATGAGATTAGTTTTCAGGACATATGGCTGTAAAGTAATTGTTAATACGGCCGTCTGCGTTTATTTATCATCAATTCGCACGGGATAGGAGATTTCTTTAGAAGTTGCCGAGATGGGCGTCTTCATCGTTTATGTGCTGATGGCCCATCACAGCAGCCCTGTGCGTCATGTATAACATGGTGCTGCACCTCGGTGTTTGATGACACTACACGGCACAGACATAGCAAAAGAAAAGCCGCAAATGGACGAGAGCTGAAACTTTGTTTAGTTTCAGTTTGGGGAGAATGACATCATCAAATGCTGTTTGAACAAATGGTACGTTATCATTTCGTTTGGGAGGAGGTTTTTCGGGAAGTTTGCAAGAAATGTCCCTCTGTCAAAGTGGCGTTAGGCGACTGGACTTAAATGTCGAGAACGGATTGACTACCTAAAAAAAATTAGGCATTAGTTTAACCTGGAGTTATTTTTACAGGCTGTTTTATAGAAGGTAAAAGACGCTGTAATCTTCTCTGGCTTGGGAATGTGCAGTCCAGGGAAAAGTATGGATTTTTTTTTTTGATGAATACAAAAATGTATTTCCTTCTTTTTTTTCTTTTTCTTTTCTTTTGGGAGGCATCTTTGCTTTACAGCGTTTCTTCACATGTGCCTCAGACTTTTGCACAGTATTGTATGTCATCCAGACAAACTATTAGTGAGGGTGTTTAACTTAATACAGTTGTAATGGTTGGAGTTTCACTTTGGCTTTACAATCTTTCTGCTTATTTTAGCAAAACATAAGGTTTTACTTTTAGGACCAAAGCACAAATCATAAAGTTTTACCTTCAGGACTAGAAATTGAGTGTAAGCAAGTAGCTCAAACACGAAACACTAAAACAAATCATCAATGCTTGCAGGAAGTTTGAGGGGCGTGTGGCTGCACTGAATTCAGCCATAAAGAAACCCAGGTATGTGTACCAGTTTGTAACAGCCTTTAGCAATGCTATTTCTAATATAGTCTGCTTTTACATGTTTGGGATTTACTCTGTACACCTATTTGTTTCAGGTTGAGCACAGTATCAGACACCTCAGTTGCTATAGTAACCACTCGTTCCAGAGAGTTGTATTTCTGGGGAGGAGGAAAGTTCACCCCTCAGAAACTGGACGTGTTTAAGGGTGGCACTATTGCTCAGCAAGTGTGTGCAGGGGAGACGCATTTTGCTGTGGTTACAGTGGAGAAAGAGCTTTACACTTGGGCTGTAAGAATCTTGTTTTAAACATTCTGCACATCCGTGTAAGAATAGTGTTTTTTCTAGGATGGTACACCTAAGAAACTACATGCTAAATAATTCAGATAAATTATCTCCTAGTATTTGAAAATTTAGTTGTTTTTTTGTTGTTGTTGTTGTTGTTGTTGTTGTTTTTTTTTATCTAAATATTTTCTAAGTCATTAAAAAAAAACTTGCTGTAAAAATGGAGAGCTTGATTCTTTCAATCTAAAAAATTGTTTGATCTAACCTGCTTGATTTTTCTAGTTGGTAGCAAGTGGGGCGGGTCTTGAATTTAAGGATTGTTCAAAGGATAGATTTTTGTAGATTTTTGCCTCTTGCTTTGATGCTTGCTTTGAGACACAATGTCATTTCAGTTGGATTTACTTTTTTACTGTTTTCCATTGCCATTGTGCTGTACATCTTTTATAACAATGTTAGTTAATACAACTGAAGCAAGCATGTTTATTTCCTCTGTAGAGTGTGCAAGGTGGTGCTAAAATGGTGGGCCAGCTTGGGCATGGGGATCAGGCCTCATACCGACAACCTCGCAAGGTGGACCGTCTGCAGGGAAAAGCCATCAGGCAGGTGTCTTGTGGTGCAGACTTTACTGCCTGTGTAAGTGGTAAGTAAAGATGAAACGCTTATTCTGTTAAAGATGTTTGAGGTTTAAGAAACATAATCAAGCATTTGATTACTTCAGCTGTTACTATATTACTTTATTGCTGTATCAATAAAGCTGAATGCATGTTTCGGTTCGTGAATGTATTTCTTTGATCTTTTCTACCAGACGAGGACCAAATGTACATGTTTGGCTCAGACTATTACGGATGTATAGGTGTGGAGAATGCGATGGGTATGGAGGTTCTTGAGCCAGTTCTGCTGGAGTTCTTTCAGGAGCGACCAGTACGACAGGTATCCTGTGGAGATAACCATGTGGTAGTGCTGACTCACAGTGGAGCCATATATTCCTGGGGCTGTGGAGAACATGGTAAGCACTAGATATGTTCAGAGTACCACAAAAGATGATTGAGGTATTGGGTTTAAAGTAACGTGTGTTACTAACAAGAGATTATGTTCTTCTGGGCAGGTAGACTTGGCCTGGACTGTGAGGATGATTTTGCCTCTCCTATGCTAGTAAGTGTATAGTATGTATATTGCATGGCTATATGTTTTATATGCACTACAATGGTATTAGTAATTATTATTAATTTCATTGTGGTCCTTTTATATTTTAATGATGATTCTAATACAATACTGAGTATAATATTTATCACAGTAACATATGGAGGGCATATAACCTTCAGTATGAGCTTAATATATTGATAGTGATCAATGGTGTAATTCCTAATTTGTTTTTGTTTTTTTGTTGTCGTCAGGTTTTTTATTTATTTTATTTTTTTTAAGGTTCGCAATTTCTTTCTAATGTGCTGTGTGCAAGAGTGTTTTAGTCTCTGTGATCTGCCCTACTAATCTGCCTACGTCATATGTGCGCTATGCAGGTGGACATACCAAAGGGTGCCTGTATTGACTCTGTGTGCTGTGGGAACGATGGAACATTTTTCCTTACAGAGTCTGGGAAAGTCTTGACCTGTGGAAACAACGAGTTTAACAAGCTAGGTCTCAATCAAGGCATTACTGGTATCAAGAACCACCCTAGAGAGGTATGGACCTTGTGGAGCGCTCACACTATTGAAGCAATTTCTTGTCTGTTATAGCTGATTTTTGAATGTCTAAGAACATCTAAATTCTCCATCAATTAGGGTTGTCAAGACATACCATATGCAACAACTCCGACTTTAGTAAAGCTGCTTGCCCGCTTTAAAATCCAAATCATCGCCCCTGGGAAGACCCATACAGCAGCCATTGATGGTAGAGCATTTATTCCCTTTTTCAATATGTCTCATGGCTTTACACTGGAAATAAAATCACTAATCACTTCTATACAGGAAAGCTTTTGAATTACTATTTGAAACTGAATATCTGTTGTTCATTGTCTGTTTACCTATTTCTGTATCTGCAGAACGGGGTCGTCTGATGACGTTTGGCTGTAATAAATATGGCCAGCTTGGTGTAAAGGACTTTAAGAAACATCAAGGGGTTCAACTGCTTTTAGGACCCTTTGGGGGAAAAGTTGTCTCCAAAGTGTCCTGTGGAGATGGCTTCACAATTGCTGCCACAGAGGGTGAGCAAAGAGAATATCACTGGAAAGTGGCAAAAATGGAATATATAGGAAGTATACTGAAATTAAGAGAGTGTGCATAAAGTATTGACAACTGTTTTTTCCCCCTTCAGATAATCAAATCTTTGCCTGGGGAAATGCAGGAAATGGTCGTTTAGGCATGCCTGCTGATCGAGGATTTGGCTCTGAGGTTTGCCCCGCTCTTCCTCGCCCCATATTTGGTTCCCTACATCATGTGCCTGACTTGTCCTGCAGGGGTTGGCACACTATCATTATCGTGGGTAATTAGCTTACATTCTACCCCAGCAAATTACAAACCAAAATTGTTTGCTAGTAAAATATGAATAGTTTGAATATTGAGTAGGGTTCACCATTAGAACTAGGGATACACCGATACCAATTTTTTTCAGACCAAGTACAAGTACTTACATTTGGGTACTTGCCGATACCAAGCACCGATATGAGTACTTCACAGTTATACCATTATAGTTCTTACAATGTTTTATTTTCATCAGCTGTTCTTCACTTTCTGACTGTAACAAATTAAGTATACAACTTGCTGTTGCTGACATTTTAACATTCAACTTTTTGTTTTTCTGAACAAACATGGCACTGCTGCCCATTTCACATAAATGTAACCTGTAACTCATTCAGTGGATTTCAGTATCACCCAACATAATAGAACAACTGCAGTGATATGTCATAATAGGTTAGTGCTGTCTGTGAGGACTAAGGCTTTTTTGGAAAAGTGAGAGGCAGGTTCTTTTTGATGAAAAGGAGCTTCTCTGCATTATCAGCTGTGAGCCTGTTTCTGTTTTTGACACTGAGCTAAACAGCCTTTCACTTTCCACACTACTGCATGGTGCTGAGAGGTATCTGCGTGACATCTGGGCAAAAGTGGGAAACCGCATTTTGTTAACCCCCCAGTACTGCAGTGGTTTGTCTTCCCGAGAAGTTGTGGTCTCTCCAAGGTATGTCTCTAACTGAATGGCAGCACCCACTGGTGCACTGCTCAGTGATGTTGATGCTTGCGCATCTGCTTTCTCATCAAACACACTGTCCAGAGTGCTGCTGGCCTGGGCCTTGCATAGCTTTCTGGCAGGTGGTTCCCCGAGATCCTCATGCTTGTCTGCCTCTCCTCCAGACACCTTCTGCAGCTCCTGCATCACCATCTCTTTAGCCTCTGTAGCAGTTTTGATGTTTGAGAAAAAAACGACCTTTATACCTAAATCAGAGAGAATTATATTTTAGCTGGTAACAGACAAGCTTTGTCAGAATGAATGTCAGTATACTGCCTTTAAATCACTAAAGTAAATTGATTATGTAAAAGTTAAATAGTAAAAGGTTTTAGGTCAGTCATAATGGCAGTTTTGTTTTCATCATTCCCTTTCTCACATGCTCAGTAAACACACACACACTTTACCTTGGATCGAGTACAGTTGCACTGCAGTAGTGTGTGTTTTTTTTCTGTGTCAGTGAAGTGTCTCGTGACGGCTGTAGCTAGGGTTCCCTTCATTGTTTTGATGCCATGGTCCTCGTCTGTTTCTTTGGTCAAAAGTCTCGTGGGTTGTCTCTGGACATTTTCTCTCTCTTCTCCAGTGTTTGCTGCAAAGTTGGTTGTTGCTGTTTCTCGCTGCTAGCATTAGCAAATTCTTTGGACTCGGTGTTATGTTTGTTCTTTAGATGTTTAATCAAATTGCTTGTGGTAAATGAGCTATTTTTTACCCCTCCTCTTGACAGTTTAGCAGAGCATAGTTTGCAGTCTGCTCTACTTTTATCATCATCACTTATCTTAAAATATCTCCAAATTGCTGACATTGCTCCTCTTCCGACTACTTGCTCAACTGACGAGAGGTTAGGTTAGGTCACGTTGTCATAAAGTGGTATCGGTGCGGTTGTATCAGGGTAGTTTTACAAGTATGGGTACATGAGCACAGTATTGGGCCGACACCCAAGTACTGGTATCGGTATCAGTGCATCCCTAATTAGAACATTATCACATTAGAACTTTAACAGGCTGACCCCATCTACTTTTTATGCTTCTCACAGAAAAGCTGCTTAACTCCAAAACAATCCGTTCAAACAGTAGTGGACTGTCCATTGGAAGTGGTAAGAAAATGTATTTGTTTATGTGATATTTCTGTTCATATAGTTGCAGTTGCCATATTAATTGAGTGCTTAATTAACCTTGCTTTTTTTTTTTTTTTTTTTTTGAGTGTATTGACTTGAATTCTGCTTTTTCTGTATTATTGTTAGGGATAGGTCAGAGCGCCAGCTCCTTCATGGACTTGGGTATTGAGCCTGGGTCGGACTCTGAGCTGCGAGAGGGCATTATGGGAGGCACTGTAGAGGTTGACCTGGAGGAGAGGGGTCCCGAGACTCCATCAATGATATTAATGGAGAGCAAGACCAATGAGAGTTCTTGTCCATCTTGGCTCCGCAAGGTATGCACTACCAGTTACCTCAATTAAGTACTTCTCTAGAGCAGGTAGCCTCCCATAAGTTTCCTGGAATTCACTTCCAGTCTTCCCTCTTTAGGAGCTGCTGGATGCAGAATTCATTCCCATACCTGATGGCTCCAGCGATTCCATGTCTAGCCCTCTGGCTACATCCTTCACAGAACGTGCCACACTCCCATATGAAGAGCTTCAAGAACTAAAGGCAGCTGCTGCAGCTGCTGCTAGTGGGAATGGCTTCATGGTAAGGGCTTTAGAAAAATTAGAACCTCTTTTTTGTTACACTTGAGGAGGATTCTTGGGTTGTTTGATTTAAAAAGCATTTTAAAAAAGCCACGCAATAATGTATTTTAATTTTAACCTTGTTCACATATGCTGTATTATCTTGTAAGCAAACAGTATGGGTAGACTATGAAAGCATAAATGGCTTGGACTCTGGAGCTTGGAAGAAAAGTAACCTGCCACAACAACATGCACAACAGACTTGCTGCCAAGCGAGCAGTGAGCTTGCACAGGTAAGAGTTTCACACAAACATAACTTCAGTACTGCTATGTTTTGAATATGCCTCCGCCAATAAGTGATTGAGGAATTGTGATTTCAGTTTGTCCATCCCTCCAAGATTGTCATTCGTGCGATAGCGCAAGTACAAATTGGTGAATGTTTGTAGGATTTATGGAGAATTCTCAAGGAATCCATCAGATGAACTGATTAAATTTTGGGAGTTTTGTCCAACAGAGATGTTATTTACATGTTCATGTTCAGGAACTCAAGGCCCATTTTTGGCTAGGTATGATTTTTGTCATTGTTCCATCTGCGCGTCTGTCCGTGTGTCCCAAGATTACTGTTCTTGTGACGTCTCAAGAACGAGTGGTTGAATGTTTTTAGGATTTATATGGAATTACTATGGAAAGCAGTAGATGAAATGATTAGCTTTTTGAATTGATCCTAGCAAGGTCAGATGTCTGAAATAGTTTTCTTCAATAGCTTCCTTCCTGTTTGAAATATATTTTAAGCTTATTTCTGGGACACAAATTAGTACCAAGAAGGTCTAGGTTTGAGGCTGAGGCATCCCCAGCGACACCGCTGATGTCGAGTTCTGCTTTTTTTTCTTGAAAGGGGTAATATCCAAACAAGTCCAAGAAAAGCATTGGAGAGTCTGTCATGCCTTTAAGCGATTTCACTTGTTTTTCATATTACATCCTTAGTTCATGCTTAGTAATGTGTTTATTTTCTGTTGTAGCTCAAAGAAATGGTGAAAAGGCAAGACGCAACAATCCAGCTGTTACAGAAACAGGTGAGTTTCTGTATCTGTAAGACAAAAATTAGCCTGAATCACATCATCTTGAAATGTGTGATATGCTTGGTTTGTAGTCATGTCTGTATATTTCTGAGCACTCGAGGACATCATGCCCAGTCAGTGGCATAAGTGGCTGCCTTCATTTCTTGCATGTAATTTTAATATGTCCACCAGGTGGCAGGAAATACTTCAGAAAAAATGGAGAAGCAGTATTGGATGTAGTAATGATGGGGATTGCCAGTTACATATTTGGGGGATAGTTTGTTTTTTTTCAATTTTCTCCAAAGAAAAAGATGAATCAAAGAAGAGTATGAATATCACACATCAAGAGACTTATATAAGGATTTTGGAAAAGTGCCTGTTAGCCCATCTATGCACTGGTGATTAAGTCCATAGGATTACAATGGAATATTGTTTTAAACACCTGCCTGTTTTTCAATTTTTAGTACAATGACCAGCTCCAAGAGAACGAGCGGCTGCGGAAAGAAATTAATGACCTCAAAGAAGGATCTGATCATTGTGACGAGAGCAACCACCAAGGGGGTCTACATGATAAAAAAGAATGAGGGAGACAATGAGACAGCACACGGATTTTATAACTGGGTGCAGATAAAGATCTTCTCTGAACTGATACCTCAGTGAGTGAGTAGCTGACTGGGGAAGATGTTAGTCAAAAAATATTTGTCATTTGGACCCGAGTCTTCCTGCCAGTACAGCATGAGAGGAAGGACTGTGCATCACAAAATATTTTTGCTGCCTTTTGGTAATAATTATTCTCTTCTTATATCAGTACAAGGTTATATTAGTTGGCCACAGCATTCCTGCTGCATCATGTCTTTGTTTATGTGCATGTCAGACAACAGTGTATGCTTTTTTTACTCTTGAACCACAATATTAATAATTCAAGTTCAGGTGTGCTCAAGACTCGACATATCTTTTAATATGTCTATTTGGATTATGGAAACTTAACGCCAAGGCAGCACCTGACAAACTTTAAGCTATTTCACGTGTGGTGCCATTATCTTCAGTATGGATTTCTACACAAAAATGTTTTATGTGGTTTTTCTCACAGAAGAAAATGCATAGACATTTCATTTCATTGGTTATGGCTTATGGGGCCTTTAGATTAGATATGCAAAAACAATATTCATATGTAATTTCTCATATACAAGTCGTACTTTATTTTTGGAGAGTTATGGACACCTGCAACTAATGAGACATCATTTAAAAATTTAATCCGTTATATACAAATGTGTATATGAATGGTTTTCACATATCATCCAAGAATCTGTGATGAAGAATGTACTACTGATTTTCACATTATGTATGCTTGTCTCCCTCTTGTGGTTGGGGTGTGTTTTGTATAGTTCAGGTGGCACTAATTAGAAATTACCTACTCCTGGATGTTCTTTATGCACGTATTTCTAAATCTGGGTAATCTTGGGGTGCTTCTCATTTCTTTAATTCTGCCACCTGCTTTGAATCTGCATATACACAGCCTGAAAGTCAGGTACATTTCAATTACTTTTTCAAAATTTTTATGTGTACCCTTAAGTTAGTTTTAGTGCTTCAAATTATTGTATTGCTTGTTTTTATGTGGGAGCTGGAGCATTTAAAGGTGCAATAGTTTATTTTTGCTTACTTGTACAAATAATCTGTAAGATATGTAGAACATGATAAAAAAAAAAAAAAAACAACAACAACAAAAATGGATAAAGCCTTGACCTTAGCAAAGAAAATTGAGAAAACCCGTTTGGAAAACTGACTTCTGGTCTGAAATGCTTGTTTGTGTTTGGAGGCACCTCTTGTCAGCCACCTTAGATCCTGGGGGCGGAGCTTTGTGCACATGTCATTCACCTCCCAATCGTTAGAGACCTAATCTTAAAAAATAAGACAATAATTAATGCAATTTTAAAAACGTCTGCATACCTCACATGGTACAAAAAAGGACTTCCGCATGTCATATTTTCTTGTTTTAGAAGCCTCTTCCTTGATTCCTCTGATTGCATTTAAAGAATTGATGTGTCCGTTAAAGTGGCAGGATTTGATTGATTTTTGGGTCACAGGCTGAAGAATGTAGGATTGAGGAGTCAGTGAGGCTCAGTTAGAGTTTTGGGGCATACCCTCTTTCCCACCCTCCTTTTCTTGACTTGCTGATACCTTGTTACTGTTTGGGGGAAGGCAGGATCCAAAACCGGTCAGCTGACCTTTTTTTGTGGTGGGCTGGCAACACCATTCCATGGAACCCAGAAATATTTTACTATAATTTTTTAACTCTGCTTGTTTTCAGTGCCTTTGTGTATATAGGGTACTCTGTTACAGCCCAAACAGGACATAAAAATTATTTTGGGATACATTATCCCTTTATATTTTTGTATTACAAAATCCTGTAGGTAACATTTTAATGAGATGGTTATCAAAATTTTCATGCCAAAAGTGAATGCAACTGTACATCCACATCCACTGAGCACATCAAATTCTCTGCTTTTTTTTTTTTTTTTTTTTTAAAGGTACAGTGACACCAAAGGTGTGTGTGTGCGTGCACATTGCATAATTATATTTTTGTATTTTGTTTTCTTTATGGTCGTTTTCTATCCATGGAGCTATAAAGTGTATTTGTACGCTCCATTTGATAATGACAGGCAGCAAAATGCCAACATCTTCAGTGCAAACCATAAGCTGTAGCCTGCTCTCTCTCTCTCTCTCTCTCTCTCTATATCTATATCTATATATATATATATATATATATATATATATATATATATATATATATATATATATATATATATATATAAGTGCCTTCTTAACTTCTAAAGCAGGTTATGCAGACTTATGATGGTATATAATGTTTCTGCTTTCTATATTCTTTTATTTTATTAAGATTTTCATATTTTTCAGATACATGTTCAGTGTTTTTCTACATTGATAAGTTTGCACCAAAGATTTTATGGCCAAAAAAAAAATGTATTCTGATGTAAGCAATACAGCATAGTATGTAAGACAACTGGAATGGTTAAATTATTACATGTGTTAAAACCAACCTGTAATCATAAATTGCTTTTGTGTCTGGTCTACAGATGAAAAAATAAGTACACCCCATGGAAATTGTTGGCTTTCTTTTCTTTTTTTTTTAAACATATTTGGACAAACAAACATTTGATCATCTTTGAAACAGTGCCTATTAATAAAGTTGATATACCTGAACAAACCCACAAGGAAGATTAGCCTTTTCAATCATTTATTTAATAGAAATATGAATAGATGTGATATTATTCTGTGGAAAAAGTAAGTACACCCTTGGCCTCAGAAGCTAGTATTGCCCCCTTTAGCAGAAATAACTTCTTGTAGGTGTTTTGCATAATTGTCCACCAGGCTTGCTGGAATTTCTGACCACTCTTCCATGCAATATTCTTTAAACTGTAAGATGTTTGAGGGTTCTCTTGCATGTACTGCCGGTTTAAAATCCCCCCCTCCCATAACATTTCAATGGGATTCAAGTCCAGGCTTCGTCTAGGCCATTCCATAACCCTCCATTTCATATTTTTGATCCATTCCTTGGTGGATTTCATAATGTGCTTAGGATCATTATCCTGTTGAAAGATCCACTTTCGGTTCAGCTTTCAGACAGAAAAGATGTCTTTGGTCTGCGTCAAACATGTCTGCTATATGGTCATTGGCAAACTGTAGTCTTGCAAAGGCTTTTTCCTGGCACGCCTCCCACGCAGGTCAAATTTGTGCAGTCTCTTTCTGATTGTATAAACATGCACTTTGACACCAACACTAAGCTTACTAGCAGCTCCTGTGATGAAATTTTTAGGTTCTTGAAGACTTCTTTTTGCATCAGACGTTTCTTCTCGGGCTGAATTTGCTGGGACAGCCAGTCCTAGACAAATTGGCATTTGTTTGAAATCTGTGCCATTTGTAGATTATTTTCCTTACAGTGGAATGATAATGGTAAAATCAAATAATTTGGAGAGGTTTTTAAATCTATTGCCAGACTCAGGCATCCACAGCCTTTTTTCTGAAGGCCTCTTTTGATCTTGGCATGATGACACTACACACCTCAATAGCAAAGGGAACACCAGACGCTAGATATGAGAGGTGTATAAATAAGACCGTTCCACCTGTACTCCCTAAGCAGGTTCTAATCACTGACACCCAATCTTTAACACCTGATTCTAGTTTTATGGATTTGAAGGTGTGATAAATGTAGGGGTATACTTACTTTTTCCATGTGACTGATCTGTTTTTTTTTTGTTGTTTTTTTTTTCATTTAAATTGTGAAAATTACTACAAAATGTCAATTTTATGTGTCATTTGACAGTGTATCAACTTTATTAATAGGCAGTGTTTCAAAGAGGATCAAATGTTTGCTTGTCCAAATATGTCAAAAAAAGCCAACAATTTCCATTGGGTGTACTTATTTTTTCACATGACTGTACTTTCAATCTACCATGCTGAGATCTTAATCTTGGAACAATTAATTTGCATATTAGTATGCAGCTGCTACTGTTAAAACACTGTAACCTTACCTCTGGTGATGTTATTTGTCTTTTAACTTCAGAAACTTCTCTAGCTCTGTGCCTTTGGCCCGGTACCCTGAAGTGGGGAAGACTTTATGTTTGGGTTTTTTGTTTGTGTGATTAGTTCTGATATGTGTGTCCAGCCTTTCTTTCCTCACACGCTTATTACACATTGTACAAGGCACAAATTGGATATCAGCATAAGGATTACTTTCTGAACTGAGCTGCACTTGCTGGTGCATTTCACCATTATGAGTGCTTGGAGCAGCTTCAGATGGTGGCATTTTGAGATGCATCTCCTCTTCAACTTTGTTACTGTAATGATGCACTCTCTCTTGAGTTGCCAAATGGTCTTCTACAGCTATATTTGTTTTGTCATGCTTGGAGACAGCTTTCACTTTAATATGTGAATTTGAAGCAAAGTTGTCCATTAGGTCCCATTGCTGATCTTCAGTGTCTCTCTCTATGTCTCTCTTAAGTTTTGCTAATTCAGGTCTTCTCTTTTCACCGTAATTCACTCTCACGTTTTCCTCTTCCTGCCAATCTCTCTGGTCCCATTCTCTCATCTCATTCCCTTGCCAATCCATTGCTCTTTCTCTCCTTGTCTTGTCTTTTTCAGTTCTTGCCCTTTCCCTCTTATGCCTTGTCATTTCTTCAAAATGGTCCCATTCCTTTTCCACAGTCTTTGTGGTTCTCTGGGTATTTCTTCCACTGTTCTCCCAGTCTGTTCCTTCTCCCCATTTCTCTTTCTGCCCAGCATTTGTCTCTTTCACATGAGTCTCCTGTCTTTTTATACCATCTTTCACTCTAACCCGGTTACTGAATTCCTCTCCTTGTCTTTCATGTCTTCTGCCTCCTACAGCCCTGTCTCTGGCGCTCTCCCAGTCCCAGCTTCCTTTCCCTGTATAATATAACCTGTTTTCTGCTTTCCCTGTGTCCCTTTGCTCCTCTTTCACCTGTTCCTCAGATGCAGTGCTCAGTTGAAGCTTCCTCAGTCTTTCTGCTGCATTTAACAGCTTTTCTTCTAATAAAATTTTCCTTTTGTGTATTCCTTGTGTCAGTCGGATCTCATTTTCATAAAGTTTGCACTCGTCCTTGTGTAATATCTGGTACTCATTGAGTGATTTGCAGTTGGTTTCACCTCTTTCTCGGGATGGCTCTTTGGAGTCAGTATCAGAATGCTCTAATTTACTCCTATCATGTTTCTCCTGTCTCCTGTTACTGGCCTCAGAATATATTTTGCGGCTGGCTGTGACAGAGTTGCCTCTCCTTTGGACGGGATTCGACCATTTGTCATAAGGGAAAATGTCCTGCTGGCAGTCTTTCATAGCTTCTCCTTTTCTCTCCTTGTCTTCCTGCAATCTCAGTGGTAGAATATGACCCCTTTCTTGAAAGAGAAAAAAACAAGATAGGGTCAACCTGGCGCATAATTTGCAGCTGCAACATACTGACAGTCACTACAATATTTCCCAGTAATGATAAAGACCGAATAAAAACCACTTTTGCTCAGCTCTATTAAAATAATTATAAGTTAATATTAGGACATATTTTTTTTTTGTCTCTCAATCAACTGCTGTATATTTCTTGAACTTACCATAACTCTGTAGCTTCTCAGATGGTTGAATTTTGTCTTTCATTTCACAATTTCCCCAGAAGAGACGGCCTAATGCTGTCTAAACAAGACCTGTTTAAACAAAACCAACAAAAACCTAACCAGTTAACTCTCCGACTTGATTGTTATAATGCAGATCATTTGTTGATGCATGTTGCCTAGAGACAAGAAAACAAACGTGACTTCTTTGCACTTACTTGATTCGTTAGTGAGATCTCACGTTGACGTGACGCGCATGTGGGAGGAGTCTTCCTTGGGTTGTTCAATTCCAGAGATTCGACTCCGATTTTTAGATCAGAACTTAGATCGATAGTCAATCGAGTCCAATATTCAATTTAACACAAAACGTTTACACAAAACTCCTGGTTGCATAAACTAAAAACAGGATAGTAACTGATTATTGTAAAATAAATGAGAATGTTATAAGTCACTATAAGTGTAATAGACAACAGTATGATATAATGTAAACTATATAAATAATAAATAACCGTATTATATAAATATCAATTAATCTTGACGTTTAATAACTTAATACCCTACCACTTCAGCATTCTTTATAACCGACATTTTAGTTAGCAGTGTACTTTGGAGAGTAAATGATATCCACGATAAGTCATTTTGCGCGAACCTTAAGGAAAAGTGTGGAATCGACTCTTTGAAGTCCACACTCGATTCCCAGTTATTGGAAACGGAGAATCGACTCTTTGATGTCCACACTCGATTCCCAGCTATTGGAAAATGAGAATCGACTCTTTGATGTCTACACTCGATTCCCAGTTGTTGGAAACGGAGAATCGACTCGCTGAGTTCGGCTCCTATCCCTATGTTACCAAAAACGAACCAGCCAGCTCTGGATGGAGGATGTTTTCTGCTGCCTGTGAATAAAACAGTACTGTTTCTGAGGCTGTATTCTGTTTCTCTTGAAGGTACAAATCTGTTTCCAAAACCCCGTTCTCTGTTTAAAGTGTTAGCTGGCTGATCGTCTGTAGCTTGATTTACTTTAATTCGTCAGTGACTGAGAGGTAGCGTTAGCAAACCGCAAACTACTTTCACGTTAGCGTGCTAGCTTGCTAATGCATTAGCATTTTGGGTGAGCGGGTTTAGAGGAGCCTTATTTATATAGAAATTTATCCTCCATCCAGACCGTAACCATGTCTACAGAGGAGCTGCTGTCAGTAGATTATGAAGTGTATGGGAAGGTCCAGGGAGTATTTTTTCGAAAATATACTCAGGTAAGATTAATGGTGTAATATCACGCCTATGTTGGATTTATAGCTATCATTATTGATCTAGACCAGGGGTTCTTAAATATTTTTGTACACCTTTAACTGTAAAATAAATTTAACTGACCCCCCAGCTCAGCTTGTTTTATGAACATTAATTAATAGATAATATTATTGTATTGTATTTAAAGAGAGACATAGAGCTTTAATATTTCTGAACTTTCCACTGACAACACACGAGTCAATTAAGTTGACATTATTTTTAGGTCTTCTTGTTTTTGTTACTCAGCTTTGGCTTAAATTCAAGTTACATATCAAACAGCCTAATAACTATAAGAACTCAATAATAAATATAATAACGTTTTGATAATAGTGGACTGTTATAGATTGGACTGGTTTTCTTTCCGGACCCGCCCTTTAAGAACCACTGGTATAAAGCGTTGGTAATCTGTAATTGTATTTGTGTATGTTTTCAGTCTGAGGGGAAGAAACTGGGTTTGGTTGGCTGGGTGCAGAATACTCGGGCTGGAACGGTACAGGGTCAGCTCCAAGGCCCTGCGTCCAAAGTCAGACAGATGCAGGATTGGCTCAAGACCACCGGCAGTCCACAGTCCCGGATCTTAAAAGTTGATTTCAGTAATGAGAAGAAAATCGAAAACATGGACTTCAAGGATTTCAAAGTTGTCCGCTAGTCACAGTGCACTAAATGAATGGACTTGTGATGTGATATGAATTCTAATTTTATTTAAAGATATTTAAGATAAGCTATTTGTCTGTTACACTGATAATGCACTCCGAGGAAGGGATAAGCTGTACCTAACGTGCAGTAATAAATCGTACACATAACAAAAAATGCACTTCCTTTTCAGTGTCATCTTTACTCACCACTTTTTTTTTTTTTTTATGCACATAGTGATCGTACTTTTCCACCAGTTGCATCAGCAGTATTTTTTTATATATATAATTGAAACGTATACATAGGACAGACCATTGGGATTTAAATGTCTGATAATGTGGCCACACTCGCAGCTGATTCACTACTTTGGAAGTTTTGCTATTTTTCACTTAAGAAACAACACACAGTGAATGATTCCAACAGTGGGTAAAGAATATCTGCAATGCACTTTGTAGGGATTAGAGCAATCTTTCAGAAACAAGGTGAGACAGATGCAGTGATGCATTGTAGTAGTTTGACTGACTAAAAGCCTTCATTATGATAGTATATTTCTGTATACAGTCCCTCTGAAAGTATTAGAACAGCAGGGCCAATTATTTTGTTTTTTGCTATACACTGAAGACATTTGGGTTTGAGATAAAAATAAACAATGAGACAATGTCTAGATTTGTTAAACAACTTAGGACATGGTACCTTTTGTTTGAAACCACCTATTTTTCAAGTGATCAGAAATATTGGAACACATGACTGACTGGTGTTTCTTGTTGACCCGTTGTGCCCTGTTAGATTGATTGTTTATTCGCTCTTGGTTTGAACCCAGGTTTCACCTGTAAAGACTGCATTTTTTGTTTGAAATTAGAGTCCGGTGTTTTCAATCAATGGGATGACAGGTGTGTGTGAGTGAGCGCATTGTTTTATTTAAAGAACAGGGATCTATCAAAGTCTGATCTTCACAACACTCGTTTGTGGACGTGTATCATGGCATGAACTAAGGAGATTTCCGAGGACCACAGAAAAAGAGTTGTTGATGCTCATCAGGCTGGAAAAGGTTTCAAAACCATCTCTAAAGGGTTTGTACTCCACAATCCAAAATCAGACAAATTGTGTACAAATGGAAGAAATTCAAGATCATTGTTACCCTCCCCAGGAGTGATTAATCAATCAAAGATCGCTCCAAGAGCAAGACGTGTAATAGTCCACAAGGTCACAAAGGAGCCAGGGTAGCTTCTAAAGGCCTCTCTCACATTGGCTAATGTTAATTTTCATGAGTCCACCATCAGGAGAACACTGAGCAACAATAGTGTGCATGGCAGGGTTGCAAGGAGAAAGCCACTGCTCTCCAAAAAGAACATTGCTGATTATGTGGACAAGCCAGAAGAGTATTGGAAAAATATTTTGTGGATAGATGAGACCAAAATAGAATTTTTGGTTTCAGTGAGAAGCGTATGTTTGGAGAAAGGAAAACACTGCATTCCATCATAAGAACCTTATCCCATCTGTGAAACAGGCTGGTGGTAGTTTTATGGTTTCGGACTGTTTTGCTGCAATCTGAACCAGCACGGCTTGCCATCATTGATGGAATAATGAATTCAGAATTATACCAGCAAACTCTAAAGGAAAATGTCAGGACATCTGTCCATGAACTGAATCACAAGAGAAAGTGGATCATGCAGCAAGACAACAACCCTAAGCACACAAGTCACTCTACCAAAGAATGGTTAAAGAAGAATAAAGTTAATGTTTTGGAATGGCCAAGTCAAAGTCCTGACCTTAATCCAATAGAAATGTTGTGGAAGGACCCAAAGCAATCAGTTCATTGAGGAAACCCACCAACATCCCAGAATTGAAGCTGATCTGTACTGAGGAATGGGCTAAAATTCCTCTAAGCCGATATGCAGGACTAATCAACAGTTACCGGAAACGTTTAGTTACAGTTATTGCTATACAAGGAGTCACATCAGATACTGAAAGCAAAGGTTCACAAACTTTTGCCACTCACAGAAATGTAATATTGGATCATTTTCCTCAATAAATAAATGACCAAGTATAATATTTTTGTCTCATTTGTTTAATTTAGTCTCTTTGTCTACTTTTAGGACTTGTGTGAAAATCTGATAATGTTTTAGGTCATATTTATGCAGATATATAGAAAATTCTAAAGGGTTCACAAACTTTCAAGCACCACTGTACATTCAGCCAAAGCCCTCTTGGATTCACGTGTGCCAAACATGAGTATAGCTAAAAGGTCTTATTTACCAAATAAACATCAGAATTTCGTGCAATTGCAATTTCATCAATTCAAGTAGTTTTCCACAAAAAAAATCCTACAAATTGCATTACAAATTTTGAAAAAATCTGCAGCAAAATCAAGCATTTTTGGCTGCAACGATCACAAAAAAAAAATGCAAATTCCTGTTTGGACTGATCATTTTGACTGCATGAGAATGGTGAAATGTCTTCTCAGCAACAAGCTTTACATAGAGATAATCAAGAAATGAAATGAGGTTGTGATTCTGTAATGTATGTGCTGATTCAGGATTTGTTGTCACAGTAATGTTGGTGATGGCTCTGACTCACTATGTGCATTCGTAGGGTTTTGTGTTGTTTAGTTAACTGCTATCAATTTTGGTTTGAACTTTAATGTAATCAGTTTTGATAGAAACGTATGTACACATTTGCAGTATTTGAGCTGTAGATATTCATAGTTTTGCTGATGGTAGAAAATGAGTGAAAAATGAACGCAAGGATTTTGAAGACAATGATTTAGCATTTTGAAATGCAAGGATGTGTCAAAAGAACAAAAACTGTATTTACAGTTTGTAAAGATTATTCAATAAGCGAATTTGGTTTTAAGGGCAGCACAGCAGGTAACGTTGCCACCTCACGGCTCTAATGTTTCCGGTGAGCTTGCATTACTCTGGGATTGCTGTGTGCACCGTGTTCTGTAGTGGACTGCAATGACGTTGCTAATTTGATTGCCATAGACCCGTCATTTTCCAAGACATTCCAAATAGAGATTTCCTGTGCTATAGATCTGATTGTTCACATTTTCAACAAGCATTGCCAATTACAGCTCTGTTACATGTGCACCGTCAGTGTAATAGGAAACACGTGACCAATACAAACATTTCCTAATACTCATTTGGGGATATAGTGGCATTATTCTAAACCTGGAGAACATATAAACACATACTAATCCAAATTCTTGATCGCTTAAGTATTCGACAACATAGGCCATTTTCGGTCTGCAGTCTGAAATAAAAAAATAAAAACCATGTGATTCTGATAAATGATTAAAGCTCACCATTAAGATGCCACTCTCTTTATCATATAGGCAAAATATAGATTCAAATAGGCCCCAGCTCATTCAGCTCATTCAGTAATTAATCTTAAAGTACACTATTCTGTAACCACCATGAATAATCCAGTAACTACAGTAAAGCTAACAGGAAATGTATGTGGTTACAGAAGGGAAGAATGTAAACCTGTAGCCGCCAAAACTTGGCCCTGGATATTTAAGCATTTAACTCGATTTCATAGGGTTTTCAAATTATGGCAATCGTTTCTGAAATAAAAAGTCACGGTTAAAAGGTGGGGCACAATACCTGAGTAAACTGGTCTGATAAAACGTAATAAAATCACAATACAGGAAAACAAATGCACAGAAGCTCTTCATGGGTCTCCACAAATTCGGTGCACCCACTCACACCATAAATTCTGCACTCATATTGGTATGCTGGCAGCAGATGCTTACCTCTCCATAATTCTTTGCTTCCACGATGTTTCATGTCTAAATTGACCAGCTGGTCTAGGACCCTCCCAGTACCTAGACCCCAGAATGAAAAGACTTATTGTGAGAGAGCCAAACATTCCAGGAAATGACTATTCCCCCTCCACCTCTCTCCTTCCCAATCCAAGTCTGGCTGCATGTCTTGTACACTATCTTTTTTTTTTTTTTAAAGGCTCAATAATCCAAGCCACCCATATGGAACCTTGCACCATGTATAATTTTAAGTCCATTTAGTAAAGGTCTTCCAATGCTTGGATCCCCTACTGTCACTAACTACTACTTCTGGAGCACATGTGAAAGAAAAAATTGGAGATTTGCTCCCAAAACAAACCTCAAACATGTCATCATTGTGATGGCAAATTTCATTTTAGATGCATCTTTCTTTCTTTCTTTCTTTCTTTCTTTCGTCAAACTCGGTTCCTGGAGGACAAACAGCTGTGCACAGATATGTGTTTATTTCCTCCACTAACACACCAAATTTGCCTCATGAAAGCCTTGGTAATTACCTGATGAGCTGAATCAGATGTGTTAAATGAGGTGGAATGCTAAAGTCTGTGTTGCCATGGCCTTCCAGTCTGACACCCCTGCTTTTGAGAATAAAAGACATAATCAAATCTAGAAGGGTTTCCTGACTGCAGTTCTGAGACCATATTGACAATACACCGATTAGCTAATCATCAAACCCTCAGAATTATATCAGACTTCTGGTGTTAAAGATCTCTTATGTATAAAATGAGAATTTACTGTCGTTTCTTCTGCACTAATAAAACTATCTGGCAAAATCAATGCAAATGCCGAGTTTATTTATATAAATCTGTTTATTCATTCGTTCATCATCAGTAACTGCTCTATCCTGGTTAGGGTCATGGTGGCTCCGGACCCTATCCTAGGAACACTAGACGCAAGGTGGGAACGCTTGTTAGTTCACTATGCACACACACATTCACACCTAGGGGCAATTTTACCTTAACCAATCCACCTACTGCCATAGTTTTAGGAGCTAGCAAACTTGAAAACCCAGAGGAAACTCACATGGACATGAGGAGAACATGCCCAGAAACTCTTCACAGAGACAGTAATCTGAGCTCAGAATTGAATAGGGGGCCAAATACAACAGCCTGCATTTACGCACAAACTTTCTGCAACAACTGATACAGTAAGGGTTATAAAACTGAAGCATTTTGGTATATTTTATTCTGCAGTAAGTCAATTCATTTTTTTAAATATATTTTTTTGTGGGGGGGCAAAAGAATCAAAGAAGTGTGACAAGATGATGTTTTTAATAAGGTTTGGAAATTACACAGAACTCCTTGGTGATACTCAAACAGTGCATTGTCTGGGTTTCAGTACATATTCTTCTTGTCTGTGAATATATGGGAGTATTTAATAAACAGTATCCTCTGAAAGTATTGGAACTACAAGGCCAATTCTGTCTTTTTTGCTTGTACACTGAAGGCATTTGGGATTGTGTTCAAAAGATAAAAACGAGACGATAGATCAGAATTTCAGCTTTCATTTACTAATATTGAGGGCACGGTGGCTTAGTGGTTAGCACGTTTGCCTCACACCTCTGAGGATGTGGGTTTGATTTCCACTTCTGCCCTGCATGCTCAGAGTTTGCATATTCTCCCCATGCTTTGGGGGTTTCCTCCAGGTACTCTGGTTTCCTCCCCTAGTCCAAAGACATGCATTGTAAGCTGACTGGCATCTATAAATTGTCCATAGTGTGTGAATGTGTGTGCAGTTGTGCCCTGCGATGGGTTGGCAAAACTGGGTTAAGCGGTTAAACCATTACCCAATAGATGATTTACTTAGATTTACATCTAGACGTGTTAAACAACTTAGAACATAGCAGACCACCCAATGTCTTGGTGAGCAAAAGTATTGGAACAGATAGTCTTAAAGTAAAGTATATAACACTTAATATTTGGTTGCATATTCCTTGCTTGCCTGCATCAAGCCGGGAACGCAATGACATCATCAAACTGTTGCATCCTTCTTTTGTGATGCTTTTCCAGGTTTGTACCGCAGCTTCTTTCAGTTGTTGTTTGTTTTGAGAGGTTTCTCCCTTCAGTCTCCACTTCAGGAGGTGAAATGCATGTACAACTGGATTAAGGTCTGGTGATTGACTTGACCAGTCTAAAACCGTCCACTTTTCCCCCGATGAAGTCCTTTATTGAGTTGGCAGTGTTTTGAGTCATTGTTTTGCTGCATGATGAAGTTCCTCCCAATTAGATTGGATGCATTTCTCTGTAAATTGACAGAGAGAATGTTTCCATAGATGAGTTGCATCATCAATAAAGATTAGTGAACCTGTTCCAAAGCAGCCATGCAAACCCAAGCCATAACACTATCTCCACCATGCTTGACTGATGAGCTCATACAGTGCTGTGAAAAAGTATTTGCCCCAGCCTGATTTCTTCTGTTATCCCTACACCTATAACAAATGTGAAAAGCTAATTGCCCCCTGTAAACTTAAAATCTGGATGTGCCACCTTTAGCAGCAGTAACTGCAACCAAACGCTTCCGATAACTGGAAATCAGTCTTTCACTTACTTCTTGGACTAGGACTTACTTGTATGCTTTGGATCACTGTCTTGCTGCATAATTCAGTTGTACTTAAGTTTTAATTTAAGGACTGAAGACCAGACATTCTCCTTTAGGATTTTCTCGTAGAGAGCAGAATTCATGTTTCCATTAGTTACTGCAAGTTGCCAGGCCCTGAAGCAGCAAAACATCCCCACACATCACACTTCCACCACCATGCTAGGTATGTTGTTCCTTTAGTGGAATTCTGTGTTTGGTTTATGCCAGATGCAATGGGACCCCTGTCTTACCAACAGTTCCACTTTCAACTCATCAGTCCACAGAACATTCTCCCAAAAGGTTTGAGGAGCTTTAATTTTCTTCTGGTTTAAGTGTTTTTTTCCTCACCACTCTTCCATGGATACCATTTTTGACCAGTGTCTTTCTGATAGTGGAGTCATGAACAGTGACCTTTATTGATGCAAGAGAGGCCTGTAGTTCCTTTGATGTTGTCCTTGGCTCTTTTGTGACTTCCTGGATGAGTAGTTGCTGTGCTCTTGGAGGAATTTTGTAAGGTCCTCCACTTCTGGAAGGTTCACTACTGTGCTGAGTTTTTTGTAACCCTTCCCAGACTGATGTATTTCAGTCACCTTTTTCCTCATCATTTCTGGAATTTCTTTCAACTTTGGCATAGTGTGTTATTAGGTAAGACCTTTAACCAACTTCATGCTGTTGAAAAAGTTCTATAAGTGTTTGATTGAACAGGGTTTGCAGTAATCAGGCCGGGTTGTGTCTAATCCAGCTGAACCCCATTATAAATGCAGTTTCCTAGATCTGGTTAATTAGTAACTAGGGAAAATACATTTTCACACAGGCCCATTTGGTATTGGATAACGTTTTTGCTTCAATAAATAACTTTATCATTTAAAAACTGTATTTTGGGTTTACCCAGGTTGCCTTTGTTTTATCTGAGATTTTATTTTAATTTCTGAAACAATTTAGTATGAGAGATACAAAAAACAGAAGAAATCAGTGCACAGCACAGTATGTTTTGGATCATGAGCAGATCCTTTTTCCACAATTTCTACCATCACTTTGGTAGAGGTTAATCTTTGTTCCAGAACTTTTGTGGCTCATCTGTGAATTTCTGATGATGAATGGTATGCATCTTGTGGTATGGCCTCTTTATTTTCTGCTCTCAAAGTCTTCTTCAAACAGTGGTCTGTGATACCTTCACCCCTCCCCTGTGGTGGTTGTTCATGTCACTGACTATTGTTTTTAGGTTTTTCTTCACAGATCTCACAATGTTTCTATCATCAACTGCTGTTGTTTTCCTTGGCTAACCTGTTCAATGTCTGGTTGTTAGTACACCAGTGGTTTCTTTCTTTTTCATGGACATTCCAAATTATTGTATTGGCTATGCCCAATGCTTGTGCAATGGCTCTGAAAGATTTTCCCTCTTTTCTCAGCTTCAAAGTGGCTTGCTTTTCTCCTATAAACAGCTCTCTGGCATTATCATTTGGTTTATCCTTTTTAACTACAAATGCAGTCGTCACATTTGAAACCGAGGGTAAACCAAGTGTAGACCTTCAGAGCTATTAATTGTTTAAACAGTCAATCTAACAGGGCACAAAAGATATTCTGATCTATCGATTCATATTTATCTTTTGATATCAAACCCAATTGTCTTCAGTATATAGCAAAAACAAAAGAAATGGCCTTGCCATTCCAGTACTTGGCACTGCCATGCTGTCATTGCTGGGCCCTTGAGCAAGGCCCTTAACCCTCAACTGCTCAAATCTATAAATTAGATGAATGTAAGTCGCTCTGTATAAGGGCATCTGCCAAATGCTATAAATGTACTTTCGGAGGGGCTGTATGTAATGCATAACATCTTTATATAGCATAACATAACATTTTCTTTCCTTTTTTTTTTTAAAAGTATAACCAATGCCAGAGAATGGCTGATGAATATAGTCATCTATAAACTTTAGTAATTACTTGAGATATTTATTGGCAGAAGGCAATATGTTGAAATGATTATCTAAAAAAAAAAAAAGTTGTATACAACATTTCTTTGAAAAGGACAGAATTATTATGGGTTACTCTGTTTTCTGTGCACATTATATGTCACATCTTCAGTTTTCTTTTCCAAATTGAAGAAATGGTGCCAAGCATTAACATCAAGGCAGACATCCATGTTAACAGCCCATTTGATGAGATCACAGCGGGTAGTGTGCTGTAGCTGCTAATTACTGACTCTTGACCATTATGACCAATATGCCTGTTTGTCATTTTGACTTCACTCCTCAAGAAAATGTACAGTTTGGTACTGATTTGCTATCACTGGGGTAGCTGTTGGGGTAACAAGGTCTATTTCAAGGAGTATAAATGCCACCTTGTGCTACCCCTGCCTGAATATAAGATCGACTATAGCTTGTGTATAGTATAGAACGTAAAGTCCTCCAAAAGCTAAAATCACCACGTGTGCGTCATGTATTATTGCTTTTTAACACTTCCTACATACTTATTACATCCTCTACTACAGAGTGTGATTATAATCTAATTAAATAATAGTTATATCTTAGCTATCTCACCCATATCCCTCAGTAATATTTAGGTGCATCCCTGTGTATAAACTTTTATTAGGAACTCAAAAATGGAATCCCAGTACGTCACTGTCCTTATATGGCCAACTTCCCTTTAGACGCTGTTGCGTCATTACAGGACGTGGGTGCAAGAGAAAAGATTCACAGGATGAGTCCGGGTTGCCAGATTGGACTCTTTCAGAACTTCTGTGTGTGGTAGAATTAACTATAAACAAAGCAATTATATACCAAAACTACAACCTTAAATACACGCGTAAAAATGGTAAAATCTTTTTTAATTTGCATTATTTTCATTCCAAAGGTTTTTTACCTGCCAGATGTGAACAGCTCTTCATTAAGCCCAAATTTAAACGGAAAAACCTGGCATCCCAGAGGTTATGAGGCTAGGACAGAATTGCAATTAGATGCATCGCAGCATGGATGCTGCCTAATACTGTTTCCTCCCTGTGTAAATACACTGAATACTCCAGTTCATGTGTCTAAAGGCTTTATGAGATTATAAAATATTTGATTATGAATTGCATATCCTTGTGTAGTGCAGATTTCTCATTCATAATTCAGTTACCAGGAAATGAACTAAAAATAACTTTAGCAAATATGCTCGTATCAGTTTGCCTTTATTGGGATTAACTACATAATATGCCATATTGCATATTTCATTCATTTTGTATTGTGTTTAGTGGATATGTGTTGGCTTTTAGAGAACTTGGGGTGCATCAGTATTTTATGAATGAACATTTTGCACATGTTCCCTCACAGGGGGATCCAACACGGTCTAGCTATTACACAGCATTATGCAGAAAACATGTAACGTTTGATGCAGATCGTTATCCAATAATGTTAGGTATTAAAATAAACTATAAGAGTATATATCGGTTCGTAGAGGCAGGTGCATTGCTATAGTGTGAAAAGATGCTCCCCACAGCCAAAATGGTACAGCCTCGGTTCATTCATAAAATTCAGAAGGAATATATAGGAGGGGCTTGTATAGCAGGCTTATCATTGACCAGGTTTATATATAAACCTGGAAAAGGGCGACTGGAATCAGAGAAGCAAGGCTGACAGAGCGGATCCCTGGTCTATTACTCTTTTTTTTTAAGGTTATTATTATTGTTGTTCTGGAAACGTGCCTGCGTGGAGAAATGATCCTTAGCAAAGCCAGTGTGGAGTCTGTGTCACGCTGCAGTTCTGCATCTCCTGCCGGGGAGCTGATGGAGACCACACAGGTAGGCAACATCACTAAACATTAAGCACCAACACGATATAATCATGGTGTAGGCTGCTTCATTTGAGTCAAATGGCAAGAGCAGAAATCCTGATGTGCAAATAATATAACAATAATCCAGACTGTGGGCTATATTTGCATAATTAAGCTCAATGTAAAATTGTACTTATTTAAAAACAGAATGAGATCTTGATGAAGCACTTTTTATCCCCCCCTCTTCATTTTAATTATTAATTTAAAACCATTTTAAACCAGCCATCATCTAATCCCAGGGTTAATTAACTGCCTGGTTAACTGCCTGCATCGTCTGGATTGTGCTGAGACTGTATGTTGTTGCTATTATTTGGGATTGTCTTTAAAAATCGTTTTGGTCGTGCTTCAGTGTTGAAGTGGCTCTGCAGCGGTTCTCTGTGTGGAGACTCCGCAGCAGCTCTGCGTCAGCGCTGACGTCAGCGACAATGGAAAAGTCAAATATTGATCAGGGAGACTATTTTTGGACACCATGCAACTTAAAGAAAGACCTCTGTTTACACGTAACAGCGTCATGGCTAGGCTAAATCATAGAAAGAGTGTGTTGATGAAATATCTTCATGCAATAGGGTACTAATAAATAAATCAATAAGTCAATAAAGAAAATAATAATAATAATTAAAAAAAAAACGCTTTATACCTATTTTACCTATGATTAATGAGTAGCTACACTGCTACACTGAATGCAGGGCCCAGGGCCGGATGGTGAGGCGCCTGCGGCCCCATTTGTCCCCACAGTAACTGCGATCTCCACCAGTCCAGATTTGCAGTGGATGGTGCAGCCGACCATCATCACGTCTGTTTCCCCGTCTGCGACCAGACCTGAAACCGGAGAGACAGCAGCCAAGAGGAGCGGGGCCAAAGCGAAAAACAGCGCCAGGAAGGGAAAAGTCGAGCAGGTACTCACGGCCAAGAACCCTAACGCTGATTGTTATTTTGTAGCCTGCTTTCTGTTGTTGAGTTGGACTTAATCAGGTGTTCATTCTTCCTGAGAGTATCCTGCGCTATGGCATGATTCCGAGCCTAGGCACATCCACTTCAAATTCACTTCACGGTTATGTCTACAACAATAACCTAGGCTATTTATAGTCGCAATGCGGAGAGAGATGTATTTCTTCCTGAAGGTGTATTGCCTTGGGAAGATCTTACAGCTGAAATGGGTTAGATCCATCATGGTAATCACTTACAATCTGTCTTTCCCGCCGAGCAGCTCACGCCAGAAGAGGAGGAGAAGAAGAGAATAAGGAGAGAGAGAAATAAAATGGCTGCAGCAAAGTGCAGGAACAGACGGAGAGAGCTCACGGACACCTTGCAGGCTGTAAGCTGAAATGTCAATGCATTGCAAATCGAATTTTTTTTTTAAATGTCACCATGTGCAGTTCAGTAATCCTTAAAAAAAAATTTTTTAACTTCAATTCTCATAGGAAACAGACAAGCTGGAAGAAGACAAAGCAGTTTTGCAGGCAGAAATAGCCAATCTTCTAAAAGAAAAAGAAAGACTTGAGTACGTTCTTGCTGCACACAAGCCTATATGCCAGCTGCCTGAAGAACTGGAAAGCATTTTCCCAGAGTCGCCACAACCTCTCCCTTCTTCAGAGATATCTGGCCAACTTCCAGAGGATGGTGCGCAGGACACCCCTTCTCTACAAGACTTGGAGACTCCTTCTGTTCCACCCACAGCTATCTCAGGCAACTCTAACATCCTGCTGTGCTCCAGCGCAGAGGTCAGTTTGTGCGACCTTGAGCCATCACTGGATGTCAAGGAGGAGCTGCTGGAAAATATCCTTGGCAGTGTGGATGAGGACAGGATCTCTGTGGAAAAAGCACGCTCAGTCCCTGACATCGACCTCAACGGTTCCCTAGGCTTCACAGACTGGGAAACCCTGTACAAGTCTGTGGCCAATGATCTGGAGCCCTTAAGCACCCCTGTGGTGAGTGCCTCCACGCCTACGTGCAGCAACTACCTGTCCATCTTTACTTTTGCCTGTCCCGAGCTGGACTGTCTGACTGAAGAACTGGATGGCTGCAAAGGTGGGGTATCCAAATCTGACACCAGTGTGGATCTTCTAAACTCCCCTACACTTCTGGCATTATAAACATATATCCAACAGAAAGGAGGGTTTCGCAATCTCAATTACTAGATATCACTGTGTTGTGATGTCTGAGAAGAGTGGTATTGATGTGAAGCTGGCAGCATCCATGAAATGAAATGTGTAATGCCACCAAGAAAGTTCTATAGTTTACCCTCTTCCAGATACTCTTGATGTAGCTAAGAGCATGAAAAAAAAAATCTATGAAATCCTATCTTATGGACAGTTATGAACTATGTTCTGATTCGAAAAGCATGCACAAAGATCTAATATAACATAATATATAAATAAAAGAGAAATATATATATATATATATATATATATATATATATATATATATATATATATAAAATGTGTGTGTATGTAAGAGTTTTATATCTGTTTGATCTTCTGTGAGGTCTTCTGTAAGCTATATTGTGCACTGTTGGCTGTGCAGTTTTGTGTTTTTGATGGCAATAGTTTATCAATGTTGTGCTTTAGTATATATTCTTGACGGTTCTTACATACCTCAGTGTCATCATGCAGTCTGTGTTATGACATCATTAATAACGTTTAGAGTTTTCCATGAAAACATCCAGTGGTATATCAATCGAAATGTATTTTATGATACTTTATTTTTCTACCTTATAAATTTTTGACTTGTGCATCAGATGAAAAGAGTTAAATGAGCACTGATTTCTTATGAATTAATAATCACATTAAATATTCATGCAATGTGGTATTGGTTTAATTTCTATTCATCTCAGCTCTCCACGTTCTCCCTGTGTCTGCGTGGATTTCCTCCTGGTTCTCTGGTTTCCTCCTTCCTCCACCTATGCCGGTAGATGGATTAATTATGTAAAATTCCCCTTCATACCCATTGCTCCTGGGATAGACTTTGGATCCACCTCGATATAGAGCCTAATGAAGTCGAACAAATGAAGATATGTTTAATTATTTGCGATTAATGTGTGATTAATGTTCATTTAGTTTTAACAACTCTACTGAGGGCTACGGTCCTATTAAACATACTTCCAGTAATGAGACACCAATACCCTCTGCTGGCTGTGGTCTCATATCAAATCCTGTATCTCACCCATTTATTAGATGCAAACAAAAAAAATGTTTAGAACCATATGCCATATGCAAAAGTATATGTCACAAATAAAATATCAGCTAGCCTAGCCTGTAAGTACTATGTCAGTAGTGCTAAGATTACAGGTTTGATTCACAGACATTGTGGAAATGTTCCCTTCATTGTGGGTTTAGCCTCTGTTTGGATAGCTTTCATTTTTTTAGCTGAGCTCTTCTCCGGCTGTTCACGGTTAGTGGGTTGTTTGTTTTCTGGTATCTAAGGGGTGGAGTGAACAGGACTTCCCTCACTTCTCCCCTTCTCTCTGCCCCCTGCTTCTTTTTGGTGCAGGACAGTTTTTTTTCTGCATCCCTGCTTACGTCTGGCTGCCGGAGCACAGAGAGTTCCGCATTCCCGAGTCCTCCCAGCCAGGGATCAGTGTATAAACGTGCTGATGCAACGCTTTCCCCTGTTCAAAATCTACTCGAGACCCCCAGCTGACCTGAAGAAGGCACATCAAGGAAACGCGGGATCTAAGTCAGGTAAGCCGCAAAGTTTAGGAACTTTAGCAGGAAGGAGCAATAGGAGGAGGAGGAGGAGGAGGAGGAGGATTGGGCTTTTGCACGGCGCCACGCTCACACGGCGCTTCAGCGACAAACTGGACATTTATTATTTTTATTTATTTATTTATTTATTTAAAACCACCCCCCCCATTGTGTGCAATCTCGTTTTGCTGCATTTTATAACGTAGCCTAGGGCAAAAAGAGTGCAAACTAGCCTTCACGGCTTTTCTGTTCTACTCGTATTTTGCCGTATTGTGTGGCGCTGTAGCGCGTTTATGCAAATTCCCCTTTGAGCACATCTCTACTAATTACACACGACCGTGCCTTTTGAATTTTTCTGGATTTTTCTCTCTATAGCTAAGTTCAGGAGCCATGGAACAGCGAGAGTAAATAGTACAGAAAGCAGGAATGCTAATGACAACGAGACTGACTGACTTATTTCAGTTTTTCGCCTAGGCTCATGCTGGTTACTTTTCGTGTTATGTAAGACACGCTACATGTTTTACTGACGACCCACTTCCGCTTTGAGACTGACTCATAACACAGGGCGTTACTCTGGAACTTGAAGTAAATGTATCTGTTATGTTTACTATATAAATGACATCTCTCTCTTTTTTTTTTTTTTTTTTTGTATATTTAATATCGTTTTTAACATCTCGCTAATAATGACTCTGTACCATAATTCATGGAGACACTTTATTAATGCTGCTGCAAAAAGCTTGAACCTACCTACTGTTCAAGCTTGTGTTCATTATCTCACAATAAATTATGTCCATTTGGTATTTAAATTTTTTTTTTTTTTTTGCAAACTATCCCAAGTCTTTTGGAGAATAAAGAAGAATAATCTCAATTAGTTAAAAAATAGAAGTCGTTGTGTTTCTGTATATACAACAGTTAGTCTCATATCCTCGTTGAACATCCAGGTCCAGATTTAGTCCTGCTTCGCTGTCATAATAACCTCCATTCTTCTGGGAAGGATTTCTACTAGATTTAAAAGTGTGGCTGTGGGGATTTGTACCCAAGAGCATTAGTGAGGTCAGGCACCGGTGTTGGGTGAAGACGTCTGAGGTGCAGTCAGTGTTCCAGTTTATCCCAGAGTTGTTCATTGGGGTGGAGGTCAGGGCTTTGTACAGGCCACTTGAGTTCTTCCACTCCATCCTTCTCAAACCATGTCTTCATGGAGCTCACTTTGTGCACAGGAACATTGCCTTGCTGGAACAGGTTTGGCCTCCTTAGTTCCAGTGATGTGAAATTGTAATGCTACAGCATATAAAGACATCCTATATAATTGTGTGTTTTCAACTTTGTGGCAACAGTTTGAGGAAGGTCCACATATGGGTTGTGTAAGCTGTCTACATACTTTTGGCCATATAGTGTAATTTGTGCTGGAATGCTATTTGTTTATTAAAAGAACAGTCGACCCTGAAACACTTGAAATATGTTTATATTGAAATATATATTTTTATTCTGGTGTTAATTTGATGGTCAGTGCTGTATTGTCATTATTGTGAGATGTTATCCGCTGTCTGCCATGCTGATGTCACAGAGCAACATAGCTAGTGCAGTTACACTGACATTTAGTAGGAGAGGGGAAAAAAGTCAGCCATTTGAAACAATTTTAAACCATTTTCCAGTGATGTTTGATGTCATAATGAGAAATCTAACATAGAAGTAGTGGAGACAGGAAACGTTTGACTAAAAATTCCAGAATGCAGTGCAGCTGTATGACACAGTTGTGCTGAATTACGGCAGAGACTTGGCTTGGTGAGTTAGCCATGTAGGAGATGGCAAACAACGGGGTTGACGGTATTAACATGACAGTTGAAGCTTTGGAACCTGTTCTATTTGAGCAGAGTTTACAGATGAGGAGCTGAGAGAGCTAGATAGAGTAAAGGACTAAAGTGCTGCTGCATCACTCTCTTTAGGTAAGGCTGAAGTGAGAGTTAGAGTTGAGGCCAAAAGTTTACATACGCTTAAGCCCTGCTCACAGTGGCACGATTTTCGCAGCGTGAAAAACGGTCCGTTTAACGCCCCAGTGGCCGTCATTGGGAGTGTTCACACCCAGGCGTAAAACGCGTGGTGTCAAAGCGTCAAATTTTTTAACGGCGAGGGGCTCGTTTTCTTTTTTAGATGCGCAGCATTGACCAATGAGATTCGTGCTTTTGTTCACGTGCCCAGAGCCGCTGAAGTTACATAAAAGTATGACTTCATGGCGCTGATGTACAAAACTGTCTTACCGACGAAGTGAAGCCGAAAAAGAAGAGGAAGAAGATGCAAGAACCCACCATTTTAGTGAGAGTCCATAAGTGACAGACCCGAAATAAAATGCTCACTGCTAATAAATCCTTCTGCCTACACACATAAACAAGGTGTCCTTTGAAAGCACCAGATTCAAAATTACCCACTAAATACTATATAAGTGTATAGTATAGTGTATAGTATAGTAATACTATATTTTTTACATTGTGGCTATTTTTTTGATGACACTGAAATGCAAGCATATATTCTAAATGATCCATTTAATTCTTTCAGTGTTTCTTTCTACATTAAATAGTCTTGTTTGTTTCTTTGTCTCTTCCCTGCAAATGACAATCCGCTGATTGATAGTCCATTGTATTTAGTTTGCACCTGGCATATATATACATAAGTATACTTGACCTCTTATTCAAATAGCTAAGTGCCCCATTATTGCGTCATTGTATGATCATATTGACCACAAAAAAGATTCCTAGTTAACATGTCATCAATGTGCATGAACATTAACATTTTTGAGCACAACAATAGTTGCCTTATACCCATCCCCTCCCAAAAAAATTAGATTAAAAAAATAACATAATGTGGGTCTTCCCATAAATATGTGAATGCTATTGCTGTGACTTTGTTATAATTCAAATCATTACTTATTTAAAAAGAGTATATTGTTTGAAATGAGAACTTTAAGGGTTTAGCTTTAAAGAAGTATTAATTATGCAGTGGCCAAATCACAAAAAGTGCATAAGTGCTTTAGCGAGTTCACACAGATTGTGTGAACGGTGTGTGAAGACATAAATACTGGCTCTCTTCTTCTTCTCAGTGATAAGTGGGTGTCAGAAACGGAAAGTTGTGCTGTGCCACCTTGTGTAGCAGGGTATTTCTGCTTTTCAATAAGTGCCATCTACTGTTAGGGCGTGAATTTACACTTTGAATGTCGCCCGTGTTTAACGCCTAGGTGTGAACACACAAAATCATGGCGAAAAACGGACCGGTGTAAACAGGGTTTTAGGCTAAAAACATTCACATTCAATGTCCACACTCAATACTTTCACTCTGTTGTCTTTAAGCCATTTTTTAACAACAGGTAGCCTATGCTTAGGATTATTTGTCCTGCTAGAAGACCAAATTGTGACTTTATGGCTGATGTCTTCGTAAATGGTCTGCACTTAGCGGTTCCAAAGCACTATACACTGGTTCTCATTCACCCATTCACACACACGCATAGTAGACACCAATGGTAATGCCATGCAAGATGCTAACTTGTCATCGGGAGGAATTTGGGGTTCGGTGTCTTGCCCAAGGACACTTCGGCATGTGGAGTCATGTGGGCCGGGAATCGAACCGCCAACCCTATGATTAGTGGACAACCCACTGTACCACCTGAGCCACAGCTGCCCACATGCCCATGTCTTGAGATGTTGCTTCAGTATTTCTAGATAATCCTCCTTCCTCATGATACCATTCCTTTTCCAGCAAAACACCCCCACAACATATTCACTGTTGGAATGGTGTTCTTTGCACTGATCATTATGGCTAAACAGTTAAATTTGTTTCATTTAACCAGAGAACACTCCTCTAACAGGCTAGGTCTTTGTCCTAGTGATCACCTGCAAACTTCAGACTCGCTTTTTTATTCAAGTTTTTGAGCACGGTGGAGGTAGTGTCATGGTTTAGGCTGCCGTGACTGCTTGTGGAATGAGCTAACTAATGGTAGCGGCAGAATGAATTCAGAAGTCTACAGAAACATTCTGTCTGCCAATTTACAGAGAAGTTCATCCAAGCTAATCTAATCATGCAGCCAAGACAATGACCCAAAGCACACTGCCAAATCAACAAAGGACTTTCAGACTGAAAGAAGCTGTGTTATAAGCCTGGAAAAGCATCCAGAAGAATGCAACTGTTTGGTGATGTCAGTGAGTTTCTGGCTTGATTCAGTTATTGCAAGCAAGGGATATGCAACCAAATATTAAGTGTTATTTACTTTATATACTTTTATTTACTATTCCTCCTTGGTGCGAAGTTGTTTAACACATTTATATGTACATATCAGAAAATCAGAGCTGAAATTCTGAGCTATCGTCTCATATTCTTATATCTTTGGATCTCAAACACAAATATATTCATTGTATAGCAAAAAACAAACGAATTGGCCTTGCTGTTCCAATACTTTCAGAGGGGACTATATTCACGGAAGTATTCGCTTTAGATCAATCAACATACAGACATATTTGCTTGTTTAATCTATAACACTGATTATATAGTTTGCTGTTTTGAGGAGGTAAATGTGTATCACTCTTCACAGTCAGCTGGCTAGCTAACAGAAGATGAAAATAGGTGTCCATGGGTTTTCCCACCTTGTAGCTTGAATGCATGGTGGTCGAGAGCGATGTGTTTTCTGACTTCTGAGATAAGTCGCATTCAGTATAATTCACACTGGCTCCACTATCAGCAGGTAGTCAAACAGCACTATGAGTAATGTAGGAAAACCAAAATGAAAATGGACCATCATGCCGATGAAAGATGTTTAACGTCAAAAGTCAAGTCAAGCAAAATTATGCTTGGACAATATTGAAGATTACAACATTAAGTGGATTTTCCCCTTAAATCTGAGTGATAAAAACAGACAGAGCTATTTACAAAGTAAACGTTAAGGTTTTGCGGTATAGTTGGAACGTTCACGCTGTATTAATATATTTGCTTTTGTTTTGTTTCATATAATTATAGGAGTGTTTATATATAACACTCATAATTATTTGTATGGAATTTTGTTGCTATAAACCCCCACTATTTGGTGCATCATGCTGTGACACTGAGGGTGGTTGATTAACTGAAGTTTCTTGAAGCTATAAAGGTCATTGTCATTATGTAGCATTATAGATGTTGTTATGCAATGAGAAGAAGTGCACTTTCATTGCTTACAGATTTTCTTGACCTCATGTTGCCGTGCATAAGTTTTCAGAACTGAAACTGATTCTCAGACCTACTGCCTACTTTTTTTTGTACTTTTATTTATTATGAATAACAGTGTTTATTTAGTCTTTTTCATATTTTCAAATATAATTTTCATGTTGACTGAGGATAATTGAATCTTAAACAATCATCCTGAGAACCTTATATTTATGTGGCCTTTGGAAACATTATATTTACTTATATGTTAGATGGGATGTGACTGTGTGTCAGAATGGAAGAGATTCTGCTGAATAGGTCTGTGTAGCTGGAAGAAAAATGTGCTGATCTGGGATATTTTCCCCTTAGATAGCAGTTAATTTTAAGCCACTTGATGGTATTATCCACCATAGCTTGAATGTGAACATTGTACAGCGGTATAGTGTGGTCTGATCTCACCATGGAACAGGAAAAGTGAATAGGACTGTGGCAGTGTATTGTACAGTCAGAATGGCAAGTTGGTTTCTTTTTTAGCATTTACTCATGCTGTAGTTGTTTCCCAGCAGTACTAACTAATAAGAGTTTAAGAGGGATCAAATAAGCCTGTCATTTTAGAGAATAGTCAATCTGAACTTAATTATCTTTTTGTTGTTTTCAGAACATAAAAAAGCAACAAAAAGATAAAGAAAGAAAAACACGTTTTCAGAGTAAATATTAAATATTGTTGTTTTTTAATTAAATGCAATTTTTGTGTGTTCTTTTTTGGTTATTTAAAAAAAAATCCATAAGTCATAATTAAAAATTAATAATTGCTAAATGCTATTAAATCATTTAAATGCAGCACTATAATATTAAACGATAGGTGGAGTATTAGTTGCATTTATGGAAACCTAATATGTAGAATACACACTAATTGTGTTTATATGTTTCATGCAAGATTTATTGCAGGTAATGAATATCTGGCACATCACTTTCTGCTGACAAGCATTCCTCTGATTATATCTAGCATACAGAACATGACTTTCATTCTGATTGTCCTCTCACAGACATTTCTGGCTTTGTGACAACACTTTAGGTCAGTTGCTTGTCTTCCTGTTGTGATTTACTCTGTTGCAGACACCCAAACATTTTCCAAATCAGTGATAAAATTTATAGTCTGAGCACACATACAACAAGTAGTAAGAAGTGTGATGACCCACAACCAATTCAAAAGAAAGCTTTTGGGGGACATGTGGGGGCAACCACAGCAATAGCAATTATTCTCTGTGAACCCAGTTTATGGAGCGGAGTTCTGGCAGGAGAACAGATACTTATATGATGTCAGACAATATCTCTTCTCCAATCTCCAGAATAAAAAAATATTGTTTCTGCAATCACCTACCGCATGGAATGTGATTGAATGTTTCCTGCATTTAGGGACAATGTGCTGGGATCAGACGCTCTTTGTTGGGGATCTCTCCAAGTGTGAGCGTTGCAGGATCATGCACTGTGTGCATTAGAGTAAGCAATTGCGAGGGAAGTGGTAGTTCAGTGGTTAAGTCGTTGAACTTCTGATTGGAAGGTCATGAGTTCAAATCCTAGCACCACCAACCTGCCACTGCTGGACCCTTGAGCAAGTCCCTTAACATTCAATTGCTCAGCTGGATAAGGGCATCTTCCAAATGCTGTAAGGTACATCATTGCTTGTTTAGAAAGGGTTGTATTGGTTTGTAAATGTAAGCAATAAAACACTTCTGGGCTTGTTAAAGTCATGCAGTGTCCACTAGACATTAGCAGACTGCTTGTGAGGAACATCTTTTGAACAACTAGCCAGTTAATTGGATACATCTAGTCAGAGTCATAGCTCATAGTGCAAAAATGGAAAGCTATTGTGCTGCCCCAAAATGTCAAATGAAAATGACTAGGGGGCATCCTACTGGTCTTCCTTACAGTGGAATGGTGGTTTTTGTAGATAGCATTTTCACAGTGAGACCTAAACACGCCACCCTCTATCTAATGGTACTGTAGTTTTGCAGTGACCATTTTCAATCAGAATAATATGGACAGTTTTTTTTTTTTTTTGGTAGAACACTTATAAGAAGATGGCTATTCTGTCCAGAAACTAGTCATTGCCATTTGTTGAAGCTGCAGGTAAGATGTTCTTTTCCGTTGGTTGTCCCTCCATCATTGCCAGTGTTTCAAATGCTGTAAAACGAGTTCTCAGCTTCAGCAAGAAATACATTCACTGTCTGAAGGCATGCCCTGGAATTTTCCATATTTTCACCACGAGGTCCCGACTAGCATCAACAGTTGATTTTTACACTGGGGACGTTTTTCTCTCTGTATCTTGTGTTGAGTGTGCAGACTCCATCTGTGCTAACTCTTCACTGGCATTCTGTGCATTCATGTCATAGGGAAGTGTTACTGCTTCATTGTCAGACATGTTGCTTTTCATGAAAAAGCAAATAAAATAACACACTTGCAGAAGAAACCATCATATTTAGTTAGACAGTAGGCTGAGAATTGCCCTGTAGAGTAACCTCTCACCATGAAACAATGGATTTAAAATCTCTCCTGATAACATTGCTGTCTGAGAGATATAGGATATGAACTGAAGGTATCACTGCTTTTAAAAAAAAAAAAAAAAAAAAAAAAAAACTAAAAAAAAATATCCAGCCCTTAAATATTGTCCTTGCAGCAAAATATATTGTTCCTGCTGCAGGACACCCAATGCACAACCAGTTTGTTGAGGAACAAAATGTTCAGGACTATTCAGTCATGGGTTTGGATTGTATGGGTTGCCTAGGACAGTGAGAGTGAGAGTGTCCAACAGCAGAGTTTATTTTGAATAAAATATAGGGTATGATTGTAGTCCTTGTAAAAGTAAGCAAAAGGGTCAGAACCAAACAGTCAAAGAATCAGCAGTCAAAACAAGAGGAATAGGCAAAAGGCGTCAATTAGTAAAAATCCAGAAGTATCAAAATCCTGAAAAAACAAACAGGATATACAGGCTCATAACTTCAATTAAAAGAAGGCAACAGGTTACAATGAGCTAATGAAAAACTGGGAGCATATAAACAATAGGGATGTAACTGAATACAAATATGTCATTCAGAATGAGCAGATACCATGTTCTGAACAAATTTGAATACATATATACGAACAGGAAGTGCACTATATAAAGCTCAAAGACAAACAAAGACCATGAATGTGTATCGGTGTGCGATGCATTCACATCATTTCTTCATTCATCTTTAGTAACTGCCTGGTCAGAGTTGTGGTGGTTAAAAGTACTGGTTTGTTTGTATTTGGGAAATAGAAGCAACTAAATTCTAAGGTACAAAAGTAATGGGATTTATCAAAACAGTCCTGTGCAGATCTTTATTTGAGACCAATTACGAACCGTCAGAGCAAGAACTCGCAGAGCATTATGACAGAACATGCTGTCAGAGCAAGAATCCACAGACCATGCTGACAGAGCTGGAATTTCTACATCTGGGTTTTTCCAGTGTTCCCAGGTGTATACTTGTATCGTACTTTTAAAAGAATGTTGTTGTTTTTTTAAATCACACTTCGGCTTTAAATAATGATACTGATAGAGTCATTATATTACACAATAAACCCTACTAAACAGTGGGTTAATGAGGATCAAGTGAGAGTTCTGGAAGTGGACTAATATTCTGGTGGTGATATTATGAGCACAATTGAGTTTATCCTCACAAAAAAGGACGTTTAGACTGATGAGCTACAGCATCCCTTAATTGCATTTCAAGAAATGCGATCTCCCAACAGAAAGATTTCAGTAGGTTCTTCAAGCAAGTTGGACTATCTGTGCACTTTCGACGCACACTGAAGAATTTACACTATGGGGAATTATTAATCAAGTAGCCTTTGTCTGCATCAATGCTGAAGTGGTGGAATCTGGCACAGACCCACACCAGCAGGATCTGAAATTTCCAATCTCACGTTCCACCTTTTTTGCACACACGTATTGCACATATGTGCATTGCTGCCATTGATTTTTTTTTTTTTAAACCAGTAAAGTAAACATTCACTTGGTCAGAGTAACATAATGATGATAAGCATCTGGGTAGCTGCGTATGTTCAGTCTGTTGTGCTTAAATCAGTTTGAGAGATAATATATTTTTCTCATCTAAGTAAAATCAATTATTTACTACACTCAACAAAAAAAAGCAGCTTCTGCCAGTAAATGTTTCGCACATCGATAATGTCAATGACCTATTAACAGCTTCCTTTATTTTTATTGTTTCACTTTCCTTACAACATTGCTGTTAGGAGTAGAATAACTTCCACATGTGAAGTATTTGTTTTATTTCCAAGGAATTTGTAGCAGAATACACTCTAATCAGCACTGTTCTACCAAATGTGCAATTTTTCCCACCCCGGTCTAAAATCATGCTTTGTTCATTGAATGTGGCTTTCCATAGCAGTTATGTTCTTGTTTAACCTGCATCCAGGTCCTTGGATGCACCTGTCTCTACTAGTGGTAAGTGTTATGAGACTTACATGAAGCTTTGAAATTTTTTAAGTTATTGTCATGGTATATACATGTATTTCATTGCATCTTGAAAGATGCTTTCAATAGCAGATCTGTATCTTAATCCAGCTTGTGTCATATCTGATCATATTTTGGGTTGCTCAGTATAGTGCTCAGAGTGCTCTATAGGACTTTCTGGTGAAAATCTAAACAAAGAGAACAGTGTTGTATTCCATTTATTTTTCCAAATTAATCATGCTGTCATCGCTTGAATACATGCTTGTCCTGGCTGGCCCACATGGAGTTTTATTTGGAAACATACACCAAGTTTCAAGGATGGAGATTTGAGTGGGTTTCACTCAGGAAACAGCTCTCCGTAATGGTATCGCTAAGATGGAGCATGTATAGGTGCTTTATACTCATCTTAAGCTACAGTCTCTTCTGAAAGTATTGGAACTGCAAGGCCAATTCTTTTGCTTTTGCTATACACTGAAGACATTTGGGTTTCAGATCAAAAGATGAATATAAGACGATGGATCAGAATTTCAGCTTTCATTTCCTGATATTTACATCTAGATGTGTTAAACAGCTTAGAACATGGCACCTTTGGTGGCACACCACACCATTTTTAAGCAAAAGTATTAGAACAGATAGTCTTAAAGTAAATAGCACTTAATATATAGTTGCATGTCTCTTGCTTACAATAACTGCGTAAAGTCAGCGACCAACTGACGTCACCAATTTGGTGTATTCTTCTGGGTTAAGGTCTGGTGATTGATTTGGTCAGTCTAAAACCTTCCACTTTTTTCCCCCCTGATAAATTCCTTTGTTGAGTTGGCAGTGTTTTGGGTTTAAAGCATTCTCTTGCTGCATGATGAAGTTCCTCCCAGTTAGGTTGGATGAATTTCTCTGTAAATTGGCAGACACAATGTTTCTGCAGACTTCTGAATTCATTCTGCTGCTACCATCATGAGTTACATCATCAATAAAGATTATTGAGCCTGTTCCAGAAGCAACCCTGCAATCCCAAGCCATGACACTACCTCCACCATGCATGAGCAATGAGCTCATGTTTGGATCATGAGCAGATCCTTTCTTTCTCAACAGTTTGGCCTTTCCATCACTAGTTAGTCTTGGTTTTAGAACTTTTGTGGCTCATCTCCATATTTCTTTGTGAATCTGGCCTTCTGTTTCTTACTGCTGATGAGTGATTTGCATCTTATGGTATGGCCTCTATATTTCTGTTCTCGAAATCTTCTTCGAACGGTGGATTGCGATACCTTCACCCCTCCCCTGTGGAGGTTGTTGGTGATGTCACTGACTTGTTTTTGGGTTTTTCTTAACAGCGCTCACAGTGTTTCTCTCATCAACTGATGTTGCTTTCTTTGGCCAACCTGTTTGATGTCTGGTTGTTAGTACACCAGTGGTTTCTTTCTTTTTCAGGACATTCCAGTTTGTTGTATTGGCAACGCCCAGTGCTTGTGCGGAGTCTGAATAATTTTCCCTCTTTTCTCATCTTAAAAATGGCTTGCTTTTCTACCATAGACAGCTCTCTGGTCTTCACAGATGTAGATGCAAATATCAGGAAATTATAGTCTCATATTAGTCTTTTGACCTCAAACGTGAATGCCTTCATTGTATAGCAAAAACAGCAGAAATGGCCTTGCTGTTCTAATACTTTCAGATGAGGATTACATTTAATAGTAGTTTTGTAACTGCAATGCGTGTTCTTTTGATTGATTTATTACTTATTGTGTCTACTACACAAATGTATTTTAAAAATAAGTGTACAAATAATTACAAGAGAATTTCATGTCTCACAGTTTGTCTGCTCAATAGCAGGTTATGGAGTTGATGTTAAATATGCAGCATATTTTATTGCAGTATTTTATTTCCCTTGATATGATTTAGCTTATGAACTAATAATAAAGCCCTTTTATAAATTGGATATGGTTTGGTAAAGCAGGCTAAACACTATTGCAAATGTCCTGAAAAAGCAGCGCTTAAGACTCATGGTCTTTCTGCATTCCTTATGTTTTAACAGAAATCATGACTTCTGTGTCTTGCACTTTCTTGTTATCACTGCAAAATCTTAATTGTGTCCACTTTCCTACATGCTTAGAATGTCTTAACTTTGGCATTAAACAGTTATGGGTTCTTTTATCGGTTTGAGAAACTGCCATTACGTGGGGAAAAATCCCCTGTAGCTTAGAAATTAGACGTTTTCTTCCTTTTTCATTGTCAGGTGCAGAAACCGTTATGTAGCCAGCGTCCACTGCAGACACAAAATGAGCTCTTGAATTCCATCGTAGTCTTCATTTCCAGCCTAGAGTCTTGTTAAAAGTGGGTGTTTCTTTGAAAAAGATTTTTGGAGCAAGCCAGTGGTGGAGGCCGATGACATTGTGCTGTTCCTCTGTGGCCACATTCCAGTGTTCTGACACAGAGAGCGGTGAGCAGGCCGGCGTAGGGGGAAAGCGGGCAGCAGGCGGGCTTTGGCTGGCTCACGCTCTTCTTCTCTCTACGGGATAAAGGGGAATGTGTCTGGGACTACTTTTGTGTGTGCCTTTCAGCCTGACTCTGGAGCGAGTCTTGCCAAGGCGGCTGTAAATGGGAGTATGCTATGGAAGGGTGGAGAGGGAGCTTGTGAAACATATATTGTTTGTGTGGCATGGAGTAGCAGGAAGAAAAAAGGAGCAGGGGAAAGGTAATTGCAAATGACTAATACATGTGCATGTGTGATTTTACTTGGTTATTGACTGGTAATGATGATGGACTGGTTGTTTATAATGTGTTGTGTTTGTGAAGTCTGTGTTTTGTTGAACATGCATGCACTGGGGTTTAGACACGCCACTTTTTCAGTCAAGGATATGTTAAGTTGGGGTGCAATGGTTTAAGAACTCACCCGTATTATTAGAAAAAGGTTGCAAGGAATGCATGTTTACAGTACAACCATACGCTATAAATTAAGGTTGCATCATTCATGTAATCTTTTCTGGATTATTTAACAACCAAGGTTTTACAGAAAGGCCACACTCTGCTTTGCAGCAGTCTGTTTTGTCTCCATAGAGATTAAGTACTTAAGTGAAAATGATCTCCAATTCCTCTCATGGTGTGTGTTCTAGCTGTGGTGAAGGGCGTGTATGCCATGATGCCCGGACAGATCCCTGACCCTTCGGTGACGGCAGGCTCTTTACCCAGCCTGGGCCCGCTGGCTGGGATCTCTGCCACGACGCTCACGGACCAGTTAAAATACGCCGACCTGTGCAGTCTAGGAGCCATGCTGTCTCCGCTGCACCTCCTGGGCAAGCTGAGCAAGCACCATCTTCCTATTAAAGCTGAGGTGAAGCATTAAATTAGTTTGTTTACCAAGTGGACTTAGTGTTAACACAGCAAATTTAGCTTGAAACCACATGATGCATCTGACTGTTGGAACTACTAAATTGTATTAAAATTGTAAGCATACTAGGGCAATTTTATTTGCAACTCTTACATGAAATGTTAGATTCCTTTATTATTATTTAAATATAGAATATCAGTTTGAAGTTACAAAGAATATTTGATCTGTTGTTGTTCTCTTGAGTATCAGTACTGCACAGTGAATATGTACAAAGTTTATGAATTGCATTTTTATATCTACAAAGAACAATGAGTCCATCTAGTGGGCAGTCAGTAATTACATGACTGAAGTCTGATACAGAAGACACAATGCTCCTCTTTGTCATCTGAATAAAGGCCTAGTCAGAATATCAGACATATGGAAAGAGTTGTCCAGCAATCTCTATTAACTTTGCATCATAGGAGGTAATTGTTCATAGTGCCTTCCCAACTGCATTTAACCAGAAAGCAAAGATAGATTTAAGAACATTCACTTGGTCTTGTGACTCTGTAAATACCCATTGGACCTAATGAACTAATGTAGATGTTGGTACCTCATTTAGAAAGATGAGGAGGAGGAGAGGAGGAAGAGAAGGCGAGAAAAAAACAAAGTGGCAGCAGCACGATGTCGAAACAAAAAGAAAGAGCGAACAGAATATCTACAAAGGGTGGGTTTTCTCTTTTAGCCTAAATTATTACAATACAGCACCCTGCATGTCAACAAGTAGACAGTGTATTAGATGTAAACATCAGCACTACAAAATCAATAATCATCCTGAAACTGTGGCCTCAGGAGTCCGAGAGGTTGGAGATGATGAACTCTGAGCTGAAAGCGCAAATCGAGGAGCTGAAGCACGAGCGCCAGCAGCTTATCCTCATGCTTAACCGTCACCGGCCGACGTGCATCGTGAGGACAGACAGCGTGAAAACCCCCGAGAGCGAGGCTAACCCACTCCTGGAACAGCTAGAGTCCAAATGAGGAAAAGTGCAGAGACTCAGAGTGGTGCTTTTCCACACTTACTGTTTACAGGTTAGCTTCCATACAGCTAGCTAGAAGCACTTAGCTCTAAACTCTTGGACATTTAAGGTTGAATGAGTGAAGCACTCCAACCCATATGCTTGGAGTTTTTGAGCCTTGTGGAACCCTTGTCTCACCCACGCATACATGTCCCAATCAGATTGGGCGATGTGCTGACGGTTACAAGTTTTTAGTACTTTTTTTTTTTCCTTCTTCTTCTTCCTCCTGTTTGAGGTAATTCTGTGCCTCGAGTTTTTATCTTAATGCAGCCAGGCTAACAAGACAGTTTGTAACAGATAGCAAAAACAAAATGCACTTCCTCAAGGTATCATGTGAGATCAGTGTTTTGGTCATGATTTGCCTCATGAAATTGCTTTTTCTTTCATTCTTTCTTTCTTTCTTTTTTTAAGACGCAGGCGTCATGTATGCACATATACAGTATATGGACTGTTTACATCTTGTTCTTATAGTTACCTACAATTTATATATATATATTTTTTCTGATTTTTTATACTTCATGTACATTACATTATATGGACTGTTATCACTAGATGTGATACATTTTTATATTACTGCTATATAACAGATAGTTATATAACCCCTTTTTCTGTGACTTACTCATTATGTTTAATGGCTGTGAAGAAATGCAAACAATATACACTATGTATTTGGGGAGTATATTCTACAGTCCTTAATTATTAAATCAGTTCCTCTTCAACTGTTTGATACCTTCTGTGCAGTTTAAATTGTTCAACCATGTTTTTTGTTTAATTTTTTTTTCCTTCAAAATATGGTTCAGCATATTCTGATATTATTATGGATGAACTAAAAAGCTATACCAGTTGATGGCCACTTGTACCCTTAACAAGAAACCAAGTATTAAGTAGCTATGGAGAGTTCAGCTTTGAGTTGAAAGCATCAGCTGAAGGATATTGCTAATTTCCCAGAATCTCAAATGTAATGTAATTAAAAAAACTAAAACTAATTTATTCTGAGAGTTTCTGATGCATTTGCACAAATCATACATGGATGAAGACTGTGCATTTGACTATGTGGCAAAGGTAATTATATTTATGCCATGATTCTGGTGCAGTTCTAACAGCATCATGGGAGTGTTGACCACAGTAAGAGATGGTATGGAAACAGAAATGATGCACAACTGAACTCAAGGCTGAACTGAGGAATGTACGAGATGCAAGAATCCATCTGAAAAGAATTGTTCATTACGGATTAAGCTGGCATGTGTAACTGCTTTGTACTTAACTTTAGCTCTTGTCTACTTCATTACCACAGTGGGCCATGCAAAATATCAACCTGCTTTTACTGCCACAACCGCACAGCTGGTGAGTGTGTTCCAGAGCATGCAGAAGAACGTCTACATGGTCATCATACAAAGAACACTACAGATATGGAAATGAATGAACTCCTCTGCACATTTAGAACAAAGAGTTCCTCACGGTGCTTAATGTCTCAAGCTTTCTAAATAAGTTCTTCTTGCAACCTTGCCATACTGTAATATAATTTAAATGTCATCGTTACTCTCAGTGTTGTTATCTGTTCAATGATAATTGTCTGTTAATCTGATAATCTGTCCCTTGGGAACATCTAGTGGTTCACATACTGTCTGCATTTGTGGTCATTGTGAGTCATTCCTCCTTTGACTATGAAAACAAGTTAAATATTGCAACAATACTAAACATCATTGCAACCACATGATTTTGTTCAAAGGAAACGATTGACTGATGCAGATCGATTTACAGAAAAATGTGTTCACATGTAAACAGAGGAGCTGTGACAGGACGTGATCATGATTCTCGAAAGCCTACTAGTTTCTAAAGAATCCTCCTCTGCAGTGGCCAAAAGTTACATCTCTTCATGACTCACTCCCAGAAGATTGTGTGTTTAAAATCTAGGAGAGCCACTGTTGCACCATCAGCTGTTTTCACTAAGGATTAAAGCACGACAGGACGTGCTGTTCTAAGAAAACGATCAGTGACAGGTTGGGGTGATCTGGCCCAATATGATGCAATGTACCTTCTTGAAGTTGATTATTTTCCTATAACAGCACGTCCTGGTGTGTTTTATTCCTCTTATATCACAGCGGCTTGCTCACAATGACATTTTTTCATTAATTAAAGAACAACACGTCAGTTTTTTTTATGCGTTCATGTTTATATTTATTGTTGTGTAAAGCTAGTTACTGTTATCATTTACATGACTGGAACTTCAAAGAGTTGTTCCCACACCTTATTTTTTCTCTCCTTCCTGAAGTTCATAAGATAAAAAAAAAATGCAGTTTGACTGTTACAAATTGCTCACTCCTGCGCCTCCTTCCATACATGTTTATTAAGCATGTCCTTACAGAAGGTTTCACTATTGCAACAATTATAATTCTTCCTTGTTAAATGACAATACATTTTTCAGTCCACGTATTAGACTTTTTTATTAGATTGGCTAATTTGATTCTTAGAATATGCACATTAATATAAACCTGTGATTTGCCTTACAGCGGGCACTATTGTCAGAACTCTTGTTATAGAAAATTAATCAACACCTTCTGCCCTTTTAATTGATTGAGTACTTCTGCTTGAAATGACCCAGCAAAATGAAACGAAATCCACTCTTTAGGCTCCAGCTGGATCATAAACGTGTTCATATGATATGATATCTGATTTATTGGGCTGTCACCGAGGGACAGCGAATGATTCATTTAACCAGACTAACAGAAAAGTGCACTTTGGCCTTCTGCATGTAACAAGTTCTGTCAGGCAAGAATGAGGAACAAGCATATATAGAATCCATGATGAAGTTTATGGACTTGTGAGGAGAATAAACAATAATCAACATATTCAGCATCAGCTGCCACAGCACAGGTTCTGGTGTTAATAATGGTCCCGGAGTAACAAGTCATACTTACTTTGCATTTCCCATTTGCCATTTCCCATGGAATACATCTAGCTATTCCCACATGTGTACATATATCGGCATACATATAACGTAGAATTGACACTGCAGTGAGTCGCATAGCCTTCACTTGATTCCAACTCTTTACTAACTTTAAGGATTTTGCTGTGAATCTCCTTCAGCAAAGAAATCATTGCACATTGTATGTCATTTTTGCATGCTGAGGAAATTAGGCATATTTGGTATGCATATTTGGGATGTGTTTTAATTGTGTTTTTCTTGTACGTTGCTGTACATGCTCAGGAAAAAATAGTACTAACATATACGTTTACTTGTCATTGGGGTGGTACCCTAAAGGAAAAATTTAAGATGTATCTTTTACTGGGAAATGGATATGGTGCACCTTTATGATTTAAGGTGCACAACTGCACAGGAATTAGTTTTTAGAGTAAAGCTTTAAGCTACACCTTGACATTTTTAGTCAAAGTTATACACTATAGGTACAAAATTAACAAGGAAAGATACACCAAAGAAAAGGAACATGTTTCCATTAAATAGGTCAAATTATTAATGTTATTTTAGTCAGTACTGAGTATTTTTGCTTTGCATGTAAAAATAAATAAATATTGGTAACACTTTATAAGTTCCACAAATAAATAATAAATACTTATGCTTTCTTAATGATGAATTAATACATGCACTAATCTTCAGGAAATAATGAAGCATATACAGTGGTGCTTGAAAGTTTGCGAACCCTTTAGAATTTTCTATATATCTGTATAAATATGAATTAAAACATCATCAGATTTTCACACAAGTCCTAAAAGTAGATAAAGAGAACCCAATTAAACAAATGAGATGAAAATATTACACTTAGTCATTAATTTATTGAGGAAAATAATCCTATATTACATGTCTGTGAGTGGCAAAAGTATGTGAACTGCTAGGATTAGTAGTTTAATTTGAAGGTGAAATTAGAGTAAAGTGTTTTCAATCAATGGGATGACAATCAGGTGTGAGTGAGCACATTGTTTCATTTAAAGAACAGGGATCTATCAAAGTCTGAGCTTCACAATGTCACAATTCGAGGTTGAGCCAGAAGCAGATGCAGATGCAGATGCAGATAAAGACATTTATTTAAAGAAACGTACTAAGAAACAAATACACTATGACAACCTTGAAACACACTGTGGCTAGAAACAAACATCAAGACATGAACAACGGGAGTCTAAGACAACGAAAGACAAGCTAATGGTGCAGACAAGGACTATATATACACATGAGTGCTCATTAACCAAAACATGAATCAGGTGCAGGTGGTCATGTGACAACTAGAGCAGTGCAGTGGCTGATGGGAAGTAGAGTCCAGAGTTTCTTGATACGTGACAGAACCCTCCCCCAAGGGCGCTACTCCCGGAGCGCCCAAAATTATACGTCCTCCATTGGGTGGTCCTGGCCCCCTGGAAAACATGTCCCCAGCAAAACCAGGAGGCCGGGCGGCTTCCACAACGGCACAGGGAGGCTGAGATACTTCCTCAGCTGAACATGAAAGCGGGGCGACGTCCTCGGCAGAGCATGAAAACGGGGTGACGTCCTCGGCAGAGCATGAACGCAGGGCGACGTCCTCCATGGGACAGGAGAGGGGAGCGACGTTCTCCATGAGACTCAAGGGGGGAGCGAGGTTCTCCGCGAGGCCAGGAAGAGGAACGAGGTTCTCCGCGAGGCCAGGAAGAGGAGCGAGGTTCTCCGCGAGGCCCAGGGGAGGAACGATGCTCTCCGCGGAGCATGAGGGGGGAACGATGTCCTCCGTGGAGCATGAGGGGGGAGCGACATACTGAGAGAAGCAAAGAAAAGGAGCGATGTCTTTAGCGGAACATGGAGGCAGAGTGACATCCTCAGTGAAGCAGGAAGGCCGAGCGACGACCTCGGCCGAGCAGGAAGGCCGAGCGACGACCTCGGCCGAGCAGGAAGGCCGAGCGGCGTCCACGGCCGAGCAGGGAGGCCGAGCGACGACCTCGGCCGAGCAGGGAGGCCGAGCGACGACCTCGGCCGAGCAGGGAGGCCGAGCGACGACCTCGGCCGAGCAGGGAGGCCGAGCGGCGTCCACGGCCGAGCAGGGAGGCAGAGCGGCGTCCACGGCCGAGCAGGGAGGCAGAGCGGCGTCCACGGCCGAGCAGGGAGGCAGAGCGACGACCTCGGCCGAGCAGGGAGGCAGAGCGACGACCTCGGCCGAGCAGGGAGGCAGAGCGACGACCTCGGCCGAGCAGGGAGGCAGAGCGACGACCTCGGCCGAGCAGGGAGGCAGAGCGACGTCCTCAGCTGAACAGGCGGACTGAGCGACGTACTCAGCAGAGTGGGCAGGCTGAACGAGAGCCATAATAGGGGAGGGAGGGTGGGAGATGGTATTAGCCCCGACCACAAACTCCCCCTTGTACCTGGACTCCTCCTCCTGTTGTCGTGGCATGGCGTAGTCCTTCATGAACATAGGCGGTAAGTTGAAGCCCAGGTAATTCCTTTCGTAGCGCAGCTTGGTAATCTTCCGACTGTTGGCGTAACGTGGCAAAGTACTCCACTAACATTGGTGGCATCCTGATGCCCCAGTTATCCATCCTGGCGATCTGCTGCTTCTGATTATAGGTCTTTCGTTCTGTCACAATTCGAGGTTGAGCCAGAAGCAGATGCAGATGCAGATAAAGACATTTATTTAAAGAAACGTACTAAGAAACAAATACACTATGACAACCTTGAAACACACTGTGGCAAGAAACAAACATCAAGACATGAACAACGGGAGTCTAAGACAACGAAAGACAAGCTAATGGTGCAGACAAGGACTATATATACACGAGTGCTCATTAACCAAAACATGAATCAGGTGCAGGTGGTCATGTGACAACTAGAGCAGTGCAGTGGCTGATGGGAAGTGGAGTCCAGAGTTTCTTGATACGTGACACACAACACATGTTTGTGGAAGTGTATCATTGCATGAACAAAAGAGGTTTCAGAGGACCTGCTCAAAAATAGAGTTGTTTATACTCATCAGGTTGGAAAAGGTTACAAAACCATCTCTAAAAGGTTTGGACTCCACCAATCCACAGTCAGACGGATGGTGTACGAATGGAGGAAATTCAGGACCATTGTTACCCTCCCCAGGAGTGGTCGAACAACAAAGATCACTCCAAGAGCAAGACGTGTAATAATCCACAAGGTTACAAAGGAGCCAGGGTAATTTTTAAGCAACTAAATTCCTGTCACATTGGCTAATGTTAATGTTCATGAGTCCACCATCAGGAGAACACTGAACAACAATGGTGTACATGGCAGGGTTGCAAGGAAAAAGCCCCTGCTCTCCAAAAAGAACATTGCTGCCCTTCTGCAGTTTGCTAACAATCAAGCCAGAACTCTATTGGAAAAATGTTTTGTGGATAGATGAAACCAAAATAGAACTTTTTTAGTTTAAATGAGAAGCGTTATGTTTGGAGAAAGGAAAACACTGCATTCCAGCATAAGAACTTTATCCCATCTGTGAAACATGGTGGTGGTAGTATTATAGTTTGGACCTGTTTTGCTACAACTGCGCCAGGACGACTTGCCATCATTGATGGAATAATGAATTTTGAATTATACCAGTAAACTCTAAAGGAAAATATCAGGACATCTGTCCATAAACTGAATCACAAGAGAAAGTGAGTCATGCAGCAAGACAACAACCCTAAGCATACAAGTCACTCTACCAAATAATGGTTAAAGTAGAATTAAGTTAAGGTTTTGTAATGGCCAAGTCAAAGTGCTGACCTTGATCCAATAGAAACGTTGTGGAAGGACTCGAAGCAAGCAGTTCATATGAGGAAATGTTATGAATCAACCTGGATTTGGACGTGTGTCTATATTGTCTCAATGCATTGTGAAGAGGATGGTTTGAGTGGCCAAAAAATTACAGCTGGATCACAGCTGGATAATTGCAGATGTTAGTTGTGTCTTGGGGTCAGAAAGTTTCCAAAACTACAATCCGAAGTCACCTACATCACCACAAGTTGTTTGGAAGGGTTTCAAGAAAAAAAGCCTCTACTCTCATCCAAAAACAAACTCAAGCATCTTCAGTTTGCCAGATATTACTGGAACTGGATCGGGTTCTACGGTCAGATGAAACCAAAATAGAGCTTTTTGGCAATAAACACCAGAGGTGGTTTTGGCACACACAGAGAGGTAGCCATATGGAAAAGTACCTCATGCCCACGGTTAAATATGGTGGTGGCTCTTTAATGTTCTGCGGCTGTTTTTCTGCCAGAGGACCTGGAAATTTTGTTATGATACATGACATCATGGACTCTATCGAATATCAACAGATATTAAATGAAAACCTGACTGTCTCTGCCAGAAAGTTTAAAATGGGCCTTGGTTGGATCTTCCAGCAGGACAATGATCCAAAACATACATCAAAATCAACACAAAAATGATTTACTGACCACAAAATCAAGGTCCTGCCATGGCCATCCCAGTCTCCTGACATGAAACCCATAGAAAACCTGTGGGGTGAACTGAAGAGGAGAGTCCACCAGCGTGGACTCAACATTTGAAGGATCTGGAGAGATTCTGTATGGAGGAACGGTCTCAGATCCCTTGCCATGTATTCTCCAACCTCATCAGGCATTATAGGTGAAGGCTCAGAGCTGTTATCTTAGCAAAGGGAGGTAGCACAAAGTATTGACTAAAAGGGAGGCAATAATTGTTGCACACCTATAACAAAGATGTTTTTTTGTATATAAACCTGTGTTTTGTTTGTAATTGATATCCATGAGAGCATAGTATTTTTGTGAATTTTTTTTAAACAAAAGGTCAAAAGGTTAAACAATAAAGACAACTTTTCACAGCCGCCTTTGCTCATATTTACCAAGGGTGCCAATATTAGTGGAGAGCACTATATGTAATATTGGATCATTTTCCTCAATAAATACATGACCAAGTATAATGCTTTTGTCTTATTTGGCTCTCTTTGTCTACTTTTAGGATTTGTGTGAAAATCTGATGATATTTTAGGTCACAAATTTTCAAGCACCACTGTAAGCCTACATTCACTTACTCCATTATTTCCTGATGTGCTAAGGATTAGTGCATGTATTAATTAATCATTATGTATCATTAAGTATTAATTTGTTAATTATTTGTGGACCTTATAGTAAAGTGTTACTGAAATTGTTGGGGGGGGGGGGGGGCAAATTTGTTGAAGTATTGCTGAGAGGTCAGTCAGGGAATGTAGCACGTGCTGTGCTTTAAAGCCTGGGGAGGTGGCGGCAGAATATAAATCCCCATGGAGCAAGCCACTGATATGTCAGAGTTCTGTGCACACTTTGCTCCCAGGTTCATTTGTTACTGACGTTTTGCTTAGGTGGAAACTTGAACAGAACTCTGATCCGCCCCGCGGAAAATGTACAATCGCCTCAACTCTCAAAATGCCACCAGAAGAAAGTAATTTCTCCAAAACCGAGAGCGCAGAAGACCAAACCGTGCGCACGGGCGCAGGTGCAGAGAGCGCTCAGGAGTGTCCTACCCGCCTGTACAGGAGAAGATGGCTGATCGTTTTGCTTTTCAGCTCGTATTCTCTGTGCAATGCGTATCAATGGATCCAGTACGGAATCATCAGCAACATCTTCATGCAGTTTTACGGCGTGAGCGCGTTCGCTGTAGACTGGATGTCCATGGTCTACATGCTCACTTACATACCATTTGTCTTTCCAGTAACGTGGCTTTTGGACAGGAAAGGGCTGCGAGTTGTCGCGCTCGTAGCCACCGGTGTTAACTGCGCGGGCGCGTGGATTAAGGTCGCGAGCGCCAAGCCGCACCTGTTTTGGGTGAGTGCGCTCGGGCAGGTCGCGTGCGCCGTCGCGCAGGTCTTCATCCTCGGCATGCCGTCTCACATCGCCGCCGTGTGGTTCGGACCGAAGGAAGTGTCCACCGCCTGCTCCATCGGCGTCTTCGGCAACCAGGTGAGTCCATTGCAGCTGGGGAACAATCAGGAGTGCCATAACGCTGGGAAGGTGGGACTATTTTACTGTAAGTGCGCTAAGTTGGCCAAACAGTTGGCCCTTAGGCTTCTTAGGGAGCAAAAGTGGTCTAGGACAATTGAAACGTTCTAGAGTTTCCTGGTTTGGAAACTGGTTGGTGATATCATTTGAAATGCCCTTGCTGATTATCTTTTAATGATTTGTGTAGTTCTTTGGTTTCCTCCCCAAGTCCAAAGACATGCGTTGTAGGCTGATTTGCATCCATAAATTGTCCATAGTGTGTGTTTGTGTGTGTGTGTGTGTGCGCTTGTGACCTGAGATGGGTTGGCACCCCGTCCAGGGTGTCTCCCACCTTGTGTCCCGAGTTCCCTGGGATAGGCTCCAGGCTCCCCCTGTGTACAGAAAATGGATGGCTGGATAGATTTGTGTAGTTGTAACAGACATTCGGCAAAATGACACTTTGGGCTGGAAACATGTAATCCAATCTGGCTGCTGTGCCATCCAGATGTATTCCTGCCTGGTGCCCTGTGATCCCAGGATAGGTGTTACTGAAGATGAATGAGAATGGTGTCTTATTGGCTGCAGGGTTAAAATATGCTTGTCTGGATGGTAAAAACATGAGCCACCTTTCCGGGATTAAAAAAAGGACATAAATAATTTTGCTTACACATGCAACAAAATGTAATCAACTTAACTAGGAATAAGTTTGTTTATTATTAACACTTAATAACATGTATTTATTCACTTTCAGTTGGGACGAGGTACTCATTGCCATCATATATTTGACTGTCTTATTATGTATTATAGACTATATGTCAAGAAGTATAGTGCTGTGAAAAGTATTTGCATGCATGGCAGCTCTGTGTGTGTGAATGGGTGAATGAGAAACTGTAAAGCACTTTGTAAAACCGCTAAAGGCACTATATGAGTGCACACAATTTACAGAATGCAAACTCTGGATATTCAAAAAGCACCTATGATTGTGATGGTTAAGGGTCGACATACAGTGCTGTGAAAAAGTATTTGCCCCATACTGATTTTTTTCTGTTTTTGTGTCTCGTACTAATCTGTTTCAGAAATTAAAACAAAATCTAAAATAAAACAAAGGCAACCTGAATAAACACAAAATACAGTTTTTAAAAATATTAATATTATTTATTGACACAAAAAAGTTATCCAATATCAACTGGGCTTGTGTGAAAATGTATTTGCCCCTATAGTTACTAATTCCCCAAATCTATGAAACTGCATTCATAATGGGGTTCAGCTGGGCTAGACACAACCAGGCCTGATTACGGCAAACCCTGTTCAATCAAATCAACACTTAAATATAACTTTTTTTGAACAGCATGAAGTTGGTTAAAATGTCTTACTCAGTAACACACTATGGCAAAGTTTAAAGAAATTCCAGAAATTATGAGGAAGAAGGTTATTGAAACACATCAGTCTGGGAAGGGTTACAAAGCTATTTCAAAGGTTCTGGGACTCCAAAGAACCACAATAAGATCCATTATCTCCAAATGTGAAAAAATCAGAACAGTAGTGAACCTTCCCATAAGTGGCCGACCCTCCAAAATTCCTCCAAAAGTACAGCAACTACTCATCCAGTAAGTCACAAAAGAGCTAAGGACAACATCAAAGGACCTACAGGCCTCTCTTGCATCAATAAAGGTTGTCGTTCATGATGAAAACAACTGCTAACCCAGAAGAACATTAAGGCTCATATGAATTTTGCCAAAACACACCTTGATGATCCTCAAACCATTTGGGAGAATGTTCTGTGGACTGATTAGTCGAAAGTGGAACTGTTTAGAAGACAGGGGTCCATTACAGCTGGCCTAAACCAAACACAGAATTCCACAAAAAGAACATCATACCTATGGTCAAGCATGGTGGTAGAAATGTGATAGTGTGGGGATTCTTTGCTGCTTCAGGGCCTGGACAATATGAAACTCTAGCTTAACTGGATTGTGCAGCAAGACAATGATCCAAAGCATATGAGGAAGTCCTAGAAGTAAGTGAAAGAATGATCTCCATTTATCAGAAGCGTTTCGTTGCAGTTATTGCTGCTAAAAGTGGCAAAACCAGATTTTAAGTTTAAGGGGGCAATTAGTTTTTCACATGGGTGATAGGTGTCAGATAACTTTTTTTGCTTCAGTAAAAATAAATAAATAAATAAAAATGGTGTATTTACTCAGGTTGCCTTTGTTTAATGTTGCATTTTGTTTGAAGATCATAAACGCTTTATTATGATATATACACAAAAAACAGAGGAAATCAGGATGGGGCAAATACTTTTTCACAGCACTGTATGTTGACCCCTAACCGTCACAATCATAGGTGCTTTTTGAATATCTCATTCCAGAGTTTGTATTCTGTAAATTGTCTGCATTCTTATAGTGCCTTTTAACCTTAGCGGTTCTACAAAGCTCTTTACAGTTTCTCATTCACCCATTCACACACACAGAGCTGCCATCTGGAGCAACTTGGGGTTCAGTGTCTTACCCATGGACACTTTGGCATGTGGAGGCATGTGGGCCAGGAATCGAACAGCCAACCCTACGATTAGGGGACAACCCACTCTACCACCTGAACCACAGCCGCCCCTTTGCTGCTATAACAGCCTCCACTCTTCTGGGAAGGCTTTGTGCTATATTTGGAGCATGGCTTTCTGGATTTTGTGTCCATTCACCACAAGCGCATTAGTGAAGTAAGGTATCGATGCTGGGTGAAGAGGCCTGGTATGCATTCCACATTCAGATTCATCCCAGATGTGTTCAGTGAGGTTGAGGTCAGGGCTCTGTGCAGGACACTCAGGTTCTTCCACACCTACCTTAGAAACAATGTCTTTATGGATCTTGCTTTGTGCACAATGGCACTGTCATGCTGGAACACATTTGGGTTCCTTAGTTCCAGTGGAAGGAAATATTAAAGCTACAGAACACAAAGACATTCAAGGCTGGAGAGTGGCCTTGAATAGAGGCAAAAACATAGATATACCTAGGACTATAGCACAGAGACCAAGCCAGAGATAAAGACAGAAACTGGACCAAAAAATTGAAAAAGAGAAGAAAAAAAACAGCAACAGTGATTTACTCTGGGGTAGAATCACATATCTGCATGGGATGAGTGACTGGCGTAGTAGCTTGAGAAGATCAGACACAGAAACAGGTAAAAAGAGAAAAATGATTAAAACAAATATGGTGGAGAATAGAAAAAGACATGGACCTATGATTGTGGCTGTAGAAGGAAAGGCAGATATAACCAAACCTTAGGAAGGCTCATGCCCAGAGTCTGACTCGAAGGAAGATTTAAGGCTAGTGACTCACTCAAGGAAAGGTTTATAGCTTGTGAGCAGCATTGGGACAGAATCAGGAGTTGTGATTGAGGTTGGAGACCGAACCTGGGACTGACACCTGTACAAAATTATTAACATCCACTGAGCTCCAGTAGAGGTTCCTGAGCTGAAACAGATTCACACACTACCCTCCAGGATCAAGCATTCTCACTAGCATAGTGGTTAACAAAGCAGGCATTTTAAGGGCTGTAGATTGAGCAGGGTCTGAGTAACCCACAGTGAAGTAACACCTTAGATGGTTTTTATGTAGCTGCAGAATGAGAGTCAGGTGTTTAGCCTAGAAATAGGCTACACCAATGTATTAGATGAGTCAAAGCCTAACCCGGTTGAATTCCTGACTGTAGGCTCTCTGTGTGAGCCCTGAAAAGAAAATAGAATGGGTTTTTTTGTTACCATATGCTTGAAATATAATGTGCACTGGAAAAGTCCTTGGATAGAGACTGGGTAGGGCCTCCCTTTGCTCTCAAAACAACCTAAATTCTTTATGACATGGATTCCACAGAATTAAAATGACATATAGAGCTACCCTAAAAAAAGGGGTGGGGGGACTGCATGCTGCTATAGACACTGTAGACACAGTATACATTCTGTGTATACTCTCCAATTTTAATTTGGTCTGATAAGGAAGAGAAGTCCCATATTTGAAGTCCTTCCAACCAGATGTGTCCATGCTTGTTTTTACGCTTATTTGTCCAGTACTGTTGTTTCTTTTCATTGGGGACTTCTTGGGGATGCAGGAGCATGAACAGAATGCACTTTGAACTATTGTTGCTTTCTCAAGGACAAATGGGTTGTTGTCCATTAAGCCTGTGTTATTACAATATGTTTTAAAGGCATGTTTATTAGGTATGTCCTTAAGAGACCAGAATCCATAAAAAAAAATTAAAGATCTTTACAAGATTAGTCAGGAACTGGCATCAGCTTTCTCTCTGGGTCCTATAAGTTTGTCTTGTTTATTATGACCAGTCATGTGCCATGCATATTCACTGTCTGTGATGGGTGAATTATTGTTATATTAACTGCCTAAAAATCACTGTCAGCAGTTAATCACATCTGAGGAATAAAAACTTAGTAATTTGGAGATAATTATTTGCTATTAGACACACTGATTACTCAGAGTGATTACTGACAACACTCACATAGTTATCTTGCAGTTTACTTTCACCTAACCCTAACCCTAAGTATTTTACTTTTATTGAGCTTTTATTAAAGTCTTGTGTAAAGTGCATGGAGTATTGTGAATCTGGTCAGTCATTAACAATGTCATTTTGTCACATATTTTCCTCCAGCTTGGCATTGCCATTGGGTTCCTGGTGCCACCTATTCTTGTGCCCAATATAGATGACATGGATAAACTGGCTTATCATATCAGCATTATGTTTTATATCACAGCAGGAGTGGCCACCCTCATCTTCATTCTAGTTGTTATTGGTAAGACATCATATATATCATTTAGTTTGGTATTCCATGCATGTCCAAGATAAATAATCCTAAGTGGAATATATATATATATATATATATATATATATATATATATATATATATATATAATATTACTAAATTTAGTTCTTCTATAAACTGTTGTTTGCAGTTTAAACCTCTGAAAATTGACCTATAGTCCTAAAACAAGTACATCTAACAGTCTCCATAGTCAATACATACTATTCCTGTTTATTACCCAGATTCTGTACTTCCATAGAAGATTGTATACTTTTATACAAAAACAGCAAATACTGAACCATATAAAGTAATTTACTCAAGTTACAGTACAAATATAAAAACTCAAAGTTTGAAACGAGCCGTACCAGAGACATTCACGAAGAAAGTCTGTGCTTCAAAAGACACACAAAAAGTTTGTTTACTGATAGTAATGCAGTAATGTAGCCTTCACCAAGGGAGCCAAGGAATGTGCAAAAATAAACTAAAGATAGCTAATGACAGGTATATTACTAATCTGTCAAGCATTACCTAGCATAATAATAGCAATAAAAAATCAGCTAGCAATCCTGATACTAACCCTCCTCCTGTCCTTGAAATTGCTAGATAGATATAAACTTTAGCTAACAGCAGATATTTATAGTGACAGAAATCAAGTCACTTACCTATACATGTAGCTTGATCAATTCCCACCCCCCCCCCCGCCATTAATACAATACTTTGTATTAATGTACACAAATACCTCAAGGGATTAGATGGTCAACTTTTCTTGTTGTCACATTTGTAAGACTGTAGATTTGGTAGCAATACTAACCAACTGTCTGAAGTTCTCTGATTTAAAATGTCACTTTATAACTTCCAAGAGTATTCAGATTATACAGTAAATAGTTAGATCTTTCCTTTGAAATGTAGTGGAAAAGGTCGGAAGACTTCTGTGAAAGACAAATGTAAGTACAGATACAGTACTTGAAAACTGTACATAAAAACTGTACTGCAATGGCATAAACATGTTTTGTTACTTCTCACCTCTGGATATACATAAGTACTCAGTTATTCATGCAGTTACATAAATATAGTAGATCAGATACATATACAAAAATTATGTTTATAATAGTATGTCTGTATATGGAATGTACAAGAATAATTATCTATGTGTTCTGTGGTTACATCATGGGGTTACTTCACCTATTTTTCTCCTGATGTGCAGTGGTGAAGTCAGGGTTCAAAGTCTTTGTATCATTTCCACCCATCATGCTGTATAGTAAAGATAGTGATTCAGAAATGCCAATGCCTTCTGTAAGGTTATATGATTTAGCAGATATATATTCGTTGGTGTATACTGAGTACAAATGGTCTGTCAGTGCGACATCTTAACTTATCAGTGATGGCCGTGTTACATGTAGGATGTGTGTATAAATTAATCTTATTAATCAAAATGCTCAAAAATGTGTGAATTTTCCTGATAGCTGAGTCATAATTAACAGTAATATTGAGGCAGCGCTGTGGTTGAAAACATGCTAACAGATCAAGAAAGTGGATTTATAAATGGAAGTATAGAGTATACAATATTTCACCCTGTAGCTTTTCTTACTTTATCTATCCAGTGGTCTGGGAGTGTTCAGGTGTGTCCTGTTTTTAATCTCTTCCTTATATGCTTATAAAAATATGTAACCAATATCACTCATAAAAAACCCTAAGCATGTACTTATCACTTATCAAATGCCCAGTAGACCCTAATTTCTCCATTCCAATAATTATTTTTAGTAATATCTTGTGTTTAACTTGTGCATCACTATTTTTCTCTGTCATATTACCATTTGTGCAATTTTGCATGGGTAAAATTTTTTATGTTCTTTACTTATAATTGTGTGTTACTACCTCCTAGTGTTCCAGGATAAGCCAGCCCTTCCTCCCTCCCAAGCCCAGGTGGCAATGCAAAACATGCCTTCACAGGACTACTCTTACTTGGCCTCGATTCGGAGGCTTCTCTGCAACAAACCCTTTGTCCTACTTATCATCACCTATGGTAGGCCTGACACATTTTTGGTAACATTTCCACATTTACGTAATCTCACATCCATATAATGGTTTTATTATGTCTAGAATGAAACACAACAATGACAGACATTGTTTGTTGATGTGTTCATATTAATGAAGAGTACAATTTATGTATTCTATGATTTATAAGAATATAAACATTAAAAAAATATATTAAATGAAAGTATCAGTAACTAAAAGACATTTATCAATCCAAATCCTGGAAAATTTGGAAAGATGGACATCGAAGGAAGAAAATTAAATGGAAATGTTTTGATGCACTTCATTAAAATGGCTAAAGGAACACCTAAAATGAAAATAAATAAATAAATAAATAAATAAATAAATAATAAATAAAATAAAATAACAATTCCCAATCCAGCTCCAAGACTTAACAATTATTTATGCTGCTATTACTATTGTTAATGATGACTCAGATATTGCTAATTTATTATGCACAATTTACATGTTCTTCGTCCAGGTGTAAGTTTGATTGTACAGATAGATAATCACTATACACTACACTGTACTATACAGAGCTTGCTTTGAGCATTGCTCATGCTTACACTCTCTATTGCATTGTTGCTTTTTTTGTCGGTTGTTGGTTTTGGATTTAGATTATAGTTTTGGTTGACATTCAACTTGAGTTCATCTTAAGTTTATTATTAACCCAGAGCACATCAGCAGCCATCATGTTTTACTTTTATTCCTTTAACTTGGACTCTTATTATAAAAAAAATCTATAGTCCTTCTAGTCAAACATTGCTCATAGAAATATTCAAATTAGACAATAAATAAAATGGCATGTTACAACCACACTTGCATTTTGTTCTTGCAGGATTAAATGTTGGGTGTTTTTATGCTGTTTCCACTCTGCTGAACCGGGTGATCATTGACTATTACCCTGTAAGTCCCATTCTATCTTATCTTCTGTTCAGATTATCTCCAAGTTTGCTTCTCTGGATGAGGCACAGGAGCTGTCAGATGTAGAAACCTCATGCCATCCCTTTAGGCAGTACACAGTCTCTGTGTAGATCCAAAGGAATCCCCAAGGATTTGTCACATTATTAGGATACTATAGTTTTTAGATTATTTTTTCTTGCTACATTAAATTTCATTGATGTTTTCAAATAGATCCTTTATATGGTTTGGTACTTAACACAGATTGCCCCAATAACCTCTCAGTGGCAATCACTTTTCAGTTTAAGGACATGGCTCATGAAATCTTGGCATACTAAAACAAACCCATCTTTTTTTTTGTTCCGTTCTCAGGGGGAAGAGCTGAATGCTGGACGAATTGGTCTGACGCTTGTCATTTCTGGTATGGTGGGCTCTCTCATCTGTGGCATCTGGTTGGACAAAACAAAGACATACAAGTATGCATCATGTTACCATAACCTTACCTGCTGTGCCGCTAGAAATATGTAAAAAATACACCAATACAGGGGCGGACTGGCAACATATAGTAGCCCAGGAATTTGCTGTCAAACGGCCCCAATTACACAAAATTTGAATTGACACAACATGTATCGTGATCAATGAATCATTAATTAAAAAACAGACAATCTGTTCATTTGTATGATTTGTTTTATGCTAATAGGCTATGTATATATCTGTATATAGGCTATATAATGCCGGGGTTGGGAAAAAAAGACTGGCCCTCACAAGACCGGCCCGCCAGGAAAATTCCTGAACTTCGCAATGGCCTGTACCAATAAACCACACAGTATTCATGACTTGCATGTAAAAACAAATGTGCTGTGGAAGCACCAGTCTGTCATTCTTCCACATTTTTTTTGTCATCAGCGCTGTGTTGAGTCATCAGGAAGAAATAAAAATAGGAAAATAGGACCTTTTGTAGCTTTTTATTGTTAAGGACATTTTTTATAACTTCATACCTTTTAGCTTTTTAAACATTTCGAACATTTTCGAAATCGTGTTGCCTGGGGCTTTAAAATGTCAAGCAGGTTTCAGATTTAATTCGGGTTCATGCCAACTAACATACCAAGGTATGTGACTGACAAGTTGCCATTGTGAATGTTGAGTCCCCTTGATCCCCTTTTTAGTGGCCTTTAATTATTTCCCAAGGTCCATGTTGCGATACTGCACCCGCCAAAATCTAAAAGCCAGTGTATAAGCTAATAAGCTTTTTTTTGTGACAGATTGAACCCAATGTTCCTCTTTATCTTCTAGGGTTTAAGAGGATTTAGCTAAACAATGACTTCTGGATGCTTAAAAATTCCATTCATGCCTCAAATGTTTTTTGCTTAAAAATTCCATTCATGCATTACAAATTGGACAACAGAGGTTTTCTTACTGAATAATTACTGTATTTGTAAATGTTGAATTTATATTGCATGGCTAGTCTCATAGATTAGTTTCAGTATATACAGTTATTATGTATGATGATTTCTTTTTAATAATAATTGTCTGTTATGATTTCTCTGTGATTAAATAGTTATTTAGATTCTGCAACATTAATGTTTGTCATATTCTCCCAGTGTAATGTTTGATTACCTTTACCCTTAAGTGTGATAAGCCTTTGGAACAGTACTCACAGTGTACTAGTATCATAATACATATTAATATTAGTATTTTCTGTGACGATATTTTCATTCATTTTCTAACAGGCATCTGAGGAAATTATTCCGCTCTATCACGCAAAAGGGACTATAATTTGCTTAATTTTCCAATCTGACAAGCCTTGTGTACTTCATCAACTCTTTTATCAAGTAAACAAACTGTTAAAAATGCTTTACAAGGCAACTTCTAGATCAATCTCGGTGCTCTGCCTCGAATGTCTTCATTTTTCAGATAATGTTCCGATCTGTTACCTTAAAATAAGTTGTTGTTCCCTCAAATGGGATATCTCATAAATCAGACTATCTAATGAAGCTATCTAACCTTGGAAATGATACCACAGATAATAAAAGAAGACTTAACCTGATTTTATCACTCCCAGTAAATATCTTAGGGTTTCTGCTGATGTGTATATGTATTTGTGCACATATAATTCAGACCCCATTCAGAATTGGGTTTCTTGTCTTCTAAATCTAAAAGAGCCCGAGGCCAATTCCAACAGTGGCAGTGAAGTGGGACATTTCCTTACGCGTGGTTGTACACTACAGAACTATTTCACAAAACATTGTTTGCTTAAAGAGAGCCATGGCCTGAAAAGAGTTGTTCAGGAATCTTGTTTTGAGAATGAGAATATTCATGAAGTGATTTACGTGTGAATGTAATGTTGGCGAAAAGTTGAAAATTGCAAGTGTTTTTGTCGAGAACATAGCACTTATGAATTGCAGAATCCTCCTCATACACAATACATTCATGATCAGATCATGGTCATTATCAGAAACCATCAGACATTAAATACCTGTATCTAAGTTATTCCTTTAAAATACTGCCCAGAACCAGATTACATTATTTCAGCTCACTGATATTCTGTATTTCCCTCTTTCCTCCTCCAGACAGACCACACTTTCCATATATCTTCTGTCATTTGTAGGAATGATCATTTACTCCTTCACTGTTAACTTGGGCCATCTCTGGGTAGTCTTCATTACAGCAGCAGCGCTAGGGTAAGAGCGATTACATTATATGCCACAATATGTTATTATTAAATTGGTGAGTACAAAGTATAAAAAACAGCTTGCATAGAGAGACATTTGAATGACATTTGAAATGTCATAGATTTACTATTTTTATTGATGGTAGAATATGAATGACGCAATATTGCTTTATATTAGAAAATGTATTTGTTTCAGAGAATATTGATATGGATTTGTTTTATTGTACCCAACATGTAAATAGTACAATACAGTGGTGTGTATAGGCCACTGTCTTCTTACACAGAATTATGTGGTTGATTTGAGTATAAAATTCTGATTATTTTAAATTTGAAACCTGTTGGAACTTGGTACAGATTTTATAAAAATAATCATAATGGCGGTAATACAGATCTAGATGCGTTTAGAGATTTCATGTAATAATGTCTCACAATAGTGTCTCAGGTAATAGTGTCTCATAATATTATGAACTATTAAACGACCTGTTAAAATTCCGCCAGCCATGTTGTGACAAAAATTATGTTTTGTACACAGCTTCTGTGTGTATGTAGGTACTCATGTGATATACCTTTGAAAAGCTAAGATTCTAGTGATTTGATTGATGGACACCATTTCAAGATACAGTCACAAAAGCAGCTACAATCAACGTCTCTGTCAGACCACCAACATACAAACAAACACTTATGAAACTCACCTATGAAGCCTCATAGTAGTCCACTGATCCATAACATCCCGACAAAAACTTATTATACTGGCAAAGGTCCAAACAATCCAATTATGTAAAAAATATTTAGTCCAAAACACATTTTACATCAGTAAATACCAATACTACTGTTGCCTCATTTCAAATTACCGGAAGATAAGCCTAATTTTTCACGTTTTCGCCATTATAACTTCAGCTTGCATGTAAATATATCTTATCGGTACTGTAGATTTCAAAATAGCCACTGGACTCTGCCCTTTTGATTGACACCTCATTTGAACCAGTAAGAGCTTTCATGTCCTGTCCATAGCCTTCAACAGCTAATGAGTGTCCGTGCTGAAGGGAAGTGCCTTCCCCCTTTCCTTCATGAAAAGCTTGAGTCTCTTGCAATCGATTGCATCGATGACTAGCCTATTGTATAGCCAATGAAATTCTGAAAAATATGATATTCTGCTTCATGGGTGAGTTTCAACACTTTTTTTAAGTCTCTGCGTAAAGCTGCGTAACTAGTAGCGAAAAAGCATGTAAAAGCGTGCTAAAGATTCAATTATGAATATACATATAAATATACATTTTGTAGATTGCTGATAAAATGTGATATGATAGCTCTTAGTGGCAGCTTTCATTTGTGCCCAAAATTATGAGAAAAATCTAGAGTAGTAGCATTTTTATCCTAGCTATGTTTACATGGTTACCAAGGGTCCAAAAGGGGATTTTGGTAAATGCATGGACATGCCCTTAGAAAAACATGTGTAAAATATTAATTTTCTTTGGTATTGTTATCAAATTTGAACTTGGACATGGAAAGGCTTCATGCTGTGATCCTGTTTTCCAGCTAATAGCTCCCAGCTGTAGTCATCTGCAGGCATCTGTATGCAAAAAAAAAAAAGTCAGAAAAAAACATTCTATTTCAGTGTGTTCAAATTTCTATTACTCAATACCAGTAGCACTTACAGTGAAAAAACATCAGAGTGTCACCTTTCAAAAGAGACCAGAAACCATGCATTTCCTCCAAATGTTTAAAGAACAGCTTTAATTTTAATTTGGGTATGCATTGGATAGGCATTTGAGGCAAATTTTCCTATTAAACCAGCCCATACAGGATTTCCTGGAGGGTTTTTTTTGTGATTGTTGCAGCCAAAAGTGCTTGATTTGCTGTGTCTTTTTTCAAAATTAGCTTTTTTTGTGCTTTGTTGATGAAAACTACTTGAATTGGCGAAATTGCAAATGCAAAAATCCTGGCTGTTAAACAGGCAGTGCACCCAACAGCTATAAGATCCATTTGCTGATGACAGCTTAGGCTGGATTTTAACATTGTTAAAGTGTATATGCATAATTTCCAGTTTTTTGGGATATCACCCAACCTTTTCATTGAAAAAAAAAAAAAAAAAACTTCTAAATTCTTATAATCACACTTTCTCCCATTGTCCAAAACAACATGCAGGTAAGCAGATTGGCAATGTTAAATTGTCCCTAAATATGAATGAGTGTATGAATGTATGTGTGCATGGTGCCCTGTGATGGACTGGCATCCCATGAATGAATTCTCCTGGTAGATTTGAGCGCAGTGTTCCCGGGATAGGTTCCAGATCCACTGTAACCCTGATCAGGATCAAGTGCTTACTGAAGAATGAATGAATGTAATAGCCCATTTTAAAAAAATAAATTTTGCTTACAGATTCTTCATGACTGGTTACCTACCACTAGGCTTTGAGTTTGCAGTGGAGCTGACGTACCCAGAGTCAGAAGGCACATCTTCGGGACTACTCAACTGCTCAGCACAGGTATACAGAGTGGACCAAAAACTAAAAACTTCTTTGTATATGGATTATATGCATTTTGATGAATGATGCCAAATAATGTTAGAAATAGTAGTACTGAAAGTTCATGTTCTGTAGTATGTAAAAGAACTGATGAAGTCCTATGCTAAACAAGATGATTAGAATGTTGCATGATCCAACATCTCACTGTATTTTGCCACTGAGCCTATAAGCAGGTTTTGAGAATCTTTAGTGATGCTTAAACTTTAACAGATTATGAATTATTTAGCGCGTGTTAGAGCGTTAGAACCAAGGGGAAGTGGAATAAGCCATGCGAATGAGAGATTTTATAGCTCATGCACTGGGGTGGAAGGAATGAAGAAGAAGGAACTGATGAGCGTGATAATAAAGATAAAGATAATTGTTCATGTGAGATGGTCACTACAATAGAGGAAACCCTTGAGTCTTCACCAGTATGATGTGTAGTAAACTCCCAGACATTATCTTCTCCCCATTCAGGTGTTTGGAATCATATTCACCATTTGTCAAGGCAAGATCATTGACTCCTACAGCACACTAGCTGGGAACATCTTCCTCTGTGTTTTCCTCTTTTTAGGGACCATCATTACAGGTAAAGGCACCTCTTTCTTCTGAAAATCAATGACCACCGGCATCACTCCTGATAAAAACAGAGCAGTCAGCTATTCATGACCAAACACATGATTATGTACTGCTTGTGTTGGTGGCATATTTATGACTGATTGCCCACAGCATGAATCTAACATGAGATAAGTGTCACACAGTCATACGTACAGTGCTTTACATAAGTATTCACCCCCTTGAACCTTTCCACATTTTGTAGGTTTTTTAAAAAAACAACTAAAATATACTTCATTGCCACTATATCGAACATAGATCCGTACAAAAGGCCATAATGTTGAAAATCATGAGAAGAAGCACATTGATATGGAAATGCAATATAAAAACCTTTGATAGTATGTAAAGAGTACTTCTCGCCCTCTAGTGGTTGATTACAAGCAGCAAAACAGGGAAGAAATAAAGCCCCTTTGCCCTGGATTTATATTTCGTTCTGTATAAAAGTCATATTTTACCTAGATCTCACACAGTATAAACAGTTATTTTGTTCATGATTGCGTTTTTGTTTGCACTGTGTTACTGTTTTTACACTTTGTTTTTAAGCTTTTATAAAGGCAGAACTGCGGCGGCAAAAGGCGAACCTGCAATCAGAGGCAGAATCAGAAGCTGTAAGTGTGTTTCGGAATAAAGTAAAATCCTAGTTTTCTATTATGATTTACCCTCTCTAGCCACTTTATTAGCAACACCTCTACACCAATCAATCAGGTGGTAGCAGTGCAATGCATAAATTCATACAGGTACAGGTCAAGAGCTTCAAATAGTGTTCACATCAAATATAAGAATTGGGGGGAAAAAAATGTGAGCTCAATGACTTTGACTGTGATGGTTGGTGGTTCCAGACAGGCTGGCTTGATTTCATAAACTGTTGATCTCCTGAGATTTTCACGCACAGCAGTCTCTGGAGTTTACACAGAGATGGTGCGAAAAACAAACCACATCCAATGAGCCACAGGTCTGCAGGCAGAAATACCTTGTTGATGAGAGAGGTAAGAGGAGAATGACCAGAATGGTTTGAACTGACAGGAAGGCTATGGTAACATGTAACATACAGTATAATAAACACTTTTAAGAACCCTGCTGAGCAGAAGAGTATCTTAGAATGCACATAAAACCTTGAGGTGGAAAACCATATCAGGTTCCTGTCAGCCAAGAACAGGAAGCTGAGGCGACAGTGGAGACAGCCTAACTGAAACTGGGCAGTTGATGATTAGAAAAATGTCTAGTCTAATGAATCTCAATTTATCAGAATGTGCTGTGCAGATCGTAGGGTCAGAATTCAGCATCAACAGCATGAATCCATAGACCCAACCTGCCTTCTGTCAACAGTTCAGGCTGGTGGTGGTGGTGTTATGGTGTAGGGAATGTTTTCTTGGCACACACTGGGCCCCTTAATACCGGTCAAGCATCATTTGAATGCCACAGCCTATCTGAATATTATTGACCACATCCATCCCTTTATAGCCACAATTTACCCATCTTATAATGGCTACATCCAGGATATGCCATGTCACAAAGCATCCCAAACTGTTTCCATGAACATGTACTTCCTGGCCTTCTCAGGCACCAGATCATCCAACAGAGGACCTTTGGGATGTTGTAGAACAGGAGATTTGCATTAGGAATGTGTAGCTGACAAATCCGCTTCAATTGTGTTATCTCAAAGGAGGAATCCATGCCATAAAGGATTAATGCTGGTTTGAGACCTAGTATTAGTATGGTGTTCCATATAAAGTGACTGGTGAGCATATGTATGAATGCATAAGCAGCACCTAATGCTGCCTAGCCTTTCTGGTCTATACTCAGTTTATACTCTGTTGCAAGATGTAGTTGTACACATGTAGGAGAACACTCTTCTATGGTTTTTGTTTACTCCAAAAAGACTACATCATTAGTGTAGCACCATAAGCAGCTCTAATCACACTGCTTTCCTGCAATATGGAGAGCATAAGGAGAAATCATTTGTTGTGGATCTGAAATATAATCTAACAAATAAATTACCAGCTGCTCTTGAAAAGTTTTCTTACAGAAAAGTTAAATTAATATTTTGCAAAATGATTCTATTGGCTGATACTTTTTTTAATTTTTGCTTTATTCATTCAGAAACAATCAAGACACCAAGAAGATGGAATATCATCACTGAAACAGAGCAAGATGTAGAAATTAAGTTCTCCAACATACAATCCCAATTCCAAAAAAGTTGGGATGCTGGGTAAAATGTCAATAAAAACAGAATGCAATGACTTGCAAATCTCATAAACCCATATGATATTCACAATAGAACATAGAAAACATATAAAATGTTTCAAATGAGTAAATGTACCATTTTAAGAAAAAAGTAAGGCAATTTTGAATTTGATGGCCGCAACACGTCTCAAAATAGTTGCAACAAATGGCTGGAAAATTAAGCGTTACTAAAAAGGAACAGCTGGAGGAACATTTTGCAACTAAGTAGATTAATTGGCAACAGGTCAGTAACATGAGTATGTATAAAAAGAGTATCTTAGAGAGGCAGAGTCTCTCAGAAGTAAAGATGGGATGGAATCTGGATGGAAGCATATGTTGCTCTAAAACTGTATATACCGTTCAGTGTTGATGGTGCCTTGCAACAAACACAGGTTTATCCAAAAAAGATCTTTTAAACAATAAAGACAACTATTCACAGCCTTCTTTGCTCATATTTACCAAGGGTGCCTATATTAGTGGAGGGCACTGTATATGAGTGAGAGAATGGAACAATATATATTTGGTACAAAAGTCATAAAATCTGAAAATCAGCTGGCAAAGCACCAACACTGAAGTTCAGGGCAATAATGACCTGTGAAATGTTAATTGTAGTTGATAGGAATTTACTTGCAGTTTTTATTTTTACTACTACAGTACATATATTGAACTTTAGGTTTTTTAACTGACAGATGCTAGCAATATGAACAATATTAGGATTCTTTCTTGCGTTTATTTGACCACTTTTGAGCGCATGGACTATCTTTATGCTGTTACTGTATATTATATTGGATTTCATGTATACAATGTATAGAATGTTCTAGCATGTTGCTTCAATGAAGAGCTGCTTTCAGTGGTGGCGTGAGGGATTACTTGATTGGCTATTGGCGATGCGTCATACCTATAATACCTTACTGTGTGAGTGCCAAAAGGTTAAAGTTTGTGTTAAAAAACATTCATACATTTATATATTAAAACTGTACTAGAAGACTAGTCAAAGAGTAGCAAAAAGATCAAGTTTAAAAGTGGATGTCCCTGAACTCTAGGGGAACAGATTTTAGTCTGGGTGTAATGTCTCTCAAATAACTGATGACAACCAAATTTATATCAAAGTATTGACCATAATCTCCTGCACAACCAAAATAGATCAAATTATTACACTAGCATGATGAGATTCAGGTTGTACATTTGTGACACTTAACCCTGTCATGGGTTGTGCTCACAATCATTATACCTTTTCCCAAACTACCAAACATGCAAAAAAAAAAAAACAAACAAAACAAAGAATGTAAAGGACATGTATCATCAGAACAATTTGCTTGAATAGAAATAAAAAATAAACATTTCATCTAATAAATTCAAATTGATCAAATTAACAATGTATAATTTTTTTTTAAAAGGTTAAATTAGTGAATAATGGATGTATCTAGTTGGTTCAAGGTTAGTCATGGATTCAACCCAACATATATCAAGGTTAATTTATGAACCAAAACAATAGGCCAAAATCTCTGTTAGTTTTATTTTTTATTACCAATTGTAACATTGTTTTGCTAAAACCTGGGATCAGTAAAACACACTAATAAAAAAATAATACAGCTGTTGAAATTTTTTAATTTCTAAAGGCCAATATAATCACATTGATAGACATTGTCCTTCTCAGAGCATCTGTTTGGTTGTAGCTATGCTGATGTAAAGACAGTTTAGCCATTTAGTGTACTTTTAAAATCACTTACATCACTTTTAACTACTAATTTGTTAAAATAGTTTTATTCAGATATTTATACTGATATGGGCCGAATTTCTGTCCATCAGACAAAACAAAAATGAAATCTCTTGTAGATTGCCATCACATCCGTACCATAGGCTTATATATCATGTAACATGAACCACTGTTTAAATAGACAACAGTTTATTTTGTACACCTGCTGTCTGTGTATAATCCATGCTGTTTACATAGAAAGGTAGTAGGTACCATAGATAGTAGGTCATCAAAAATAAACATGTATAAGAATTACAGGTTTCATATTAGCGTAGTACTTAAGACTGTTACATAGTTGTTATTTTTAACTATAAAGGTGTAGGAACAAATATACTGAGATTATGAATTAAGCCTCTCATTGCTACAAATTACATTTCTCACATGGAGTTGATTTGTAATATTACATTTTACTCCATCTTAGAATGACACAATGACTTTCTAGGGTCAAAGGTATTGCAATATACAGTAGTTCCATCAGCCCACATCACATTAAAGAAAATCTCTAAGTGAACAGACTTTTTCGCCCATTCCTACCAAATATGTAACTAGGCCACGTATTAAGTGTGCTGTATTGAGTTATGAGCTTAAGACTTTGGTGGCCGCATCATAATAATTTATGTCCATAAAAATTACTTGTGACCGTGAAATACATTACTTTGTATAAATATTATTACTATTTTTCTCCCTATTACCATAATATATTAATATGTTTGTACAGAAAGGGCCAAAAGTCTGACAGCACTAAAGAAAATGCTTCTATTTTGTATGCTTTACAAATGCAATGCAAAATGTTTAATTACAAATTATATCTGCAATAACTTGAGTGAAAAGTAAGATTTTATAGAATATTAACATGAATTTGAAAATTTCCTTTGTATTTGGCATGTCTCCCTTACGTTTTAATGACAATTTGCACTTGTGCTGATATGGATTCCACACGTTTGTGTAAAACCTTATGATTCAAAGAATATCTTACCTAATTACAAATGTCTCAAACATGCTTAAATTTAAACAGTGACCAACAAATCGTGCAGAATCTTAGATATTTAAGATATAATTTTCTTTGTTTGAATTATTTCTATAAACTTTGTTTTATTTCCAGTTATAAGAAACAAAAACCAAACAACAGAATAAAATAAATAAATAAATGAAAACCCTCAAAATGCACCCAGAATTTCAATTTAATTCAACCCTACTGTATTGGCCTCAATATTTCCATTCCTGGCCCTGCCTTATTAAAAATAACCACCATGTCATCTCGGTAGCTCCATATTATTAATATTCCTGGATTTCTCTAGGTCTCAGAAGTACTCAGTCCAGGGTTTTGCATTGCTTCAAATCCTGTTACATGAAATAAGACAGCCCGTCATCACAGGGGGCACTTGGTGTAGGAACCCAAATGAATCCAAAGACATGTGAAATAAGCCTATGTGATTAAAATATGTTCGCCAAAAATTGGGCATTGTGGATTTGCATGACCGAGGATAAGGCTCCCTGAGTAATTGATTGGAAATATATGCTATGTCATATAAAGCATTTTTTTTATTATAGCTGGCAACTGTGAAAAAGTATTTTTTATCACAAGGCCACATGCAGGAGTCCGAGTCCATACAAGTTAGAATATAAAAGGCATGACATGCTCATATACCAATTTAATTTAAGAATAATTAATTATTAATAAACTGTGCATGTTTGTCTTGGGATCAAGGCCTGGGAAGAGAATCTTTTAATCACTCCTTTAATATGATATGCTTGGTCAACAGTATTACAAAACCAGTCCACACAGTGGCATATGAAAATGTGAATAGATATGGTTCTGTTCAATCGGTATGTCTTTGTCCTTAGTCAGCAGCGGTGAACCCATCCAGTGTTCTTTGAGTGTGAGTGATACTGCACCATAACGAGTCACTGGGGCATAGATTCAGTTCCTTTTTTTCTGCCTCGCTCCAGTTACTTCCTGTGGCTCTATGATGCACTGGAACCCAATTAACATGCCCACAATAGAACAACCTGGAAATAAGGTAGCACAAGAAAAACTGTAAGACCTCCATACAGTGTAACATATAGAAATGAAGATTTAAAATAATCTTCTGTAACAATTACAAGTGGCAGGTAATGGAAGACGTCTGCTCCTGTAAATTAGTGGATTAAACCAGACCTTGATTACTAATACTCAACAGTCAGAAATAAGAATCATCTCATAAGTCATGCATCACATAATCAGAAACTACTTTTCACTGCATCTTACTCACCTGCCACAAAAAGAGGAGCCATAACTCCAATGGTAAGTTGAGCTGTTTTGTACATAAAGGCTTCGGACAGGAAGTGTCCAAGAGCCAGAACAAATGTCCACAATGTGACATGATAAAGCCTACAATATGGACAGAACGAGAAGACATGTACAGAGACCAGGCAGTTAGCATATATTTAATTTCGTTCAAAACTTACAAAGAAGATCGAGAGAAGCCCTACATCCTGTTCTGAATGTCCATGGCGCACGCACAGCGAATAATGGATGACAGTAAGGTCCATATTCCAAAGGTCCGTGCTTGAAGGCCATTTACTGAAAAATCAAATAGTTAGACTGATCAGTGTTGATGAATTAACTACTTCTTTGGCCAACATATAAATAGTTCTCACCAAAATCTGGTGTGCCCGTGTAAAGTTTCTCAGACAGAAAGCTGTGGTCACGGAAGCTCTGTACAGTGTTGCCCAGAGCGATCACAGACACCATGACAAGCCAGCTCCTTAACAAATTCAAAAAGCGACTCATGGTTTCCAAAGTCCACCACAGACACAAGAGCACAGACCTGCACAACAAAATACATAACCAATAAAACATGAGGGGATATGCTGTTATAGGTAGTCCATACAGGATTCTGCAGTGTGTTATTGCAATTGTTGCGGCCAAAAATGCTTAATTTTTCTGTGGCTTTTTTCAAAATTTACAGGGATTATTGTTTGTCAACAATTATTATTATTATTTTTATTAATTAAAGAACAAGGTTGCTATACTTATTTGTTTATAGGTACACCTTAAGTGACGGAATGTCAACGAAATCAGTTATCACTTACGTTATAGCAGCTATAAACAAACAGTCATTCCCTCATCAGCCTCTCCTCTCTCTTTTCTCTCTCTCTCTCTCTCTCTCTCTCTTGAAATTAATAAGGCAAAACTGGCCATGTTACCGAGTATGTCTCATTTGGCATATACATATGTTTTCTTGCACCTCTTTCCAACAAGAGGAGATACGATGAGAAAGGGAAGCAAAGAAATGAAATTAGAAAGTGAAAATGTAGGGTACCCAACATTAAACTGATATCCAAACTGCACTTTGCTGTGTGTAATGAACAGGAAGCAGGGCACCATTTCAGACACATGGTGAATAAAATGACTATATGACCAATATATGACTATGAAAACAAACAAACAAACAAACAAACAAACAAACCAAAAACAACCCAACCATGTTCATCCACTTTAAGAACACCAAAAATTTAACAAAATATGAATTAAACACAATACAAATGCTTAATATTGAACTAGATGTTGAATGTCTTATTTGGTAATAGCATTATTAAAATGGTATATTCACAGCTGCTAAATATGTTATTATTTAAAAAAGTATATAATGCTATACTGTTAAGATAAATGGAATGTTATTGAAATATTCTCCAAAATTCAAAAGAGCAACCATACTATTTGCTAATGGCATTTTGGTTATATTCATGTTTAATAAATAATCTGGTGAGCACTAAAAGGATTAAGTATTCTCACCTTGATCAGCTGCTTGTCGTTACTGCATCAGCATCGAGTGCCTGCTAGAGCCACAACCACAGGCTGAGCCCAAATACCTCCTTATTCCCTGTATAAGTGCACTACATGAGATTCAAAACAAGAGCTTATATAAGCAAATAAAGTGCACTAGATCCACAATGGAAACACTTCACCCTCTGATAGTCGGTGTAACGAGGTTTAAAAAAAAAAAAAAAACCCACAAACAACAACCAATTGCAGTTTCTGGATGATTATCGGATCACCACCAGAGTGGACCGTTTTCAAACACATGGTTTAAGACCCGCCCAGGTTTAAATTTATTTAACCAATTACTAACGGGCTACATGATCACCTGACACCTTAGTTCACGCCCAAAAGCTGCATCCGCTCGTAATGTCAAAATAGTAAACCTCTAATTGTCACGTGCTCATGAACTGGAGTATTATGTAGAAGAGACCTACTGCAGCTCTCCAGCCGAAGACTAAGCCGAGAAGTTTATTCTATTCATTAAGTTCGCTATATGTAGTGGCTTATGACAAACATAAATGTACTTATTTACAATTAATTAAATAGTGATTTCAAAGCTTTCTTCTCTCTTTGTCAAGGAACACACACACACACACAAAGTAGTGAAAAGATAAAAAAGTTTATTAATTGCATTACAAAGAAACAACCTATATAACAATTAGTCAGTAAAATTCATTATGTTTGTAAATATGTGAAATGTAAAATTGTTTGTTTTGCAGTTTGGAAATCAGAAACAGTGAAATGTGAAACATTTACTAGCCCAAGAAGAATTAATTCTAAGACATTTAAGAAAATGTTAAATACACTGGAACTTTGAAACCTAAAGAAATTCCTTGCACATGTTACGCTGTTTCTGAATAACATACAACCAGTTCCTAATTTATTAGACACCCATAACTTATAGCTACACTCACTCACATTTTATCAGATAAAGATACATAAATAAAGATGCATCCATCCATATTTTATACCGCTTATCCTCATGGGGAACATGGAGCCTATCCTAGGGAGCATGGGGCACAAGGCGGGGTACACCTTGGACACCCCATCACAGGGCACACTCACATACACATTCACACATTACAGACACTTTGGATATGCCAATCAGGCTACCATGCATGTCTTTGGACTGGAGGAGGAAACCTGAGTATGCAGTGGAAACCCCCACAGCACAGGGAGAACATACAAACTCCGCACACACAGTGGGAATCAAACTCCCAACCCTGGCGGTGTAAGGTGAATGTGGAAAGGGACCACCATACGACTTGCAGTGAGTAGATATTGTTTGGGTACTGGTTAATTCTCAGTACAGCATTGTCACTGACGTGTCGTGTTTATTGTACTCAGTGCTGGAGTTGGCACATCTTCTAAGTGTCAGAGATCATACAACTTTTTTTTTTTAAATTGGTTGGCAGACTCTTTTCAACTGCAGTGTTTACAATTCAAGCAAAGCTGCCATGCCTTATCCACTCATACCAGTGCCACACCTTCCATGATATAAACAAATCAGTGTCACTGCTGTGCAGAGAATGATCCATACCTGACACCTAGATGAACACTTTACAGTTGGTTATATGACTGTAAGTCATTCCCTTCAAATGCTGTTGAAGTTAGAAACGTGTTTAACAATGTCGTATGCAACTTTAGAGACAGTCCCTTAATTTCCGCATATCCGGGAATATCGAACGTCCAACGTCAAACCAACTTTATTCCATTATCCAATTACAGTAGGTTTACCTAATAAACCGCTGATGGCACCTCATAACAATATATATCCACTCTTCATGTTCTTTATTAACTTAGATGATAAAGATGATCATTCTTTTGTTATCCTAGCTCTTTAATCTTTTTTAGTTGAATTGTCTTTCTTTCTTTCTTTTTTTTTTTTTTTTTTTGCTGACCCCCTGTCTTTCCTGCCTACACTACACCTGCGCATGCGCACTGGGATGGTTGCCGGTTGGTTGCTGTAGTTACAGCTCAGGGGAGAGAGAAGCGCTACACCTGCGCTGCTGCTCCTGAGAACTTTAGCTCCGTTTAATCTTTGTAGTTTTCGCACCAGAAGGTATGTCTAGAATGATTAATTTACTCACGGGGAATACGTTTACTTTACGTCCTAACTGGAAGTTGGTTCGTAACTTGTTAAGTTCCGGGGGCAAATGGTTACTGTGTTTTAGCTAGCTCGTTAAGCTTAATAACACCGGTGTTAAATCCAGCTTTAACGCTCGGCTGCTTGCTCAGCGAACTAGTGTGTTATTAAAATAACTAGCATTACGGAAAACAGCTTCCTAATTTGGGTTTTCTTGACTTAAGAGCTAAACAAATAGCTAACTGTCCAGATAGCTAGCTAGCTAGTATTATTTACTTAAGAAAGGTATCGTTAGCTAACATATATAACGGAAATGTCATGGAGTACATTGCAAGCTCATGTATACATTGAGCTGCAGTGACAGTCAGGTACATATCTAGATATAACTCTACTTAGATGATGTGACGTACTGCTGTCTGCTGATATAACCTTTATTGAGCACATATATACAGTATAGTGTATATGCTTTATGATTTATAGAAATCTCGTTGTTGGAGGTTATACAGTGCCCTCCACTAATATTGGCACCCTTGGTAAATATGACAAAAGAAGGCTGTGAAAAATTGTCTTTATTGTTTAACCTTTTGATCTTTTGTTCAAAAAAGTTCACAAAAATACACTGTTCTCATGGATATCAAACAATTGCAAACACAACACAGGTGTATCTAAAAATATCTTTGTTAAATATAAGTGTGCAACAATTATTGGCATCATTTTAGTCCATACTTTGTGCTACCTCCCTTTGCTAAGATAACAGCTCTGAGTCTTCTCCTATAAAGCCTGATGAGGTTGGAGAATACATGGCAAGGGATCTGAGACCGTTCCTCCATACAGAATCTCTCCAGATCCTTCAAATTTAGAGGTCCACGCTGGTGGACTCTCCTCTTCAGTTCACCTCACAGGTTTTCTATGGGTTTCATGTCAGGGGACTGGGATGGCCATGGCAGGACCTTGATTTTGTGGTCAGTAAATAAATTTTGTGTTGATTTTGATGTATGTTTAGGATCATTGTCCTGCTGGAAGATCCAACCATGACCAATTTTAAGCTTTCTGTCAGAGGCATTCAGGTTTTCATTTAATATCTGTTGATATTTGATAGAGTCCATGATGTCATGTATCATAACAAAATTTCCAGGTCCTTTGGCAGAAAACCAGCCCCAAAACATTAAAGAGCCAACGCCATATTTAACCGTGGGCATGAGGTACTTTTCCATATGGCTACCTCTCTGTGTGCGCCAAAACCACCTCTGGTGTTTATTGCCAAAAAGCTCTATTTTGGCTTAATCTGACCGTAGAACCCAATCCCATTTGAAGTTCCAGTAGTGTCTGGCAAACTAAAGACGCTTGAGTTTGTTTGTGGATGAGAGTAGAGGCTTTTTCCTTGAAACCAAACAACTTGTGGTGATGTAGGTGACTTTGGATTGTAGTTTTGGAGACTTTCTGACCCCAAGACACAACTAACATCTGCAATTCTCCAGCTGTGATCCTTGGAGATCTTTGGCCACTCAAACCATCCTCTTCACAGTGTGTTGAGACGATATAGACACACGTCCAAATCCAGGTTGATTCATAACATTTCCAGTTGACTGGAACTTCTTAATTATTACCCTGATGGTGGAAATGGGCATTTTCAATGCTTGTGCTATTTTTTTATAGCCACTTCCCATTTTGTGAAGCTTAACAACTTTTTGCCGCACATCACCACTATATTCCTTGGTCTAACCCATTGTTTACCCATTGTTGTGTATATTTTTCTCATATGAATTCATATGGGTGCCAGTAATTGGTTGCACACCTATATTTAACAATATTTAAAACTATAACTATATTTAAAAACCTATATTTATATATTTTTTAGATAAACCTATGGTGTGTTTGCAGTTGTTTTATATACATGAGAGCAGAGTATTTTTGTGAACTGTTTGAACAACAAATCAAAAGACTAAACAATAAAGACAATTTTTCACAGCCTTCTTTTCTCATATTTACCCAGGGTGCCAATATTAGTGGAGGGCACTGTAGGTGACTGAAAGATGTCAGTGATTACAACCAGATTTTCCTTAAAAAGAAATGTTAATTTGCATAGCAAGACAACGTTTACATCAGTAGATGTATCTGTACATTATTAAACAATAACTTGATTACACGAAAAAGGCAATTCACTAATTAAAGTTGCATTTGTTTTTGATAAGTCTGCAGGTTGGAGATGCATGCTGCCATAATCCCATTTAGCTGACATACTGCAGATCTTCTCTGTCTCTGTGGTGGAAATGCCAGCTGTGAACCAGGACAAAGAGGATTCTGAGTCTCAGTCAGAAGACGAGCTAGAGTAAGTGACTGTGCAGCTCATCTTGTCTTTAAAATGGACCCTTAAGCTTCCTTTGTTCACATGAACAGGAAAAAATACCAGCAGTGTGACACTTAGGTTCTCTTAGCTTGTCTCCTGATTTATATGTGACGTAAAGGATAATTTAGCAACTCCATAGGCAATTGAGTTGCCTTAAATAGTGGTACTACTATGTTGTGATGATGATGATTTCTGTTTTCATTTCTGTTTCATTTTTTAGTTCAAGATTTCATCAAAGTAAAAATGGTCTTGGTTGAGGGTTCTATTTGCTCAATTTTGATTAATTAGCTCTGAGCTTACCCTTTAGTGATCTTAGTATTGTAAGTATTATAAGGTTCTCTCTGGGTGCAGATTAAATGCCAGATGGTTATACTACGGTCATGATTTATCCCAGTTAACAGTCCTCTGTTTAGAGCTCCATTCTCAGGCGAAAATGTGGGAAATCTGTCAGTAAAGCAATATTACTCACTATTCTCTTTTTATTTGAAGTATTAGTAAATTCTAATACATATTGCAATAATACAATATCTAACATATTGCATCACATATTAAAATAAATTGCTTTATATTTGTTTTAATATGTGACCAATCAATCTTAAGGTCTTCTGAGTTAATATGGAATATTTAATGCCTGTTAGTTTGCATTGTTTAAAACCCTCCTACTGGATATGCATCCTGCATGTATCCATCCATCCATCCATCCATCCATTCGTAGTTATGGTGGCCTATCCTAGGATCATTAGGTGTGAGTCAGGAATACACGCTTGATGGGCTGCCAGTTTATCGCAGGACATCACACAAATTTGCACTCATTCACATGTTGGGAAAATTTATAGTCGCCAGTCCATTTTTTTTACACAGACAGTAAACTGAGCTCAGGATTGAACCCCACACTCTAGAGTTGTGAAGCAGCTATATTACCTTGTATAGCACTGTGCCATTGTACATGTAGATAATGGCGGTGGCGTAAAGCCTAACAAGTTGTTATGGAGCCACTGTTTGCATGTCTCACTTTTCTGCTACAATCTTATCACCATTGTCATTTCCAGTAAAGTACACCTACTTTTCTCTGCTACTGGTCCAACCGGCTGACATATTAGCTATACTGTTCCAAAGTTGTTTATTGTACTAACAATACTGGTACTACTACACTACGGTACATTCTTAGTTGCTAATTTTGTCAGCAGATGATACTGCATCACCTTTCTCTCTGGCCACTGGTGGGTGTTTGTTTGACATTCCACTGGATTTGATTACAGCAAATGTATTGTAAAAGTAACTTGTAAAAGCCCTTGTCTGATTGGCTAATCACTATTTGATGGATGCACATATTTGTATGACAGAGCTTTCATGAAGCTTTCCTTCCAGACAGCAAAGTAGAGCTGTCTTGATTTGAAATAAATAGGATGCCAAATTTACAAGTTTGCCGAATTTATAAGTGGACACATACTGTACAATATGTTTCCTCAACTTTCCAGAAATAGCTACAAGATAGGTGTAGGGAGAACAGAGAGACACCACTAAAGACAAGACTTGCAATAAGTTACAAAATGCTCACTAAGACAGACCCGTGAAAAACACACTAGTCAACATTACAGATATTTCTTTCTTCTTCTCCTTTATGTTTTCTTAGGTGCCATCCCTGTATAGCCTGGAGTGGGATCAGCAGGAAGATCCCAGTTCTGCTCTTCCATGCTGAAGCTGTTGTGTCCAAAGATGAAACTATTTGTTCCATTGGAGGTACAAAAGCAGTTAGAACATGCATAGATGTAAAGCCATATGTCTAATCAAAACCTAACAGAACTGACTTGCACATTTTTTTTGAGAGATTTGACAAATGACCCCTTTGGTGACTGCATACTGAGCCTTAGTTTATGCTAGTATTTCAGTTATGTTGAAGTTCATTACTGTTGAAGAGTTGAAGGCTTTGGAGAAGTTTGGATTCATGGAAGTGTATAATGTGACTTCGTTTTCTTTGTAGAAAGATACAACTTGGCCTTCAAGATTGTACGTACAGAGAGTCGACTTGTGCGAGGCATGCTTATAAATCATGGATTCCATGAGGTATAGCAGCATACACATGACATCACACTTACAATACTTAGAATCTGCACTAACCTACACAATATTCAGTATATTAATGGCTAAATGTAAACATTTACAATTGGGCCATGTTCAATATTCCAAAAAAGGTTTTTGAATACATATTTCCATGCTGTCTTTAAAAAAAAAAATTTAATCTTGGTCTCGATGAAACATAAAATCTGCTGTCCTATTTTTGAAGCAGCCCAACCAATCCTGGTTCTAGATGGGTATTTCAGGCACCATGATGTAAAGTTCTCATGATGTATTGAAACAAAATACAGTAAAGGAGTCTCTGTTTGCCTCTAACTCTCTAACTGACACAGTCGATGTCAAAGCTTAGGAATGCACTCTTGGAAATGGCCTAAGTGATTGGCCTCCAAAATTGCTAATCCTGATTCACGAGGGAGTGCTTGCACCATTATCACGCTATCTGAGCACTTACTATTAATGCCCTTTTTATTTCACTTCAATACTGCTGGACTTTCCCTAAAATCATCATCAAAGGCAAGGCTTGTGTCTACCACAGCAGCACTTCAGCCAAGGTTTAATAAACTTCTATTGCTAACATCTGGGTTTCTCATAGCCAGTGCACAGGGCTGTGCCAAATCTGACTCAAAGAGAGAGGGAGAGAAAGGCAGGGTAAGAGGAGAGGCAAAAGAGTGGAGTAGTTGTGTTATAGAAAGGTCACTGTTTCCGTTGGGGAAAGTAAAGCTAAGGATTGATTTTAGTATCTGTCTTTTGACCTAAGTGTTAATTGTTGAGATGAACCGTCATGTTTTCCCGTCATGTAACACATGTATCTATGTTTAGGTCCATCCAAATAGTAATGATTTCAACCTCATGTGGACAGGCTCCCACCTTAAGACCTATCTGCTCCGCAGTTTGCAGGATTTCCAGAAAGTCAACCATTTCCCCAGGTGTGCTGCTCTATTTCTGTATGCAAGGCTGTTATTTTTATTTTTTGGCTAACTTTTATTTATTTATTTATTAACATATTTGATCCTTTTTGAAACAGTGCCTATTAATAAAGGTGATACACTCTGTCAAATGACACATAAAAGTGACATTTTGTAGTAATTTTCACAATTTAAATTAACAAAAAACAGATCAGTCACATGGAAAAAGTAAGTATATCCCTACATTTTCACACCTTTAAATCCATAAAACTAGAATTAGGTGTTCATGATTGGGTACCAGTGATTAGAACCTGCTTAGGGAGTGCTGGTGGAACCTGTCTTATTTATACCCCTCTCATATCTAGTGTCTGGTGTTCCCTTTGTCATCATGCCAAGATCTAAGGAGTTCTGTAAGACCTTCAGAAAAAAGGTTGTGGATGCCTATGAGTCTGGCAAGGGATTTAAAAAGATCTCCAAATTATTTTTGTAAAGAAGTACATTAAAGAAAATGGTGCAGATTTCAAACGACTGCCAATTTGTCCAGGACTGGCTGTCTCAGCAAATTCAGCCCAAGAGCAGATCGTCTGCTGAAAAAAGAAGTCTCCAAGACCCCAAAAATGGAATCACAGGATCTGCTAGTAAAACTTGTAATCAGAAAGCAATTGCACAAATTTCACCTGCATTGGAGGCGTACTAGGAAAAAGCCTTTACAAGACTACAGTTTGCCAGTGAGCATATAGGCAAAGACCAGGCCTTTTGGAATAATGTGCTCTGGACAGACGAAGCAAAGATAGTTGTTTGTCCACAGTAACAGCAGACATATTTGGTGCAGACCAAAGAAAGCTTTTCAGGAGAAGCACCTCATACCAACTGTGAAGCACAGTAGTGGAAATGTTATGGTTTGGGGTTGCGTCACTCCCTCAAGGACTGGACAGCTCACATTCATTGATTCAACTATGATTTCTGCGTCATATCAAAGAGTGCTTGAAGATAATGTGAGGACATCTGTCCGAAAGCTGAAGCTGAACCGAAAGTGGATCTTTCAACAGGTTAATGATCCTAAGCACACTAGCAAATCCACCAAGGAATGGATCAAAAATAACAAATGGAGGGTTATGGAATGGCCTAGTCAAAGCCTGGATTTGAATCCCATTGAAATGTGGGGGGATTTTAAACCAGCAGTACATGCAAAAAAAAAAAACCCTCAAACATCTTTCAACTGAAAAAATAGTGCATGGAAGAGTGGTCAAAAATTCCAGCAAGCCTGGTGGACAATTATGCAAAACGCTTACAAGATGTTATTTCTTCTAAAGGGGGCAATACTAGTTTCTGAGGCCAAGGGTGTACTTACTTTTTCCACAGAAGTACATCACATCTATTGATATTTCTGTAGAATAAATTATTGAAAAAGCCAATTTTCCTTGTGGTTTTGTTCAAGTATATCAACTTCATTGCTTGGCACTGTTTCGAAGATGATCACAGATGTTGTTTGCTTTGTCCAAATATGTAAAAAAAAAAAAAGTCAGCAATTTCCATGGGGTGTACTTATTTTTTCACAGGACTGTATGTTATGTATTTATTCTGCCATGCGTATCTGTTAAGGATGAATTTTTTCCTTTTGTTTCTGAAGCATTTTTATGCATAAGTTTATTTATTTCTGATTTATGGCAGCTGGAGCAACACGGAGAGTAAACAAAGTCAACTTTATTGTCATTCCTTCTCATGACAGACATCTTTATTGAGGGACGAAATATAATTTCTTCATACCATGGAGCTTCATTTAACATGAAACAGCAGCAGACAACAGTGCAAGCAGTCAGACAATAGACTGTACACAACACTATAGAGTAGACTGTACACAACACTATACAGTAGACTATACAATCAAGTACAAGACATAGATGTAGATGGTAGACAACACAGTAGTATATGGACTTCGAGACATAGTCCTTAGAGACTTTTAAATTGTCAGAAGTGCAGACAATGTGTGTGTGCTTTCAACGTAGGTTAAAGTGTTTGTGCATGTAAAGTAAGTGAAGGGTAAAGTGGCTGTGTGCGGTAGGCAGTGCATTGGATGAAAATGGAAGTTCAGGCTGGGAGTGTAAGTGTGTGTCAGGCTGATCTGTTCAGCAGCCTGACTGCCTGTGAGCAGAAACTGTCAATAAGTTGTTCAGCACTATGGAGGAATTATTCAGGAGAGGTTGTTGGTGATGTGTATACCTAGGAACTTGAAGCTGTGAACCGATTCCACTGTAGTACTGCTGATGTGAAGGAGGGATCGAGGTGTTCGCATCCTTCTGTAGTCCACAGTCCTCTCTTTTGTCTTGCTGACATTCAGTGAGAGATTGTAATCTTCACATTAGGATTCCAGCTGCCTCACCTCCTCTCTGTAGGCGGTCTTATCCTTGTTGGTGATGAGCCCTATAACAGCGGTGTCATCAACAGGGGGATGATCTGTGTTGGATGCTGACTGTCTAAGGCCTGTCGCTCAGCAGGTCCAGAATCCAGTTGCACATTGAAGTGTTTAATTTAGTGAGTGGAGTTTATGGATCAGTGTCTGAGATTTGATGGTGTTCAATGCCAAGCTGAAGTCGATGAACAGCCTTCTAATATAAGTGTCTTTGTTGGCCATGTGGGATAAGCCTAGGTGGATGGCAGAAGATGTGTAATTTGTGTTGGAGCGATTCTGGTGGTAAGCATGCTGATAAGGGTCCAGTGTAGATGGAATGGAGGCCTGAACATAGGTCGTGACCACCCACTCAAAGCACTTTATAACGTTTGGGGTGAGTGCAATAGGGCAGTAGTCATTGAGGCACGTGCAGAGCCTGTGCCAGGGAGATGTTAAAGATGTCTGTGAACACATCAGTCAGCTGTTGTACCTTGTAATAACTTGTAATGTTATTTTCAGTACTAAACTTCTGCTCCAGTATGTGTTCTTCAGATGATTTTGTTTAAAACGCTCTTATGCTTATTTATTTCCAGGTCAAATGAGCTGACACGGAAAGACCGGCTGTACAAAAACATTCAGCGGATGCAGCAGGCTCACGGATTTCAAAACTTCCACATTGTACCTCAGACCTTCGTTCTTCCTGCTGAATATCAGGAATTTTGCAGTGCGTGTAACTCTTTTTCTTTTCTTTTTTTTAAGCTATGCTAAGCTGTTTACCTTTGTACTAATGCTTAATGTAAACTAAATAGAGCATGAAAGCTCTGTACTCATCTGTTCTTCCACTGCGGTTTAATCTCCTCCTCCGTCTCCTTGTTTGAACTGTAGATGCCTTCTCTAAGGACAAGGGTTCATGGATTATCAAACCTGTTGCATCTTCCAGAGGCAGAGGCATCTACCTGGTCAGCAGTGTAAGTCCATGAATGCTGTTGGAGTTAGTAGTATTTAAGTTGTTGATAGAATTGCAGGTGTCTTACTCTATGTTCACATTTGCAAACAAGAAAGTGACAGGCAACTAGAGATCGACCGATATTGATATTCATACTGATCACGATTATTTGCCTAATAACCGCTATGCAGAACCGATATTGTGATAACAACACCACAGAACTGAACAAACCATTTTATTTATATCAATTTAGTCAGTTTCACTTCCTCCTTGCATACAGTACAAAAAAAGCCCTCTTATTTATACACCAATAAAAATACAAAATAAAGTGCACAAAAAGTGCAAAAAATACAAAGTAAAGTGCACTGTTAGGTTTTTTTTTTTTTTTTTTAATAAAAGCTGTGATGAGGTAAACAGCATGAACAGGTGAACTGCTTAAACATCATATCAGGCCTTTATGTAACATCTAATTTGTGCATTAATGGCTGTTATGTTAAATAAATTTTATTAATTAAAGCAAAGCAAGTATACTTCACCTGTGCACACTGTTGTTAACTCGTCCCTCCTCAGATACAGTTCTGCAATGGCGGTCCTGCACACAATTCTCAAAATGCCCACAAGATGGCGCCATTTATTGGCGGATCCGTTATTACAGAACTGCTATTCAATTGTGGAAAAATGCTTGAATATCGGGGGAAAATATCGAATCATCGGTCGATCTCTACAGGCAACTAGTTGTTTTCAGTGTACATGTGCACAGAGAGCCAGGATTTCAGCAGCCAGGTACAGCATGACAAGTAACATTTGAGACTTTCTCAATTCTATGTAAACAGAATGAGGCATGACACAGTGAAGCAACAAATCCGAATGCTTTGCTTGAATCACTCAAAAATACAGCAAAATAGCAGGTTTTTTCTCCCCAATAAAATGAGAGGTGAGCCAACTGACATGTTAATCTGGAATGATCTGTGCTGGTGTTATGAACTCTCCAGTATTAACAAATAGCTCATGGAAGCCCTTCTCCTTCCCCCATCTTATGCAATTCTGCTTTCTGTCATGGTAAATGGAGACTATTTTGAGTTCATTTATGAGTTCATGTTAATGGTGATGATCATTAGGAAGTGATTAAATAGGCTGTGTATTACTGCAGAATCACTTAAAAATCCTCCATTCAGGTTTTATGATTGCTACAGTTACCGACTGAACAGCTGATGATATTGTTACGCCTCTCCTGCACTCCTTAAACCAGAAATGGTGGAAATGATTGTTTTCCTGTGTTTTTCGGCTAACAGTTCCAGATGATTAAGACATTTGTTTTAAAATGAAAAGTTACAACTAGGCAAAATCACTATCGCACAAACCACAAGTGGTATGACCGACCTGCTAGTTTGTCGCTAGCTCGCTTGTTAATTTTTTTTGTCCTTTTTAAAGCAGTTGTATTAAGTGATTTTTAGCATAGCATGTGACAAGTCAGTGTTTTCTCATCTATGCAATTATGCCTGATCACTTTAGTTGTTTGACATGACCACGGAGCTCAAAATCATATGATGAAATGAATAAAAAAAATATTTTCACATTCTATTATTCAACAATGGCTGATCTGTCATTGTGTATACGTTTTATAACAGACAGAAATTCATTTATTCACCCATGTCATATATTCATTCTTTCATTCATTTATTCTGAATGTCTTCAGTAAGCCGTTTGTTCTGGTCTGGATCACGGTTGATCCAGGAACACGGGATATGAGACGGGAAAAAACCCTGGCTGGGATGGCAGTCCATCACAGGCAGTTTATACAGTCCACTCTGAAACTATTGGAACGGCAAGGTCAATTAATTGTTTTTGCTGAAGATTGAAGACATTTGGGTTTGAGATCAAAAGATTTTAGAATTTCAGCTTTTATTTCCTGGTATTTACATGTAAATGTGTTAAACGAAATAGAACATGGCACATTTTGTATCAGACCCCCCAATTTGTAGGCAAGCGAAAATATTGTAACGTTACTGACCGCTGTTTCTTGTTATCCAGGTGTGTCCTGTTAGATCGATTGTTTAAACAATAAATAGCTCTGAACATCTACTCTTAGTTTTAGTCTTCAATTTCACCTGTGAAGACTGCATTTTTTGTTTAAAAAAAAAGATGAGCCAACACGAAGATCAGAGAGCTGTCTATGGGGGGAAAATCAAGCCATTTTGAAGCTGAGAAAAGAGGAACACTCAATCAGACGCACTGCACAAACATTAGGCATTGCCAATACAACAATTTGGAATGTCCTTAAAAAGAAAGAAACCAGTGGTGTACTGAGCAACAGAAACACTGCGAGCTGTGAAGTAATACCCAAAAACAACAATCAGTGACATCCTCCAACAACCTCTACAGGGCAGGGTTGAAGGTATCAAAATCCAGCGTTAGAAAAAGACTTTGAGAGCAGAAATATAGAGGCCATATGATAAGATGCAAACCACTAATTAGCATTAAGAATTGGAAAGCCAGATAATAATTCACATAGAAATACAGAGATGAGCCACAAAAGGTTCTGGAACCAAGATTTATCTCTACCAAAGTGATGGAAAGGGCAAAGTGTGGAGAAAGCAAGGATCTGCTCATGATCCAAAACATACAAGCTCAAATGTGAAGCATGGTGGAGGTAATGTCATGGCTTGGGCTTGTATGGGTGCTTCTGGAACTGGATCACTAATCTTTATTGATGATATAAGTCATGATGGTAGCAGCCGAATGAATTCAGAGGTTTACAGGAACATTGTGTCTGATAATTTACAAAGAAATGCATCCAAGTTAATCGGGAGGAACTTCATCATGCAGCAAGACAATGGCCCAAAACATACTGCCAAACTCACAAAGGACTTTATCAGGGGGAAAAGTGGAAGGTTTTAGACTGACCAAGTCAATCACCAGACTTTAACCCAACTGAGCAGCATTTCACCTCCTGAAGAGGAGACTGAAACAAACAACAACTGAAAGAGGCTGTGGTAAAAGCCTGGAAAAGCATTACAGAGAAGAATCCAACAGTTTGGTGAGGTCAATGAGTCTCAGGCTTGATGCAGTTATTGCAAGCAAGGGATATGCAGCCAATTATTAAGTGTTATTAAAGGGATAGTTCACCCAAAAATGACAATTTTGTGATCAGTTATTCACCCTCATGTCATTCCAAACCCATAAGACTTTTGTTCATCTTCTGAACATAAACAAAGACATTTTTAATGAATCCTGGGACATTTCTGTGACTCCATTTCCAGTCCAGCAAGAAAAACTTTCAAGCTCCAAGAAGTTCAGAAAGGCATTGTAAAAATAATCTGTGAGACTCCAGTGGTTTAATC